>NC_060120.1:517596924-517905496 GCF_021461395.2 Schistocerca americana | reverse complement strand
CCTAAGGACAAACACACACATTCATAGCCGATGGAGGACTCGAACCTCCGCCGGTACCAGTCCCACAGTCCATGATTGCAGCGCCCAAGACCGCTCGGATAATCCCGCGCGGCTCATCGATTTCACACAATAAATTGAGTGGGCTTCTGGTTACCACTTTCCCAGTGATTTTAGAAATTCCGATGGAATTTTATTTTTCCTTTATATCTTATTTCATCTCAAGTCTTTCATATGTCATTTATGTTCGGACACTATTACTGATTGCAGGCCGGGGTGGCCGTGCGGTTCTAGGCGCTACAGTCTGGAACCGCGCGACCACTACGGTCGGAGGTTCAAATCCTGCCTCGGGCATGGATGTGTGTGATGTCCTTAGGTTAGTTAGGTTTAAATAATTCTAAGTTCTAAGGGACTGATGACCTCAGAAGTTAAGCCCCATAGTGCTCAGAGCCATTTTTTGAACTATTACTGGTTCCTCTGTCTCTTCTATACCTACTTCAGTTTCTGCTTCTTACTGCCTCTTCTATATCGACTTCACTTACTGCTGCTATCATATCATCGGAGAATTTGTCACCTTAATAGACGTGTGCAAATAATTCTTCCCACCTAATCTTTTTATTCTAGTTCTTTTTAAAGCTACCGCTTTTTTGTCATGTAGTGTCTCCAACATCTTTCTCCATTCTTCGACCACCTTGTCACGTGTGATATTCGACAGTTATTGTAGTAGTCAATCATCTTTTCTGACATATGTTTCTCCTCTTCCATTACGAACTCTTACAACCTCCGTGAGCTTAAAATGGTGCAGATCACGCTGCTAACGACGCTAGCGGATGTTTGCTACGAGTGGAATGGGCCGCCTGCCGGCTGGGAGAGGCAGAGAGGTGACCCCGGGCTGCGGAAGTGGAGGCGGAAGCCAGGGCTGTGCGTGGGCGCTGGCGGGCCAGAGGTCAGTCGGAGCGCGCCGCCCCGGTTCCCACTACACCCACCGCCGCGCCGGCCGCAATGTATCACGCCGCGCTGCAGCCCTGCATATATTCTCCTCCTGCCGCCAACATTATGTTAATGCACTCTTTGTGGGCTCAGTACCATCAGGCTCACAGAGATTTCTGGTAAACAAGGTGCGTCTAAAAATGCAAGTTAACTGTACCACAAGACAGGCGAATCAGAAAATAGCGGACAAGAGCGAGTCCTACTCGCTATTTCTGCCAGTAGAACTCGCTCTCTGAAGGTTCCGTACGAACTTCAAATGGTTCAAATGGCTCTGAGCACTATGGGACTTAACATCTATGGTCATCAGTCCCCTAGAACTTAGAACTACTTAAACCTAACTAACCTAAGGACATCACGCAACACCCAGTCATCACGAGGCAGAGAAAATCCCTGACCCCGCCGGGAATCGAACCCGGGAACCCGGGCGTGGGAAGCGAGAACGCTACCGCACGACCACGAGCTGTGGACCCATACGAACTTAATTATGTGTATAGATAATAATATTAGTAATAATTTCGTTTGGTTCAGTGGCCTAGTGCAAGCCTTTCAACTTGGATGCCACTTCAGGGACTTGCGTATCCCTAACCTACCCCAGTTAACTAGTCGAGAAAAGGGGGTCTACAGCTTCACGTCGTATCTACCAAAAAAAAATTGCTCTGAGTACTATGGGACTTAACATCTGAGGTCATCAGTCCCCTAGGACTTAGAACTACTTAAACCGAACTAACCTAAGGGCGTCACACACATCCATCCCCGAGGCAGGATTCGAACCTGCGACAGTAGCAGTCGCGTGGATCCGGACTGAAGAGCCTAGAACCGCTCGGCCACCGCGGCCGGCCGTATCTACCAATTATTGTATGTGGCGACTCCTCACATCGTTGAGAGATGAATCCTAGATTAAAAAAAAAATAAAGATAAAAAATAAAAAAAAATCTGTGGTCCGACCGAGTTTCCGTTCGGCGACTTTTCGGTTTCCACGCACTCGCACGCACGCGCTCTACCACCAACCCTAACTTGTGTTTAGATAGTTCACGTATCTACTATAGGTTATGATGAGTGAGTTTGTGTGTACCGAAATATGTGGCGTATATCACCGTATCTTTTGACTGCATTGACTTACATAGTTACATTTTTCACACATTCAAGGGAGCGTAAAACTTAGTATGTGACATAATTTCATTTGAACCCCTTACCTTTACCAATTACCGAGAAAAAGTTGTCTTAACAGCCGGACAGACAAACGGACAACGAAGTGATCTTCTAACGGTTCCGTTTTTACCGATTGATATACACAACCCTAAAACACTTTCTCGTCATCCTCATAACAAGCTTCACCGAGCTAACAGCCTTTTCTTGTAATTTATAAAACTGTTGATAACTGCCAGCAAGGGTTTCTATTTTAATCAAAGTATTAAATTTGAACGTATTTTGTTGTTTACAATTGTGTCTTTCTCGAAAAGTTGTAACAATATGAAGGTCTGATGTTTGCAGCCTTACGAGTTCACCAGAACTGTAATATTTTTCAATAAACGTTATTTTGTTGCTCAGTTGAAATCTCGGGAACTTTATTTTCAGTCTGATCGGTTATTAATCAAAATATGGTATGAACGCTGACCTTGTGGATTATCTATCCTACAGCGGAAACCTCTATAATCGAAAGTACTGGTTCAAAATGTTTCAAATGGCTCTAAGCACTATCGGACCTAATATCTGAGGTCATCAGTCCCCTAGACTTAGAACTACTTAAACCTACCTATAGGACAGCACACACATCCTTGCCCGAGACAGGATTCGAACCTGCGACCGTAGAACCAGCGCGGTTCCGGACTGAAGTACTTAGAACCGCTCGGTCACCGCGGTCTGCTGAAAGTACTGGTGTCATAGCATTGTGATACAAGATGGCTGAAACAATCAACCAAACTCAATCTGCTGGTGAAATTTCCCATCGTTTCCAATCGTAATGCCTTCTGCTAGCCAGTGGACATGTGGAGGAGATATCTAGGACAGATCATTCTAATCTCCTTCAGTGACTTAACACTGCCATCGTGCATCTCTAGTTCGTCCGATAATATTGTTAGAAAAAAATTTAAAATTCCGATATTAGTCACTATGGGGCACCGAAATAAACTGAATGGTAATAAGTGAAAATTTGTACCGGACCGGTACTCTAACCCGGATTTCCCGCTTCTGCGACTGGGGCTCTTAACTACTTCAGCTATCCGACCACACTTCGCATCCAGCCCATGTTACCAACTTGTCACACACTACATAAGTAGTATCCCTTGGCCATTACCTTCATTGCTCTCAGCCTCACACAGATTCCAGGAAGAGCTCAGATGAAGAGTTTACGTGAAACGAATGATCACTAATTGCGGTCAAGCTGCAAATTTTAAATGCGTAGTGTCTGGTCTTTCGGATACAAAAAACAGGTACGTTTGTTACAAAAAATAAGAGGTGCACCTAGAGAATACAGGAAGATAAACGACATCGATATTACAAACTGTGTTGAACATACAGCCATATGTTGGAAGAGACATATTGAGAGGCTTGGGATGAAATAACACAGAGCAACGCAGAAGCATAAAGTTCAAAGTTGACACATCATATTTGCCTTTATTTTTGATATTGCTTGTTTTCATTTAACAGTAAAGTATATTTTTTGTTCGATGATATTTGTTCTCACATTTTCTGCTCCCCTTGAGTATAAACTTACAGATGTTGGCCGATATCTGAAGGTAAAAGCTTTTGTTTAATAGTTTGTACGTTAGAGTAAAAGGAGTAGTACCTGAAGCCGAAGCGAGATGGTGGTGTGAGTGATGAGATGCTGGGCCAAAAAAGTACATCAAATTTTAACAACTATTTATTAATATTATGAGTCATCAAATAATAAAATACTATCACTTGTGGTGCCCCACAAGGAGCCTTGCAACGCGGATGAAATAAATATTACAATTTCCCACCACGATAGGTAGTTGGCTACCTCTCGTGTAGCACCACAGGTAAGTACAAACTTAGTAACATTACGGTAAGTTGATAATTTTTACTCTTGAACCATCTAATTAAACGGAATGAAACAAAATGTTCGTTCGATACGGGTTTCGCACTTATTCTTTGCATGGCATCTTCAGTGGCGTGGAATATGTACGCATTTACGATTATATTATGTACTTTAGATTTTGGGATAACGTGTTTACATGTTCTAAACAGTTTTGGCAGTTGACGTTTTTATGATGTAATAATAATTTGAAGTTCTACTTACTGGTTTCGTGGATGTTCTTCTATATGTTGTGTTTTTGTTCCACTTTTGGCGCTGTTCCTCTTCTTATAATTTCCATATGAAATTTTGCTTTTCAGACTTCACAGTTGAACACTTGTTATGACGTTATTTGGTTGGTGTTACTAGCTGTTGAATGTTACTGCCAACTATTGAGTGAATTTTTTTTTATATCTGTGCTCAGTTTGTGTGTGTGTGTGTGTGTGTGTGTGTCTGTGCAATGGTGTTTGTTTCGGTATGATTACATGATGGTGTATATCCCTTCTTTTAAATTGTGCACATCTGTGTGTGTGTGTGTGTGTGTGTGTGTGTGTGTGTGTATGTATTTGTTTTAATGCGGCTGTATGTGCAAAAATATGATATGGTATATATACACCATCATCCAATTACACCCAAGTACATCAAAACAAATACTGTTTCAAACACAGACACACACACACACACACACACACACACACACACACACACCAACACAATGCACACTAAACCAGGCCAAACATATCACAAAAATACATCAATAGTTGGCAATAACATTCCATCTTTGGCAATAACATTCCACAGCTGACAACACCAATCAGTACGTAACAACAGAACAAGTGTGCAGTTCCTAGTGAAATATCAAACGTCCATTATAAGTAGAAGAACAGTGAGAAAAATGGAACAATAGCACAACATGTAGAGCAAAATCCACGATTCCAGTAAGTAGAACTTTAAATTATATATTATAGAAAAGAAAACTGCCAGATATGTTTAGAATGTACGTATATGTAGCCCCAAAATGTAAAATTAATAGTATAAACAGAACCATGTACATATTCCAGTCCACTGAAGACGCCTTGCAAACAATAAAGGCAAAAAGCGTATGGCACGAAAATAATTTTTCTTTCAGTTGTAATTAGACGGTTCAAAAGTAAAAATTACCAACATTCCGTAATATGAGAGGTAACTGACGACAGGACTACAAAAGCTGAAGATGGGGCTAACTTAATAAGAACTTGGACAACACATGGCAATATTTTTAAAAAAAATGCAAAATTTTAGAGATCATCAAGACCACCTGGAAGAAGAATATATAATAATTAAAAAACAATATTAATGATCAACAGCCAATTATAAATTTACAGTAAGTGGGGCGCCTCAGAACTGTACTTAACGTACATAACACGCCAGACTGAAATATAGAGAAGGTCCATTGACAATGAGAAAAATAATTTAAAGTCAGAATAGGTCGACAACAGGCAGTTACAAGTTAGAGACTAAAAAACTACCTCATGACAGTAGTATTGAAGATTTTTTTTAAATATCGTTAATCAAACAGTTGACACAGATACACGGCCAGAAACAATAAGTACAAAATTCTTAAATTAACTTTCATCCACTGGTGAAACAAAGAGAGGCCGAACCATAGGTAACAACAGAAAATGGAGCCAATGTCACATAGAATAGAGCTCACCCAAAATGGGGCTCAAGCGTTCAAATATTACAACAGTAACACGCGTATTAAACCAGCCAGCCAGTTTCTTTAACAAAAGGAGACACATACCTTTATTAGTCACTGCATTCATCTGTTAAATAATGCGTCCGGGTGACTCTTTGTTTTGACTCAGTTGTCGATAGAGCCACCTGATACTAGGCACGTAGGACTATACAGCGACGCCCCTTCTGGGCTTCCTTAACATGAATAAACAACAGCAATAATAATAATAATAATAATAATTCTATACTCCCAGCAACATAAGAAAATACATTACTTAAGATCCTACTGACACAGACGTTTACGCACAAATCAACTTCTTAGCTTAGGCAAGGACATAGTTTGGAAACAAGCAATAAAGTATTCAAACACATATCTTAAGAACACGGCTCATTAAAGGATAACAACACAACACGCGATACTTGTGTGAGCACCAATGAGCTATGCACCTTCAATATGTACAGCAACCATTTACCTGTTGCAGTCAACAAGGAATTTCAGCCAATAACACACCCTCTCAAATATTCGTGAGGCTTGCTGGAAACGGCCACAAACAGCCTAATATAATTATTTGACGAGTGCGCTCTTGTGTTGTTGAATGCAACACATAGAAAACGCTCATACATGGTGTGACCTAACCAGGATGGCTGGGGCCCAGTAGACACATCTTTGACAAGTTCAAATCGCTGCCCAATGCTTACCATAAAGATTCCAACAGTTTTCAACTGAGACGAAATTCAAGGCCGGGTTCCCGTCTGTCAACTAGTTGAGTGGCTAGTAGGGGAATTCTTAAGGGCATTTCAGTACAAACAGACCTCAGGCCAGGCTGCCACTTCTGCCCCAATGTTCAGCCAACTGCGAATGTACACACGTAGCAGCAACAGCGAGTATCAAACAGCACACTGAGCCTTAAGGAAGCCAAGTCTCTTAACGTATGCTATGCGCACCCATGCACACCCATGTATTGCCGCTTGACGCCACATCGCTGCCCTCTTGTGGAAGCGCTTCCGCTGAATACCCAGCAAAAAGGTAACGACGTTCCCGGAGAGTGGCTCGTATCGATATCCAATGTATGCTGCTCAGATACAGCACGCGCATGACTCAGTACCTGCTAGTTTACTTTATGCACGTTAAATTAGTTATGGTGTGTATGGGATGAAGTTTGTCGACATTTGAATTCGAACAGCAAACCTATCTGATGTGCAACCCCTCTCTCGTAACGTCTGCGACCGGAAAATGATGAGCTTCTTCATAAAGGTGTAGCACAGGAGCAATATTTTTGCAGTCAATGGCCTTCACTCCTTAAATACAAGATCACAGAAGTCACTCAAAACCCACATGGCTGATGCTTCGAAGGGTAACTGCTGAGTAGGGTGAGAGTACGTGACAGGTACTGCAAATGTTGCTACTCCAAACAGCATTCCATTGTAAAAAACCAGTTGCGACGTTTGTTGATATAGCTTGTACTTTGGGTATCTGGGCTATGCACGGCTCTTTTTAAGAAGAATAGTGAAAGCCTCTAAAGTCGGCTTTCATGCCCTGCAGCTAATTTGCTGCAAATAGTAACCTGTATTTGCGATCCTGCAGTCAAATAGTCTACGCACTGGCTAGAACTGCGTATTAATAATATATACAGAATTACAAAACAGAAATTCAATGAATAATTTAATAGTAACCAAACAGTGGAAACTCCAAGTAAGACTATCAACGATGTACAGACAGATTGCTACCTACTCTAAAGAAGACACGTCAAGTTGCAAACAGGCACAGTTAAAAGACACTCGCATACAGCTTTCGGCCACAGCCTTCATCAGTATAAGACACACAAACACACACACACACACACACACACACACACACACACACACACACACACACGACCGAGCAAGGGAGTTTTTGTCAGTGCCATCCCCAGGTAGCCGGGCTATATTTGGCAGGGGAGATCTTTTGGTGTGAAAGCACCATTAAAATGCAGGTACTGTTGGTGGTTGGTATGTTTAATGTGGACAGAGGTGCGGATGGAGGCATCAGAGAGAGGGAGGTCATATATAGGAAGGTGGCACGCTGATTTGAGTAGGGCCATGTGAAGCAGATGGAAGAGTAGGTGTTGGGGTTGTGGAGGATAGGGTGTCTTGGCCATAGGTCTAGATCATTAAGATATTATGAATGAACCTGAAACAGAGTAGGGTTTAGAATATGTGAGCGACGTAATCCCCGTCAGAACACCCAGAAGACGATTTATACACGCCAACTTTGCTAGTTCACGCACACAAAAAACACGAATCCACACACTTCCGTGTTTGAAACTTGGCCTGTTTAGGAACTCATTTTGAAGTCGCGTTTGCTTTGCTTCACTCCAGAATTTGTTCTGTAAACAATTCTGAAATACTTCATAGGTAGTAAATGAAGCAGTCATTTAATTTGATCACAATTGTGCATTGCTTCAATATGTCTTTTACCTAATTTAATTTTTGCATGTACGACATTCATCTCACAAAACTATCTCCACATGCAGCAAGAAAATCAACTGGATGGTATATTCCATAATCAGCAAAACACTTTGTCGGTCCTGAACTAACCCATGAAACGCCTATCACAGAAGTAGCCTGATTCGCTCCTAAAGAATTTAGTTCTGCCCTCACGTCTTTAAACAGTTGTTCGTGCTGCACAGTTTCTTTATTTAACCTTTATTCAAAATGTTCTCTGTTCTTAAGCACCTTCTTTTCTCCTCCTGCTACTCTAACAAATAGTTAATAGACTTGATGGTCATATGCGGAAGAGCATTTTGCACAGCACACAATTCTTAATATCGCTACCGATTTCGTTCTGTATCTTTTCCAACTTCTCTCGGAAATGTTTATGTATTTTATCGACTGTGGTGTTAACCAGGAATACTTCTTCAGACATTTTCTCTACGTCTGCCCTTATAGCTTCTAACTTTGTGTCTATCATCACTTCTATATCGAATTTAATTTTCTTCACATCAGTTTTTACACTTTCAGCTAAACTTGTCTTAATTAAACCTGTCTCTGTACCCAGTACCCTAATTTCAGGGTTCCCTAACTTTAGGGTTCAAGCTAGTCAAAATATCCCGTACCACGCCTTTAAATCAGCCACTATTACATTTTCTTCTTCTGATTTCAGACTATGTGCACATCAACATCGTGCCGATCAACATCACCACAATCAGATTTTGGAATAACTGGCCCACTACCATTATCTGTACCAGACATGCCGGGTTACAACTACGCTGCATGTTCACACATTTTAATGCTACTGGCGCAAGTACTTAACTTACCGGTCAAGCTGGCTGTTTCTTCTGTACTGCTGCTTCCCGAAGTGTCGATGCTGATGAACTCGAAGTCCCTGCTGGTGACCAGCGTTGCCGATGCGGCCATTGCCGCTATGACGCCAGCGAGGTCTTTGCTACTGCTGCTGGCCTCTGCTGACTCAAACTGAGAACTTCTCAACGTATTCTTCTTCTTTCGCGAAATTCCGAGGCGAACTTCCCTATATCACTATTTTGCTACCAATTTTCATGCACGCAACTGCTGCAAAAACTTAGATTCAGAGCCCCGATGCAAAATGTGTATCATATAGTAGATTTGGGACGTGGATCACAGAAAACTGTAACGTGTTAGAATTTAAAAAATGCAAATCTAAAGCGATTACCCTCATATTCTGGACGAGAAAACCACAATTCCGTTGGTACCTAATGGTTACTGAAGTGTTGTAAGTACTCCAAATGCATCTTATACTAACAAACCAGTTGGGACTTTGCCTGATTTTCATCGCACCTTAGGTACTTGTGTTGTACACGGCTCTGTTCCTTTCTTTATTTTTTTAAAAAAAGAAAATAACTCAACGTGTGATTTGACGAGCATTTCGTCTCATTTAAGCTTATGGCCGAAAGAGTGAGGCTTCAGGAATTGTGAAACGAACCCTATAGTCCAGGACCGTGTTCCCCAAAGAGCGCACATTCGCCACAAGATGGGGAAATTCACAGGCGTCTATTGTCTATTGAGGCATAAGCGCTGTAGTGTGGGAGTGAGACAGACGAGAACCTGCGTCATAGGGAAACCCAGAAGAAGCCTTTCTGACCATGGAGACGTGGCAGTGTTAAATATGGCGGACCTAAAACCGGCCATAAAGGGAGACATTTATGAAAACTATTTAACTCTGTAGTAATTCAGGGAATGAAGCCATGGTAATTTTAATCTACCATCCTTCATAAATTTTGATGGTGATCCAAATAAAACTTGACTATTGATCATATCTATAGTAGTTCAGGATTTACTGATAAAGTGAAGTTAAAAAGTTTTGTAACAAAGACCTGATTGCTAAAATCTGAAAGCTTTGGTCGTTCTTAACGATCGACATTTCATATAGAAGCGCATCATTAAAATGACAAATGTTGTAAATATCAACTCTGTAACTTTATTTTTTGAAAGATATTGTAAATTTAAATTATCAGTATTTTCAGTTAAGCATCGGATCATCATTTCCTCCACACAAAACACATTGAACGATGACAGCATGACACCTTATTGACTCATTAGGTATTAGAATATGTGTTGTAAAGTTTAATTGGTGCAGGGCTACTAGCTGTGACATTCAGAGTTAAGAAAGAAATTGTACTGGTTTTATGTAAAAGAATTTAACGTTTATAATGTAATGGATATTATTGTTTCTTTATTTAGAACCTGAAAGTGGTCAAGCTTTGACTATTTAAATATGTTAAAATGTAAAATAAAGTAGAATAAGCTGTATCCAATGAGATGGACGGCGTCAGGAAAGGGAACTGCGCTAGTCAGTTGAGCGAAGACGTTCGGCGCGTGGGAAACGCGGTCGGAGTTGCTGGTGCAGACGCCAAAGCGGACAGTTGGTCTAGAGACACCAAAGGGTACCGTGCTGGTGGAGACGTGAAAGAGGACGGTCGGTCTTTAGGTAGCTAGGAAGTGAAACGACTTAGAAAATTTCGCGTTGTGTGGTATCGCGTGACTTAGTCTGTGATCGGTGAGCAGCCGCGCGCATGACTGAACTCTAACTTTTCTTGAAGATGACGAGGTGGAATATTAGACTTGTATTTCGCGATTAAATTGTGAATGATCGAATTGTGTCAAATGTATATGTGTTCGAGTGTAATAGAAGGTTAAATTCGACCACTTTCGCTACTAGTTTGCTTTCTGTATGAACAATATTCTAATAAAATCGCAACTGTGTGGTATACATCATTTATAGGTCCATATCATCATCACTATTGTTGTATGTTATATTAACTTCGTATTTCGCAAACTTGCCATCCGCAAGACAATTAAACCAAAGGGTTACAAATGTCTAATTTAGGGCGTGTAATGAGACGAGTTTAAGCCACGACATTTCGACGAAGAGGAACCGCATGTGAGCCCGAACATCTTTGGGATGTTAGGTCGCAAATGTAGTCATAGGCTAAAGCCGCACACGTCTGGTTTGACGTCCCGCACCTGATTTGCTGCAAATGATAACCTGTAGCCGTAATCCTGCCATCAAATAGTCTATGCATTGTCTAGAATTGCAATTTAATAAAATACATAGAAATATAAAATAAAAGTTAAATTTATAACTTGATAACAAGGGTCCTATTCTAAAATCTGTAATTGATGTAGATGACAGAGTTATGCTGAATAACGTTTATTCAAGAAAGGACATCTCAGACAAACGGAAAGTGGTCGTACCATATTCATTTATATACAGGCAGTAAAGTTATGTCGAGAGAGTTACCAGAATGATAGCAGAATCCCAAAAACAGTTTACAATTCAACATGACGGTTTAAAAATTATCTCATGCGATAAAGAGAATGCTAACTCATACTCTGTCTGTCCTCAGTCCCACAATACAAGCGGTAAAACTAAGAGTCGTACCCCGGAGCACATTCACATATCTCGAAACATCAAGTCCCTTCAGAAGTTGAAGTACAGTAGCGACCGTTCACCACGAAGAGGAAAAAAACTTTATGACTGAATCACTCACTTTAGGAAGATCTGTCTTCTTCATGAACTCTATACAAAAGCCCAGAATCGATCCCTTGAGCTCTTCACTCGAAAAGTGCCAGTCTCCATTTCACTCTCATAGCGTTCCGCTACTGTCTCCTTTTCCATTGGCTGAAGGCCTTCCCCATGTCCCAAAATAACATCGTTCTTACGTTATACAGACATGATTTGACTCATGTTGACCGCTTTCCCGCACTTAACTATTAAATTATAACTACATTTAAATAAAGGATACGTTGTAAATATTTGGTGACACACAAACCACGCACAATGATTTCAACTAAAGGTCTGTTCATAAAAAACGAATTAGTATTCTTGTGCAAGTGCACTCACGTCAAATATTATCGAAACGATTATTTACACTTTCTTGACATAACGATCCTTTAGTTCTCTTTTCAGTTTTGGTATCCGCTAACACAAGAGATTGATCGACCTTAAATTAGCACAGTTTGTTAATAGCATTTGCAAATATGATTTAATTAAACTTTCGGGCAAAGTAGTAATGTCTTCATTGGATTACTACACAATTATGACAACATGTGAAGTATTCGTGCAGTATTAATTTACTGTGTAATTGTGGAGGATATGATGTTCAGTCAAACATTTCCATAATAAGAAGGTATAAAAAATCTAATAAATCAAGAAATAATATGTATATACGAATTTAGCCTTTAGGGATGATAGGTACAGTCCAATGTAATCATCTAAGATAAGATACCTCTGATTGAAATCGCATGGCCGGCCGCTGTGACCGAGCAGTTCTAGGCCCTTTAGTCCGGAACCGCGCTGCTGCTACGGTCGCAGGTTCGAATCCTGCCTCGGGTGTGGATGTGTGTGATGTCCTTAGGTTAGTTAGATTTAAGTAGTTCTATGTCTAGGGGACATCTCAGACAAACGGGAAGTGGTCCTACAATATTCATTTATATACAGGCAGTAAAGTTATGTCGAGAGAGTTACCAGAATGATAGCAGAATCCCAAAAACAGTTAACAATTCAACATGATTATTTACGCTATTCCCATAGTGCTTAGAGCCATTTTAAATCGCATGAAGCGATCAGGTGCTCTTAATTCAGGGGTTCATTGAGTAAATGTTTTTCCATTGGGAAATATTAAGTGTAGTTTTGAAGATAATGAAATATTCCAGTGTCATTGCATGCTTCTCTTTTATCTGAGTTCGCTGATGTATTCATATTTGCATAAATATATAACTGTGATTGGTTGTCGAAAATCAGGGAGTTGTAAGGTATCCGTCTTTAAGATTATCTGATACTCCGTCATTTCCTAGAGCATTGTTTGCCCTGCTAAGCGACCATCCGTCGCCAAAATCACCCATACTGCGATTCACCCACATCCAGTCTTTTGCTGACGCGCCTGGTTCGCCTGGAGCAGCCGCGGCAGTCTGCCCCGAGCCCGGGGCCCACTAACGTTCAGCCATACATCAAACACAGCTTACCTCGTACCAGTTATAGGCAGCCAATTAGCTCGCCTACGTACATGTAACGTCACCATGTGTCATGAGCTGTTGTCAGTTTTCCCTATGCCTTTACAGCGAAGAGAGAGTACTGTTGGTGGCATAAAGTACCTCATCACCAGACATTTCGTTAATGTCCTGGACTACATAGCAGGCCTCTCCACAGTATCTCTTGGAGTGAGAGTGTTTGAACCTAGTAGATAGGGCATTAACCTCGGCGGCTCCTTTGGTGCTACACATGATGAGCAAAGTATGTGCCTGTACTTGGTTTCACCCTCTCCCTCCTCTCAGCGTTGTTCAGCACAAACATGACACTACACACACACACTACAGTCATCTCCACGAATCAGGTGCACTTAAGACACCACAAATGTCACTTTTCATGAAGGATAGGAAATACTTTACCTGTTAGGTGGCTGGACATGTACCTCAGTGTTTCAAATCCACTCACGCCATACGAATATATTTTCTTACAATATTTCGACACGTGACCCTGTCGCCAGCACAGGAACACTGATCAACAGCCCTGGGAAGGGCCCACGAGTAACCAGCAGTACTCAGAATCGGTAGAACTTGTGTTCTGTAAGCTATAGTGGTCTTGGGTGAAATGAATTTCCTTATAACTTCTCCAATGAATCTCGTGTGGCACCTGTATTTCGTTCAATCCGTTTTACGTAATCATTCCAATTAAACCACTCCAGACAGAAGTCTTAGATAATATTGACTATGCATAATGACTGATTGTTATTTTAGTAATCAAACAATAATGGAGCACTCCCGTTGTTTGTGCATGTAAGGGAGCATTTCACCTGTGTGTGTACAATACGTTTCATGTTTTTAATATTGTAATGTCATGTAATAATCCTCTGCATATCTTGTTACATTTCACCTCAACATTCTTTCTTTCTTTTTTCTTTCTTTTTCTGTACGCCTTTATCCCACAGGAACGCAGGGTCGGCCTTGTTATGACGGATTTGGCAATGTTAGTGGCAAAGGGTGGGCGGATGCCCTTCCTGCCGCCACCCGGAACCCCCCAGGACGGAATAGTGTACGCCAGCTATCTGTGTCTCGTATAAGTCATGAAAGAGTGCGAACGTTTTTCAGATGTATGGGAGCCGTGTAACTGAGGCGGAACGTGGGGACCAGCCCGGTATTCACCTATCGGGATGTGGAAAACCGCCTAAAAACCACATTCACGCTGGCCAGCAGACTGGCCCTCGTCGTTAATCCGCTGGACGGATTCGATCCGGAGCCGACGCGCCTACCCGAGTCTAGGAAACAGCGTATAAGCGCTCTCGACTACCCTGGTGGGTGCATTTCACTTCAACATTATAGCGTTGAAATGTCTATATACACAGTAGTGACATACTCGAAAAGCGTCGTGGATCTTTCGACATTATCCCTCAAAACATTATAAACTGTTAACCATTCTATTTATTTTCTTGGTGTAGTCCCGCAACGACTTTTGAATATGCAGAACTCTCTCGTTTAAGATAAACTGCTGGCCACACAGATTGCAATACCCTGAAGCCGCAGTAACGCCACCTGCTAGCCCCATATAAACGGGGAACAGACGGCCGTGCGGAAGTAACCGAATTGTTCTTTCGTACTGTTTTTTTTTTTTTTTTTTTTTTTTTTTCCTTGCGTAAGCAGCTCAAATATGCATCGTAGAAGACAGCGAGCGTGTTTCTAGCACGTTTCGGAGTTGGACCGAGGAAGAATAGTGGTATACAGTAATTGCGGATCATCTTTCAGAGAATTTGGTGATCGTGTAGGACGGAATCAATCAACAATGATGCAGATCTGTAATCGCTGGATGCAGTAGGGAACGACAGACCAACGGGACCGACTGCACCCACATCGTTGCACCGCTACACGTAATGACAGGCGTATTGTGCGCATGGAAGTGATGGATAGCTCTGCCAAATCGCAAATCATATCACAACAAATTCGGTCCGTTGCGTTACAAGCTGTGTGCGCGCTAACCTTTTGATGTCGGTTGCAGCCGAGTGGACTGTCTGCAGGGTCCTTTGGTGCATTTACCACTGAGTCAACGCCACAGGCATCTGTGCTGGCAGTGGTCCGATAAACGACGCACATGGTCAAGCGCACTCAATGATACGATTTTTGTCGGCGAATCCCGTTACATTTCTAATGTGTTGGAGCCTGTTGCCCTCCCGTACGTTCGGAGCCTGCCGACGACCTCATTGCAATAGGGTAATGCGTGACCACACGTGGTAAGCAATGTTCAAGACTTCTTCATTGCCCATCTGATTGTATTTCTGTCTTGGCTTCCCTGTTCTCCCCATCTCGCCTGTCCAAAACGTCTCGTCGATGACTGCGGAACGACGGTCCAAGATACACCACCCGCTGCTACACCGGATCAACTTTCGCAATATGTGGAAGCAGCACGGACTGTTATACCCCAATAATACATCCAGACCCTCTTTGATTCAGTGGCACGGCGTGTAGCAGCGGTTATATCCAACAACGGTGGCAACACTCAGTACTGATTTCATCATTTTATCTATGTACCATGTATTATCTCGCAAATCAATTTCGCTGTGATATCTCCGATCCTTTTTGATGTTGCATTTTAGATTTCTAGCAGTGTAAATATGTTAAATTTCATTTGCAAATAACTACCTAATAGAAAGCTAATCGATACTGGATACTCGTATTTTGTTAATACGTTTGCCATGTGGAACGCTACAGAGTGTCTTCAGTATAGAACATATTCATTAAGTTTGATTACACAATCATGGTTTTTTGTCTAAGGATTAAGTGACACTGTTATCTAGCTTTATAGACGATACTTGACAATCCTGGTAACTGTAATCATGCCTTTAATTGTTTCTTATGGTTTCACGCAATTGATCGGTTAAAATTAATAACCACCGCACATGTACTTCTTGTTGATCAGTTGGCCAACACGGGCAATCAGGGTACCTGAATATGGGTGGTGGTAGGGACAGACGATTAAAATGAGTAAATCACACTGTCGAGAATGGGATAAAACCAGATGGCAGTTGAAGAACAAAATTTAGTATTATCCTTACCTGGACATAATATCAGTACGGCCTGATTGGCTAACCTCAGCGGCTATTAAGTCGAAAAACGTGCAACGTTTCGTCTATGATCGCATCTACGTTCGTCTAAGTCACATTCTCAGCGCTGCATGCAAATCACAATGTTTACATTCATGCTGCTGAACCGGGACTGGTAATTAAAATAAAATAACTTACACGACGGTTATTTTATTCTTTGGTAGACATGTAGGGGAGGAGGAAGGCGAGGCAATGGACGATATGTTATATTTTAAGTTCGTCAAATTACTTTATAGGTGTGATCGTTTCTCTGACTCAGGGTACACACATAGGCGTCATACACACCTACACTTAGGGTACCATTTGGGACAAACTAGGAAGTTGAATTGCGTAGTACGGGATACATTAAAGTACGGTGAGGTATATTAATCAAAATTAGAATTAATTAAGCAGAAAAAAGGGGAAGCACTCGTAACAGCGTGACCTATACATCGTCAAATGGTCACAAGAGAAATGTGAGGGTAGCCGGTTGGGGGAGTTACAACGTTCCACACCAGATGAATTGTATGGGAAAACTATTGTGTAGTAAGTCATTAGTACACACTTATACAATAAGTAACACAGTAGTAAACATAATCGAAAGCAGTCTGATTACAAGAGGTGAGGCGGTATATGGGAAAGAGGAACGGGGAATACTCAGTTCACCTGCGTACAGGTACTGGAACTTGCCAACATTTACATCTACAATTTCGCCACATTTAGAGGATGAAAGTGCAGTCGAACGTGTCAAGTTTCAACGTCGTGCTTAACTAGATTTATCCACGACCAGGAACGAAACTGTAAGTTACAAACTCAGAGAAATTTTTCACATAAGTAGATATTTGTCGCACACATAATTACGCGTCCTTTAATGCAGTTTGGAAGCTTACCCATTGTTACCAAATTCAGTACACATGGCAGGTGAAAGGTCAGTTTTTAAACTATCTTCAAGAAATTCATAGAATCGGAGACATGTTGCTTTGCGATCTGCCGTCTGAAGATCATCATTTACCAATAGCAGCGAAGTATGGAACCCTTGGCAGACTGAAAGATTAGATAATCACGAGTCATAACTCAGCATGAGGACTAGCAAAATGTAGAACCACATGACAAAGAAAATCGTTCATGGTACCCTAACGTTTTGGGGAAAGAACATGCACTCAGTGGCTCCTCTAATGGGACAAAGCGAATCATTCAATGTTACATTTAAGTGCAAGAAATGGACACAGATGACCGTCGTGAAACACTTGTCTATCCACCAAAACAAAATCTTTGAAAGGCACAGCCGACTTCCTTTCTGATCCGATGGGACCGATGACTTGGGTGATTGGTCACCTCCTCCCAAATCAACCAGCCAGCCACAACAAAAATGAGTAAAATTAATCATAATCTCAAGCTAAGCCAACCAATTCTAATATCTTTGTACGTGTTACCAGAGGATCGCTGATACAAGCGTCCAGTACTTACAGAGGCACGTGGAAGAATGCTGCAAAACGCTCTCATTCAAAACGTCCATCCTACGTTCAGTGACATGTAAAAACAGGCTTTTAAAAAATATGTTAAATATATCTTTAGAATTTGAGCAAGAGTGAATTAAGTATTGAGTTTCAATGAAAAGATGACAGCTAGCAGAAAACGAGTTAGAACATTAATCACTAATTATTTTTTTTATGAAGAAAGGAACATAGAGCCCGAGAACTTTCAGTGGCTTGTGGTGCCAATTTCTTGAGCTGTCATAAATTTTTTTCTTCTATGAGACTGTTCAAATTATATGGAGTCGCGTAGAATAACAGAAGAATCCTTGATTCCATAGAATTTTAACTCCATCATTTAATATCAGATGCACGAAATATATATGGTATTGCGTTTACGCTAAATAACTTTTGTTCCATGATCATAAGAAACAGTTCGGTTAAAAAAAGGAGAAATAAGATGATGTCTATATTGTTGGACACTGTTTTCTGAGGTTCCTGAGACTATTCGTCACGTGAAGGGACCACCAATATTTTTAACGCAAGAATGTGAGGTCGAATAGAAGGATTCATCAGTGTTGATGCTAAAGAAGGTATCACATACTTGTCTAGACTCCTGTAAATGCTTTTGTATACTACATCTGAAATACCGTGTGAACGTGAAATTCAGTACTATTCGGTACTCAAATGTTTTTGAGGTTTGTTTAGCCCACAAAATGTAAAGGAACAACTAAAGGCTAGTCATTAGAAGAAACTTCCAAGATGCTAAAATAACTGTATATTTATAAACCTAAGAAAAGTGATGTCTAACACATATTTTGATATCTGAGAATATTATTACGGTGGTTCCTCTGTTTTGGTCTGTCTCAAGTAAAAGCGCGAAAAGGATATAACTGAGGCAAGCTAAGATTACGAACAGCAGAGAGAATAAAGTAGCAATTAAAAGTTTCTTTAATGGTGTTTGAAGCGGTATATTACTTCTAATCTGTTGTTTTAATGAAAAGTTCCTATGTTTCCGTATTATGTTCTATCAGCATATTAATGTACTACGCTTTCATTTATAAAGTTTCTATGTATCCAATATTTTCGTAAAATACAACTGAAGGACAAATAATACTAGTTCTTCTATTAATTCTCAGTCGTAACGTCTTGTTTACTTGTCATCCTAGATCTTCTTTAGCTCAGTCCCGAATTTCGTTTTTTTAAAAAAACATTATGTAGCAACTGACCTTCTCATATATTATAAATTTACAAACGATATACAGAGTGACGAAAAAGTCATGTTCCAGACGACAAAATACCAGAACTCTACTGACAAACTTTCGAAGGTGCACACCATAAGAGCTGTGAGCACTTATTCAGTAGATGAAGTATACGTCG
This sequence comes from Schistocerca americana, assembly GCF_021461395.2. Classification (NCBI taxonomy): domain Eukaryota; kingdom Metazoa; phylum Arthropoda; class Insecta; order Orthoptera; family Acrididae; genus Schistocerca; species Schistocerca americana. The sequence continues at coordinate 517,886,321 of NC_060120.1, read as the reverse complement.
TAGTACCGAAGATGAACGTGTGCTCATAGGTCGTAAAGTATGCATTCTAGAGCCCGCGTTTACTGTTCATCGGTTTCTTGTTTTGGTCCATACTGCCACCTCTCAGAATCTGCAAAGCAAAGACCTTGATACGGAAGAGATTTGTATCACGGCATCGAAGTTGAAAAAGTTCTCGTAGATCATATGGCATGCATTTTATAGCCCATGTTTAAGATTGAATTTTTTTCTTGTTTTGGTCCATACCACCGCCTCTGAAAGATTGTTGCTGAAGTACTGGTACACCCTCTAGGATTCATGAGTCATGACTGTTGATTCGCCCTGTATATTATACTCGTTATTGATTATACACTAATAAATACTGAAGAGCCAAAGAAACAGGTATATCTGCCTAATATCGTGTACATAGACTAATGTCTGAAGTAGTGCTGGAGGGAACTGATACCGTGAATGTTGCAGGGCTGTCCATAAATCCGTAAGAGTACGAACGGGTGGACATCTCTTCTGAACAGCACGTTTCTAGGCATTCCAGATATGCTCAATAATGTTCATGTCTGGGAAGCTTGGTGCCCAGTGAAAGTGTTTCAACTCAGAAGAATGTTCCTGGAGCCACTCTGTAGCAATTCTGGATGTATGGGGTGTCGCATTGTACTGCTGGAATTGGCCAAGTCCGTCGGAATACAGGTGACCAGACAGGATGCTTACGTACGTATCGCCTGTCAGAGTAGTATCTAGACGTATCAGGGGACCTATATCAATCCAACTGCTCAGGCCCCACACCTTTACAGAGCCTCCACCACCTTCAACAGCCCCTGGTGACATACAGGGCCCATGGATTCATTACGTTGTCTCCATACCCGTACACGTCCATCCGCTTTATACAATTTGTAATGAGTCTGGTCTGGCCAGGAAACATGTTTCCAGTCACCATAAGTCCATTGTCGGTGTTATCGGGACCAGATGAAGTGTAAAGCTTTGTTTCATGGAGTCATCAAGTGTACACGAGTGAGCCTTCGTCTCCGAAAGCCCATATCGATGATGTTTCGTTGAATAGTTCGCACGCTGACACTTGTTAATGGCTCAGCACTGACATATGCAGCAATTTGCGGAAGGGTTGCTGAGCCGTGCTGCGGATCGAATTGGTGCTATTTGTTGGCATGTTTGCAATTGTTTGTCTTCTTGTTATGTTGACTGGCGCCACTCGGTTTCACAAGCGTTGCCTGTCTGCTAGTGTCAGCAGGAGCGGTTATCGATATGTAGTAACTCTTGCCCTACCTTTGGGGTGACGTCGTTGTTTTTCCAGGTCGTGTGAGTGGGCCAGTTCGCTTGGGGACTGAGGAAGAGACAGGTACGCGCAGTGCGAGAACACGCTGGGACCGCTGGCGGCATACATGGACTGCTGGATGGAAGGGCTGTGGTCACGAGGGTACACGACCTCGCCTTAAAACGGATCCAGCAGGCTTTGAGATGAGTCCATTTCAATCCAAGTAGAGACACCTCCACCTTTATGATATCTCGCGATTATCCAGTGACTTGGGTTAGTGTTGCTACTTATAGTGTCGCTGAGGCGAAGTGGAGTGCTTTCTACTCTGATGGTAGTGGTTCCTTTCTCTTTCCGGACACTCTAAACACAGTATTCTGGGGCGTAGTGCAGACCGCTGGTTCCAGCTTTGGCGTTTTGTTTCATCGTTGCATTTGGTTTATCGGACGTCATGTAGCTTCACCAAGATTATTATTAGTCATTCGTTAGACTTCCACTAATCTGAGTTACCATCTTGTGAAGTGAGTGCAACTCTTCGCTACCTATCTCATCGCTCGCGAAAGTGTTTGTCGCCGGACCTTCTCAAAGGTCGATTCCTGGAGCATCGTCTGTGGCCCCTCGGTTCTTGTAAGACATGTGTATTCTAAAAACAGTGCATTTCATCAGTTTGGTAATCAGTTGCTTGTTTTTAAACTAACCTTTGCTATTGTATTTGCCGTTTTACAGCAGGTTTCTAAATTGTTTTATTATTGCCGTCCCTGGTGTGTAAGGCCTTCAGCTGTGATTGTGGACATTTACCTTAAATTCAAATTTGGTATTTGTATTTTAGCAGTAAGCCTTAAAACCTCATTTAATGCCATTCCTCCGTCTGCCGTGTTTGTGGCCACTTGCCTTTAATATTTCAATACCTGCAATTTCTAAGTAGCAGCGAGTTTTAATCAATTCTTAAATTTATTGCTATTCCTGGCGAGTACGGTCTTCTGCCCACATCACAGTGGCTTGCTTATAAAACATTATCTGTTTGTATTTAATGGTGATTTGCTAAATTGTAACACAATGAAAACACTATTATTTACACTTGTTTATTCCTTCGTTAATAACGTGTGGTATTTTTTATTTATTGTTGACTCTGGAATTACTGATTTAAAAAAAAAAGTGTGTAACTGTAAAAGGCCACCAATAGTAACTGATTACGGCCCCGTCCACAATCGTTACCCAATCCTGCCTTCCCTCGACTACCAGGTTTCAGTTGCACTTCTGTCACGTTGAATGATTCTCTTCAGTCGTCGTTGGTCTAGTTCTTGCAGGATCTTTTTTCCGACCTCAGCGATGTCGGAGATTTGATGTTTTACCTGATTCCTGAGATTCACGGTAAACTCGTGAAATGGTCGTACGGCAGAATCCCCACTTCATTGCTACCTTGGATATGCTATGTCCCATCGCTCGTGCGCAAACTATAACAGCGCGTTCAAATTAACTTAAATATTGATAACTTGCCACTGTAGCAGCAGTAACCGATCTAACAGCTGCGCCAGACTCTTGTTTTATATTGGCGTTGCCGACCGCAGCGCCGTATTCTGTCTGTTTACGTATCAGTGTATTTGGATACGCATGCCTATACCAGTTTCTTTGGTGCTTTAGTGTGTATACCATATGACAAAACATTGTTGGGCCTTAATATAAAACCTAGCGAGGTGGCGCAGTGGGCCGGCCGGAGTGGCCGTGCGGTTCTAGGCGCTACAGTATGGAACCGAGCGACCGCTAAGGTCGCAGGTTCGAATCCTGCTTCGGGCATGGATGTGTGTGATGTCGTTAGGTTAGTTAGGTTTAATTAGTTCTAACTTCTAGGCGACTGATGACCTCAGAAGTTAAGTTGTACAGTGCTCAGAGCCATTTGGCGCAGTGGTTAGACATTGGACTCGCATTCGGGAGGACGACGGTTCAATCCCGCGTCCGGCCATCCTGATTTAGGTTTTCCGTGATTTCCCTAAATCGCTCCAGGCAAATGCCGGGATGGTTCCTTTCAAAGGGCACGGCCGATTTCCTTCCCCGTCCTTCCCTAATCCGATGAGACCGATGACCTCGCTGTCTGGTCTCCTTCCCCAAAACAACCAACCAACCAACCTTAATGTAACTTAAGACACGTTCACACCATCGGCTGCAATTATCTGTGATAGATAAAACGGCCACCAGAGTGCGTGACGGCATGCATGGGAACGTGAGGTCAGACATACTGACGGTTGCTGTGGCCGAGCGGTTCTAGGCGCTTCAGTCCGGAACCGCGCTGCTGCTACGGTCGCAGGTTCGAATCCTGCCTCGGGCATGAATGTGTGTGATATCCTTAGGTTAGTTCTAAGTCTAGGGGACTAGTGATCGCAGTTGTTAAGTCACATAATGCTTAGAGGGATTTAAACCATTCTGACATACTCGTCGCCAACATTCCGGTCGACCGCATTATGTGTTCCACGCTCATCGGAACACATTCGCATCCGTGCCCGTCAAGAACAAGTAATGTGCTTTCTGCTAAATTCTGTGTTATCCCTCACCATTGGTCGGAGACTGGCAGCAGGTAGTCTAGGGTATTACCGCTCCAAGCTTAGGCTGCCGTCAACACCACAACATAACCGCCTGCGTCTTGAGTGGAGCCTTGAGGGTAGGCGTGGACAGCAGACGAGTGGCGTCACGTTGTGTTAGGCCTAGATCACACAGAAATGGCGTGACGCAGACGTCCGGTGGGGCGTAGCGCTGTTTCAAGCCACATCCATGTTAACAAATGCAGTAGTTAACACAGAGGTAGCGGGACGGAGAGATGTCGCTTCGTAGTGTGCACCAAGTCCGTCTCCAAACACGAGTGGAGCGCGTAGCCGACGCGAGACGGAGACGTTCTAAGTGGCGCGCTGCTGGTTTCATTAAAATGAAATCTCAGACAGCGAGAAGATTTAGAGCTACATCCGTCTCTTTAGTTAATTTCTCAGTAGAACTTCAAATTTCCTCTTGAAACGTTAAAAACCATTGATTTAGGTTCCGAATACGTTCTCCGCTATGTAGTCTTTATTATACCATTTTATATGTACTGAAATCTAATCTTGATAGTGAACTGGTTTTATTTTCGTTATTTCTGGATATAATAGACAAGTACACATCGTATTTTACGGACTATAAGACTGAACCTAATCTTTAAGCCAATTTTTAAGAAAATAATATTTTTCCCATATTTATTATTAGGTGACAAAGTCAAACTAAAAAATAATTCTTTGTTTATGAAAGAGAACTGACCTTTAAAAATCCCCGAAAATAGTCATCTCTTCTTATTCTTCTTCGCCGTCGTCGTTGTCCTCTTCATGTATAAGATGGTCTTCACTGCCATCGAGATCCTTACTTTGCGACACATCGTGAAATATTTAACACAGGGTCTACTCTCATATTAGACCACGACTGATTTATCCAATGACATGCCTGTTTGACTGTATGTCGTTTTAAAGCTGCCTTCGGCGTGAATACATTTTGGGTTTTATCCACCATCCCTTTGTTGCATTCCTTTCCAATATACACTTTAAATGGTTTATTTATCAAGACATCAACTGGTTGCAGTTCTGAAGTAAGTCCTTTCTGCATAACAATAAGCTCTGTGTTTCCCTGTCTCAAATCATCTTACACAGAATTTTTCAAATCACTATTAAACTGATCTAGCACAAGAAGAGAACTCTTCTTCAGTAAAGTATCTTTCCTTCTCTCCCACACTTCATTCAAAATTTCCTACCAGCCTCGTCCATCCAACACATATCACGTGAGTGAACAATAACACCTTGTGGTGTTTCAGATTTTGGCATTGTTTTGCGCTGGAAAATGATCATTGCATTTACTAAAAGGGTTCAAATGGCTCTGAGCGCTATGGGACTTGACATCTGACGTCATCACTCACTTAGAACTACTTAAACATAACTAAGCTAAGACACATCCATGCCCGAGGCAGGATTAGAACCTGCGACCGTAGCGGTCGCGCGCTTCCAGACTGAAGCGCTTGCATTTAGTACCGTCAGCTCAACATGAAAGGACAACAGGTTTGTGCATTTTTTCATGTTCACTTGTTTTTATAACTACAGTTTTATCACCTTTCGTGGCAACAGTTATGTTATCGGTACAACAAATGTGAGAGGAGTTTCTTCCATATTCGCTGTTTGGATTAGTTCTACACTGGCTTCCTTTCGATTTGAATAATAAAACGATGGAGAGATAATATTTTCTCTTTATACTTTTGTGGCACTGGTTTTTCTGTTACTTAATGCAGAAATATAAGGTTGTCAGATGAAATGTATAGCCAGACTTAGTTATTTTGAATAGGCCTCTGTGTGTGCCTTGGTCTAGTATATGAAGATCCGTGAAATCATCTGGCTACATTTTGCAGACGAGGAGTCTGGTGCACTTGACGTTGGCAATGATTGGAATCACGTCGTCTGAGTGGAAGAATACTTTGTTCCTCTCGATGAGGGCGCAATCTCTATGACATGGTAGCAAGCTATGCCTGTAACGAGTAATTTCTGTTCTGCAGCAGTGAAATCTTCACGGGTGACCAGATTTAGGAGAAGTTTCCTAATATTTTGAAGAAAATCTGCAATGTTGGAGTTACGTCCAAATGAAAACCGTGTGGAACTACGACCAAAACATACCAGTTTCGTTGCTTTTCTTTCTAAAAGCTATTGAAAGAATGAATGCAGGATACAGGGCTGCTAGGATGGATGCACTGACTCCAATTTGAGGATACACAGAAACATGGAAGAGTAAACCACTGATAAGAACACAGACATACACTGATTTCCAAGTGCAGTTTTATTTAGGAATATCTTTAACGTGTTCCGGCCTCAGTGCCAAAACAAGTAACCTTACGATAAAAGCAGGAAGTGTATTTTAAATTTGTTTATTAAAACTCGTTAAAAAATATTGACAGGAATGGGACTTCAATATCATGACAATTTAACTTCAAATTCTTGGTTTTAACTTATTTAACAAGTTAGCTAAAATATTTAAAACTTTCTTCAAATGTACTGCAATCACCATGTCTTGCTGCATCATCTTAATTAAGGAATTTGCAAACAATCAAAATGTATCACAGAGTTGTTGAGCTTGACAGACCACGAAGAACATAGACCGTTTGGTTAACACGGTCACGCGACCCAACGCAATGCCACAGGCCGTACAGTTATACTAACAACAGCTTGATCTACAACACAGGAAACATATTCCACTTCTTAACTTATCTACACAAACATTATTAGCATTATATATCTTCAAGATTGCCCATTATGCGAACAAAGAACCCCTAACTTTAGACACAATTGCAAAATTCTAATTACTAAGTATGCATTTTGTATTTAATATCAAAACCTTTTTCCTTTAAAATACTAAACTCAGATACTTTTGCTTTGACTGCTTTAATGAGTCGACTCAACTAACTTCAAGGAGATCTCACAACCAAAGGAGTACTTGGCTTTAGCACGTTACTGGAAGCCTTTAACATTACTGATAGATTTCTGCCAAATCTTCGATGTCCCCAGAAATCGTAACACAGTCAAAAATTTTAAGCCATAGATGCACAACATTCAAATAACAACCAGGAAACAGCCAGAGCAGCTCAGCCAGCCCGGACGAGACACTAAGCCGGCAGCAAAGCAAGTACCGAGCAAAATGGTTCCAACGGCATAAACAGCGCGGTGCACGAGCCGCTTGAAGGTCAGATATGTAGTAGCAAGGCCGCTCACAATTTAACACAGTCTCGAGTCGGCAACAGCAGAGGCACAGGAAGGTAGCAAGTGCCGCATTAGCCCCAGGATAGGCAGGCACGAACAGCGTCTGCGTCTGCTTCGTGACCACTGCCAAACTCCAATTCCACTACGGGGAAGCCCCACGCAGCGCCGTCCAGTACATCCGCGCCGCCACTGCTCTTCCGCTAGGCCAACTCTCTGCAACATTGCTCCCTACCAGTCCACTCTCCTCGGCCCGTCATTCCCTCTCTTCTAGCCACGGCCAACCAGCCCCAGTGCTCCTCGCCAAACCCCAAGCGCTCGGGCACATAAGCTCAAAGCGAGATAAGAACACAGCAGGGGGTTATCGATCAGCTGTCTTTTACTTTGTCTTACACAACATAGAAACAATCTTGGGACCTTCCATAAAAATTCTGGAAACGGTCGACATACATACTCAATTTTTTCAGCTCTTTCATCTTTTCAGCCACATTAGTTGTACTCAATATCTTCTTCACTACTGAAAACTAACGATTTGCAGAAGATCCAGCGGATCATTGTCTTCGTCCGATGAAGGTGACATGTTCTGATCCACTCGTAGCACGACCGTCCTTCGGCTATCTGACAGCGCCATTTCAGAGCTTTTTCTCACGTCCCACGTGCCGCCAACCGTCAGCACCAAGAAATTTCTGTGTGAATTGGGCCTTAAGCGATGGAACGCGGTTCTGCACTATGCTGAATGACCATCATGGGATGGTAGGGTGAAGACCTGGGAAGAAATCCCATTCTTACAATGTTTCGGAGAGGCCCAGGGTCGCTGCTCCTGTCGTCTCGGTGTGGGGAGCAGTCGGGTATCACTTCGTGTGGTATCGATAGCTACGATGCCACGGCGTAGGTTAAAGTTCGTAGGCTGGCACTACGACACTTACACAAACGACAGCGCACTCTAGCCGACGCTGTGGAGTTCTATGAGCGCCGCTCCGGATTCAGCCCATTTGATTCCGAGCCGACGACCAAGCAACTTAGCTTCTACTTCATAGGGGGCTAGCCATTACAGACTTTGTTACTTCTTTTCCTTCAATGATAGTTTGTCCAACTACTAGTAGCTGTTAGCGTTGATACCTGTACGGCTTCGCACCTACGTGCTCATCTCAGCCAAAGTACATAGTAAAACCACTTTTAATTGGAGTACCAAGTGTTCTACCTCACCTGCTCCTCCTAGCTTTTCCATTCGGCCTACCCTTCAGTTTTCAGAAGCAGACCCAAGCGCCGCCTATCCAAAACAAAACTTCGGGCGCGGCTAGTAGTGACTGAGGAAAATCTGACGACCAATTGGTGCGGCAAGGACAGCCTGCCTAATCGTAATTTACTTTCTCTGCGGTAGTATTTTTCAGCAGGACTAAGCTCGTCCGCACATGATACGTATCTCTAAGAACGGTATGCGTTTCCTCCTCTCCCTCCTGCATGGTTAACTTGTCCGACAGTCCAAATTTTATATATAATAAAAATATAAACAGCCGACAGTTGCAATGGATAAAGAAATTCTTTACCTAGGTTTCGACAAACATAAATTTGTCTTCTTCAGAGCCGCCCGGAGTGGCCGTGCGGTTCTAGGCGCTACAGTCTGGAGCCGAGCGACCGCTACGGTCGCAGGTTCGAATCCTGCCACGGGCATGGATATGTGTGATGTCCTTAGGTTAGTTAGGTTTAATTAGTACTAAGTTCTAGGCGACTGATGACCTCAGAAGTTAAGTCGCATAGTGCCTAGAACCATTTGACCCTTAGGTTACCTTCTGAAGAAGACAAATTTATATTTGTTGAAACCTAGGTAAAAAATTTCTTTATCCATTGCAACTGGTCGGCTGTTTATAATTTTATTACGTGAAACCGTTGCTGTCGTGCAGCTACGTTTTAAAAAAATTATTACATATGTTATTTATGTATTATATACAGGGTGAGTCACCTAACATTACCGCTGAATATATTTCGTAAACCACATCAAATACTGAGGAGAGGGGCTAGTGTAATTGGTTAATACAAACCATAAAAAATGCACAGAAGTATGTTTTTTAACACAAACCTACGTTTTTTTTTAAATGGAACCCCGCTAGTTTTGTTAGCACATCTGAACATATAAACAAATACGTAATCAGTGCCGTTTGTTGCATTGTAAAATGTTAATTACATCCGGAGATATCGTAACCTAAAGTTGACGCTTGAGTACCACGCCTCCGCTGTTCGATCGTGTGTATCGGAGAGCACCGAATTACGTAGGGATCCAAAGGGAACGGTGATGGACCTTAGGTACAGAAGAGACAGGAACAGCACATTACGTCCACATGCTAACACCTTTTTATTGGTCTCTTTCACTGACACACATGTACAGTACCATGAGGGGTGAGGTACACGTACACATGTGGTTTCCGTTTTCAATTACGGAGTGGAATAGAGTGTGTCCCGACATGTCAGGCCAATAGGTGTTCAATGTGGTGGCCATCATTTGCTGCACACAATTGCAATCCCTGGCGTAATGAATGTCGTACACGCCGCAGTGCATCTGGTGTAATGTCGCCGCAGGCTGCCACAGGCTCTGGGGTTGTAGGCACATCACGGTACACATTCTCCTTTAACGTACCCCACAGAAAGAAGTCCAGAGGTGTAAGATCAGGAGAACGGGCTGGCCAATTTATGCATCCTCCACGTTCTACGAAACGCCCGTCGAACATCCTGTCAAGGGTCAGCCTAGTGTTAACTGCGGAATGTGCAGGTGCACCATCATGCTGATACCACATACGTCGACGCGTTCCCAGTGGGACATTTTCGAACAACGTTGGCAGATCATTCTGTAGAAACGCGATGTATGTTGCAGCTGTTTGGGCCCCTGCAATGAAGTGAGGACAAATGAGGTGGTCGCCAATGATTCCGCACCACACATTTACAGTCCACGATCGCTGTCGCTCTACCTGTCTGAGCCAGCGACGATTGTCCACGGACCAGTAATGCATGTTCCGTAGATTCACTGCCCCGTGGTTTGTGAAACCTGTTTCATCGGTAAACAGGTAGAACTGCAACGCATTCTCTGTTAATGGCCATTGACAGAACTGCACTCGATGATTAAAGTCATCACCATGTAATTGTTGATGTAGCGACACATGAAACGGGTGAAAGCGGTGACGATGCAGTATGCGCATGACACTACTTTGACTCAGTCCACCGGCTCTCGCAATGTCCCGTGTACTCATGTGTGGTTTCATGGCAACAGCAGATAACACACCCAATGCACCCGCTTCTCCTGTGACGGGCCTGTTACGGACCCGTTTGCGTGCTACGACCAAACCTGTTGCATACAGTTGGCGGTAGATGTTTTGCAATGTGCGGCACGTTGGATGCTCTCTGTCCGGGTACCGTTCTGCATACACCCTGCAGGATTCAGCTGCATTTCGACGACACTCGCCATAGATGAGTATCATCTCCGCCGTTTCAGAGTTCGAATACACCATGGTCACAGTTCCTACAACCCTACACTATCAGAGACGTCTGGTAACACGGTGTACTACAGTTGGTCTGCGTGCGGAGACGAATGCAGAATAACAATAGCAGCAAGCGCTACATGTGGTCACTGCGACAGCTAGACGAAACCACAACAGTGCACTACAGCCACACTCGTAAACACGGTCGTCATCATAAACATGTCCCTGCAGGTGCTGCTCGCCGATCGTGGCCCGTGTTTGTTACAACACGCAACTGAACGTCGGAGGTTTCAAGCGTCGACTTTAGGTTACAATATCTCCGGATGTAATTAACGTTTTACAGTGCAACAAACGGCACAGATTCCGTATTTGTTTATATGTTCAGATGTGCTAACAAAACTAACGTGGTTCCATTTAAAAAAACGTAGGTTAGTGTTAAAAAACATACTTCCGTGCATTTTTGTATGGTTTGTATTAAACAATTACACTAGCCCCTCTCCTCACGTTCGGTCTGTGGAATCGGTTCGTCAGTATTTGATGTGGTTTACGAAATATATCCAGCGGTAAAGTTAGGTGACTCACCCTGTATTTATGTATTTTACTTGTGTCTGTAATGTTTTGATGTGCCTGATATCTTCGTAATACAATTGAGCGGACAAATAAAACTATTACTTCTGTTACTTCTTAGTTGCAATGCATTGTTTCCTCAGTATCCAGTGATATTCACTTCAACCAGAAATTATTTAGCTGTGGATATATTGAGTTGGGTTTAAGAACGAGTGAAACAACTGCTAGCTCAGAGATAGTCATAATGAATTCTGCATCAGCGGGAAAGAGCTATGAATACGAGTCCTCTGCATATCTCACAGAGAAATTAGTACTTATATTGGGGTGAGTGGGGGGGGGGGGGGGGGGTCGGGGAAAGACGAGGACGGGCTGTATTAGCACATGTAGCCATCAAGGCTACTTGAAAGTGTAGCTGGCGACAGTTTTTATTTACACACAGCGTGTTTATACCGTGGCACGGTTTTAAAATAATGACTCAGAATTTGAGGACGAAGAGACATTTTTGAGCTAATAGCGACGCACTCGCCAGTTGTAAAAAAGCAGTAATCAACGATGATAGACTTCTTAACTTGGATTCGCACAGGCAACATTTTAAAGAGGGGAATATCTGTATCTGACAAAGTCACATGTCAAAATAATCCATCTGTAAGTTAGCGAATTGATACTGCATATTGATGCGCTAGGGCATTCTGTGTCGCTTGTCCTGTCACGGGATGAGAGCTGTGGCGGAATCTAAATCACTATTCCAGTCGATGCAGCAGAGCGTGAAGCCCAACAACGTCGCCGCCACAGCTCGGCCACAGCCCGTGTCACCTGATTAACATATCACGTCCCGTGGCAAATGGATTTCACGCCTCGGGATACATTGCTGCACTGCCCGCTTTCTGATTTATGCGCGAATGACATTTAATTTAGTGTAAACTGAGCGCTGTGGCCGCATTAATAAAATCATAAATAACTGACTCAATTATAGCAGAGCGCCTGCAGGGAAGGGAGTGGCTAGTGCCAGAAGAGTCTGCACGCCTCCAGAAAGTTACCTCACCCAATCCCACCCCGTAAACTGTTCACTTGTCGCACAGCTCAGTGGAAGGTCGATGTTCTCTGTCCATATTGACAGGAGACGTGGGCCACAAGTTGCATCTCTCTAAATGAGGGGCGAGCCATTGCGCTGTCTGAAGTTATGAACAAGTGATGAAAAGTAGCTTGTTACCCCAGTCCATCTCTGGTACAAGGCGGAAGGCAAATTGCCGCCTGATAATGACGGTAACAAATCTTTTCAAAACAGTACCTATATGTGCGTCACATAACGCAGTGCTCGGATTGACTCACTGAAATAAAGTCATAGAAACATTCAGAAATCATTTGCCTTCAGTATTGATGACATCATCATCACGAGATTTCTAAGCGTATCCACTGCGACAGCCCAAAGATCCCTATATTCTATCGGTTTTCACTCCGCGATTTCTTATTGGACCTGCTACTTCGGCGGCAAAAAATAGTTCCATAAAAAAAAGGCTGCTGCCTTTGTTTAGGTCACTAATAAAGTTGCAAGAGCGCGTTGCTGTCTGTCTCGTGGGTACCTGATCATTGTTCGTCTAGGTAAAGGTTACAAATATCTGTAATGGCCCTAAAAAATTAGAAGCGAAAATCTTAGACACGTCAACTCACATAAAATATTTAGTCAGCTGTTTGCTAATATATGTTGAAACGTTGAAATTAAATTTTTTGCGTTGTATTTCAGCTCAGTATTGTAAAATCACGTACGTGTTATTCTACCTAGTTACTATCTTCGGTTCATCAGAGATATTGCGAGCTAACATCCCAAAGATGTTCGGGTTCACATGCCGTTCCTTTTCGTCGAAATGTCTTGACTCAAACTCGTCTAGGGATTGAACCACACGTGTCGCATTACACGCCCTAAATTAGGCACTTGCGACGCTTTGGTTAAATTGTCTGGCTGATGGAAAATTTGTGAAATTGTATGAAACACACACCGTTAATACGACATATAACAACAGTAATAATAATATCGGGAGCTAAATTTACGACCCGTTAACGATGTAGAGCACACAGATGCGATCTGGTTAGAACAACGTTTATTCAGAAAGCAAAATAATAGCGAAAGTGGTCGTATTTAGAATTACTATTACACTCGAGCGCATATCCATTTGACACAGTTTGATCATTCACAGCTTCATCGCAAATTACAAGTCCAATACTCCACCTCGTTGACTACGCGAAAAGTTAGATTTCACACCAGGCGCGTGGCTGCTCACCGCTCGGAGACTAAATCCTGCGAAACCACACAACGCGAAATTTTCTAAGCCGTCTAACTTCCAAGCTGTCTAAAGACCGACCGTCCGCTCTCGCGTCTCCACCAGCACTGTCCCTCTGCCCGTCACAGGCCGCGATTACCCCGTGCCGAACATCCTCGCTCAACTGACTTTCTTGAAGCCGTGCATCTCGTTGGCTGGAGATTATTCTGCATTATTATAGGTTTTAACATATTTAAAAAATCAAAGCTTGACCACTTTCACGTTCTAAATAAAGTAACAATAAAATCCATTACAAAATAAACGTTAAATTATTTTATGGAAGACCAATACGTTTGCCTTCTTACCTTTGAATGCTACGGCGACTAGCCTTGCACTAATGTGCTTTCTGATAAATAAAAGAACAAAAATAACTATTATGCACTAAACTTTACAACAAAACTTCTATTACCTAATGATTCAGTAAAGTGTAATGTTGTCATCATTCAATGTGTTTTGTGTGAAGGAAATGGTGATCTGATGCTTAACTGAAAACACTGATAACTTAAATTTACTATATCTTTTAAAGAAATAAAGTTACAGAGTTGATATTTACAACATTTGTCATTTTAATGATGCTCTTCTATATGAAATGTCGATCGTTAAGATCAACCCAAGCGTTCAGATTTTAGCATTCAGGTCTTCGTTACAAAACTTGTTAACCTCACTTTAACAGTATATCATAATCTATTATAGATATGATCAATATTCAAGCATTATTGGGATCACCATGAAAATTTATGAAGGACGGTGGATTAAATTTACTGTGTCTTAATTCCCTGAATTACTACAGAATTAAATATTTTTCATAAATGTCTCCCTTTATGGCCGATGTTAAGTCCGCCATATTTAACACTGCTACGTCTCCTTGGCCACAAAGTCTTCTACTGGGTTTCCCTATGATGTAGGCTCTCGTCTGTGTCACTCGCACACTAGAGCGCATAGGCCTCAATGGACAACAGGCGCCTATGAATTTCCCCACCTCGTGGCGAATCTGCGCTCTTTGTGGCACACAGTATGGATGACAGGGTTCGTTTCACAATTCCTGAAACCTCACTCTTTCGGCCATATACTTAAATGAGAGTGAAATGCTCGTTAACTCACAATATTCAGCCACCTCTCTGTAAGAAAATGTAGATTCTGATTATGTTTACGACAGTTAGTTTTGTGCAAGTTATACAGGTGACGGCTAACCAGCAGTTCAACGTTGCTGTGAAGAAACACGTCACGGACGTTAGGAACGAAAATGCAACTTAATGGGAAACTAGCGCCAGCATTTCATTCCAGGTCTGGACAGTGGACAGCTGAAAGTGACCTCGAGAAGCTTGAACGGAATGCAGTTGTATGGGTGTGTGCTCCAGACTTTTGCCCCTGCTATAGTAACAGTCACTGTTGGTGGACAGCGATGTTACACCCAGAGAGTATGTGAATACGATGATGTGAACGTGATTTGGTTTCCTTCATTAGAGTTGTATTCTTTTATGGCAGAGCAGTAATTAATTCTAGTGTTTAGTTGGTTTTCACATGTTTCAACGGCTTATCTCTCTTCTGCAGTCTGTAAAATCTGCCTGAAAAAAAGCCACAGTATTCGATACGTGATATGTCGTCGTCCAGCTGCCTGTTACGCTGGGTCCTACGGCCACAGTACCTTCATCCCATAGATGAAACTTGGTGCTTTAACTTCAAAGCTGTTATTATAAAACTGTTATGGATTATTCCCTTCACCTAAATTAGCAAAATACGACGTAATGTCAGTAAGACTAAGTTTATGTTGACGCTACCGTAAATGATAAGATAGGTGATGCTAGTGCAGAGGCCTAAAGTGTAAACGGCATTACCATAGCAGTGTTTATGTTGAAGCACTGTCTCTCATAGCAACTGTGCAGTCATGAAAGCGTCTATAATCCCTGCTTGAGTTCTTTTCGCCAACATCTTGTACGGATTTCGAAGGATTCATCGGTAATATACTTGTCAGGCCTACAGTTTCGGGAGAGAAGTACAGAACCATCTGTTAGCGTAGAGAACTTTGGCTGACAAAGGTGTGATACTGTGCTTAAGATAGCATACATGATCACAGCAGAAGACGTTCCTAATGAGAACACAATACCTTCTTTATCAAGCTATACAATTAGACTCCACGACGCAACTTGTCAGAAATGACTGTGGACAGGCTCGAGGATGAACAGAAACATGTATTGACTTAATCCATGCAACTCCTACAGTATTGGGCGTGCACTTGCATCCACTCGTAATATTCTGACACTGTAACGGCGTAGCAACGACTAGAGGGGAACGAATGCTAGCTGCTTACACAGTGGTACACCAACGCGGCATAGTGACACGACGGCTGCCGTGTAGACACCGCACATGGCTGTGCTACGGCGCGGCACGAGGCAGCCACCGGTGTGTTTTGTCTTTTATTCTGCGGTAGGTCATGGCGCTCCCGTAGTTTGGCGATGACGCTGCCGAGAGTCGAAGTCTGGACCGACGGCTGAAGACCCGATGATGGGCGGTTGGCAGCGTTGTGTCTGTCCGGGCTGGGCAGATTGGCGGAAATTTCTCATTGGCGGCCCGGCAGCGGCAGAGATACAGTGAAGATTCCAGGGCTATGTCAGTAGACTCGTAGCGGTGACCGACGCATGGAAGGCGCACTGCGTTGCCGTGCCGGCCAGATCATGACATACTCGGCTGGGCTGGGAGTTTAAATGTAGCTACTCAGTGCTGAAATTGTGGAATGTCACCATGAAAAAGTCTCGACGTTCCGTCGATATCGAGATCATCAGAGACCGAGCGCAGAGTCGGAATGTTACAAGGATGGGGAAGGAAATCGGCCGCCTTATTTCAAAGAAACCATTTCGGCATTGACCTAAAGAGATTTTGGGAAAATACAGAATGGTAAATGGTGAACGCAGATTCTTCCCCAAACAATTCCTTTACGGTACACAATACACTATGCTGTAAAATGGGTTCATGTCCTTCCCCATTTAGCGTTACCTAAAACGCTAGGAGGATCACAAAAAATCCACATACCTTCACGGCATCTGCTTCGTTCTTCGCTGTTGGCGATAAGCTTGATGTCAGGTACCGTTCGCCAGCCATTGCCAAATTCAAACCTTCCATCGGATTGCCACAGGGCATAGCCCCAAATTGCTGTACATGTTTCCAGCAGGCGACAGTGACGTCGCAGTTAACACCACCTTAAGCGTCACTTAGCATTTAATTGAGGAAATGTGTGGCTTACGGGTTGCTGTTCGACAGTTGTACCCATTCTTCTTAACCCGCTATGCACGGTCACTGCGCTAGGTAGACTACTGGTAGCAGTTTGTAACTAACGAGTTATTCCTTCCTCTGATTTCATGCGATTTTTACAACCACCTCTGGAATACTCTATGGGTCCATCTGTCAGTACATCAGGTCTACCTGCTCTTGATTTAGTTATGGTTGTTCCATCGCTTTTACAGCTCACAGTCACATCGCCATCAGTCGACTTCGACAGATTTAGAAGCGTTGAAATATCCCTGATCGATTTGTTACTCATGTGACGTCCAGTGACTAATCAACGTTCGAAGTCACTAAACTACTGCATCTCTACTGACATTCAATAACTCAATACTAACAGGCGTTCATCTCGTGACGTCCACTGGTCTCCGAACTACATGGGAGCGTCCATATACTTTGGATCAGAAAAGTGTAGTTCCCTCATTGTAAGGAATAACAGTAAGCGACAGTGACTAAAATTTTTTATAACTTTCTGTAAGCGGACCATACACTGATGACGCAAAGTAGATTTGCATGTAGGACAGCGAGAAAGAGAATTGATCAAGCTGATAGTCAATAGTAGCCACTGTAAAATGGTTCAAATGGCTCTGAGAAATATGGGACTTAACATCTATGGTCATCAGTCCCCTAGAACTTAGAACTACTTAAACCTAACTAACCTAAGGACAGCACACGACACCCAGTCTTCACGAGGCAGAGAAAAGTAGCCACTGTAGGCGATAGTTATATAGCACTCTGTCGAAAGCCATAAAGGAAATGAGTTCTATTTTCACGATATATGTCGTTTTATTTGTAGTCTTAAGTTCAAACAGGCTTCTGTGCATTTGGGTAAGGACATGGAAATTGCGAGGAGTGGAAGCCAACATTCGTTGCAGAGCTGCCTTCAAAGTCACGAACGCTGAATTATAGCGGTAGCTTTTTCTAAGTTGTTAGCATACACTCTCTACGTACTTCTTTTGTAACACGAATCCCTTCAGAGACAGTGCATGTCGCGACAACTGGCATATAATCAATTCTGTATGAAAGAGCTTTATACGACAAGGGACTCCTGAAACTCGACTCTGTCCACTTTACCGGATTAACGTTTCACATAACTGACAGCGCTGTAGGTCTGTAAATTCCTATGCTGGTTCTGGTTTAAAACCTAAGTTGTTAAGCGAACTGGGCGCTGATTTCATGTCCGCTGAAGCACGTCTGCTAAACCAAAAAACTATAATGGAAAATTCCTGTAATTCGTTCATTCTTCCTCCTTGCCCTTCAAGTTTCAGTGTGAACATATTATCGTAATGTAAGATAAGAACGTAGGCCTGATGCCCAACACTCTCTCAGTAATGACACATTTGAACGTAACAAATGATAAAATAAAAGCTGACAGACCATCGCCGGCTGTTGATCACTGGACACACTACACTGATACGTAATCTTCTAGCCCCAGACGAATTACGGCATACAGGAACCTTAAACATATTCTGACTCTTCGGCTACTGAATAAACGTAGTGACACAAAATATTAGAAGGGAGCGCAGTGGCGAAAGATAATCGGGTAGCTGACAGATGAGGAACACACAGTCACGTTTCCGGGTAAGTTCACATGCCCCTCGACTAACACACTCATATTTTTCAGCTCCAGTCAGAAGGCCTACGACACCGTGTTATACCGTTGTGATTTGTCAAGTGATGGCCAATAGGGATACCGTTCTCAGAAATATTACTCTAGTTCACTGTTTGAACGTAAAATAATAACTGCCTAACAGTGAAAAGTGGAACATCCGCGCAGTGCTATGAACCCCATTACTTGATGAAGATCTCAGCATCAGAAGATCCGATAGTATCAAAATTCTATGAGGTTTAATGATTCCAGTAAAGTTTGTAACTAAATATCCTTCGGATTATTGTGCAACTAATGGACTGAGAAAACCGCAATTAATAGCTTGTTTCTGAAGAAAGCTTAAGAGGACTACTGACTAAGGGCACTGCAAAGTGAAACTTACTAACTGCTAAAGGAGCTGAAGGTGAAATTCCCAAAATACCAAACAAAAAAATTCCCTCGTATTCCCGTATGACGTATAATAATTAATATGAAGAATCTACTGAAGAGCCGCTTTCGTTGACTGCTAACAATAACGAAGACCCATGACTAACTTTCTCCAGTTTTATCCACTTCATCATAGGCATCATCTCTCACCTATGTTGCCCTTACATAATTTTTGAAGTCATCTATCCGCTTCAATTCGCTCATCTTTGCAGCTTTTCCGTATCTTAAATTATATATCAGAATGCTTCGTTGGTCAACGGATCACCTATTTACTAGCTATATATCACGCGCAACTCCATTTTCTTGTCAGAGGGCGTTTTCTTCTAACTAAATTTCAGCCTAACTAGGGATGGATATCGCTTACGACTTTACATGTAAAGGCCGGTCGGTGTGGCCGAGCGGTTCTAGGCGCTCCAGTCTGGAACCGCGTGACCGCTACGGTCGCAGGTTCGAATCCTGCCTCGGGCATGGATGTGTGTGATGTCCTTAGGTTAGTTAGGTTTAAGTAGTTCTAAGTTCTAGGGGACTGATGACCTCAGATGTTAAGTCTCATAGTGCTCAGAGCCATTTGAGCCATTTTTTTACATGTAAAAAAGTAGCTACGGATACCTATCGCTTACGACCGTACATGTAAAAAAGTAAATACCTTGAACCCCTTAGGGATGGAAAAAAGCCGGTGGAAGACCTCTCTGGCACCTGTAGGCGTTGTGATCAGTGTGAGAACTGAATAATGACTAAACGTAGTTGCAAATGAATAAAATTAGCGTTGAAAGCATACTTTTCTAAGGTTCTAGGCTGCTCAGTGACTGTCCCGACGACATTAAAGCTAGTTTCAGTCGACTGGAACCTTTTATGCTATATAGGATGTATTTTCAATGGACTGTGTAATACTAAATAAACGAACATAATCATCCCAGAAATTATTTAATCATGCCTTTATGTTCTGAGATATCTTACTCCTACACACACATATTTATGTGTGGAGGTTTAAGAGGTCGAGGGAAGAACTAAAACTAAACTCTGTTCGAAGAAGCCTTGGAAGGCCCAACGATACCGGCGGGCCGCCGTATCATCCTGAGTGCACAGGCGTCACGGGATGCGGATATGGAAGGGCATGTGGTCAGCACACCGCTCTCCCGGCCGTATGTCAGTTTACTAGACCGGAACCGCTGCTTCTCAATCAAGTAGCTCCTCAGTTTGCCTCACGAGGGTGAGTGCATCCCACTTGCAACAGCGCTCGGCAGACCGGATGGTGATCTGACGGGAACTGTTGTTACCACTGCGGCAAGGCTGTTGGCGGTCGAGAGGAGGAGTGAGTTATATATTCATTCAGTTTTGCTCATTAGATAGGAATATAACTGTTAACGGCAAAAGTAAAGACGACATAAAATACAGACTGACAACAGAGAGGAAAGCTGTTCTGAAAAAATGAAAACATTTAATACAAATTTAAGGGTTATGGAATCCTTTCTAAGAGTTTTTTTAGAGTGTAGTTTCTTATGGGAATCAAAAGTGGACGATCAATAATTAATATAAAAATAGAATTTTTTTAAACACGCTGTTACAGCAGAATGCCGAAGATTAATTGGAAAAATTGGACAGCCAATAAAACGAAACAGGATTGAATGTGGCAGAAACAGGACGCAATCAGGCTAAAGGAAGAGAGACATTTATATGACCCACCTTGAAGCACGAATGACTCTTTAGTCTGGCAGTGAAAGGAAGTCGAGGGAAGGGAGGGAGGGGTTCAAATGTCTCTGAGCACTATGGGACTTAACATCTAAGGTCATCAGTCCCATAGAACTTGGAACTACTTAAACCTAACTAACCTAAGGACATCACACACATACATGCCCGAGGCAGGATTCTAACCTGCGACCGTAGCGGTCACGCGGCTCCTGACTGAAGTGCCTAGAACCGCTCGGCCACGGGAGGGTTGGGCGTGCTAAAAACTGTAAAGGGGGACCAATGTTTCGATGCAGTAAGCAGGTTAAAACGGATGCAATTTGCAGTAGCTACGCAATCTGTACAGTGTTGAAGCAGTGAAGGAAACAAAAAATTTGGAGAAGGAATTAAAGTAAAAGAGAGTTTTCTAATGACATTGCAATTTTGTCCAAGATAGTAAAGGCCTAAGAAGAACAATTTTACGGAATTTATACTGTATTGAAAATATTTTGTAAAATGAGCGGCAACTAAAATAAAACCAGGGTAACGGAATGCATTCGAATTAAATCAGGCGACGCTGAGCAAACTAATTTAGGAAATGAGACAGTTGTAGATGAGTTTTCCTATTTGAGTTGCAAAATAACTGATGATACCCGAAGTAGAGGGAATATAAAATACTGACTGACTATAGCGAAGAAGGCATTTCTGAAAAAGAAGCATTTATTAACACAGAAATGAAATTTAAGTAGTTTTTCCTTACGGCATTTCTCTGGTGTGTAGCCTTGTACACAAGTGAAAAGTAGACCGTAAGCAGTTTATACAAAAAGGGAATAAAATATTTGGAAATGTGGTGTTACAGAAGAATGCTGAAGATAAAGGGGGTAAATGGTGCAACTAATGAGGAGGTTGTGAATCGAACTGGGAACGAAATTTATGACACAACTTGACAGAAAGAAAGGATCAGTCGATAGGGCACATTCTGCGGGACCGAGCAATTCTCAGTTTGTTATTGTAGGGAGGTGGGAGGTGATAAAACTGAAGCTGAGGTAAAGGGATGCATACAGTAAACTGGTTCAAATGGATGTTTCTTGCTTTCGCTGTTCGAAGATGAAGAGGCTTGCACAACGTAAACTGGCTTGAAGAGATGTATCAATTAGTCTTCTACTGAAGAGTACAATAACAATAAGCAGAGGGGAGGAAATCTACACAGAATGAATTTGCTTGAAGAGCTGCGTTAGATCAGTCCTTGGACTGAGTACCACAACAACGACATCTTGCACGTCAGAAAACACTATTATTACAGCTATGAAATCTTCTCGGGTTATCAGCCGAGTGGCGCGTGATTGGCTGACGTGCGGCATCTGACAGCGATCTAGTGGCTATAAAATAACGCGACAGACAGCATTTCGAAACGTCGCCTGAAGACGATGGATACGGAATCCACTGAGATGTTGACACCACTCGGCTGATAAACCCAGAAGATTTAATAGCTGAAATACGCCGAGAAAGCCTGCGATCAGATGTAACTATTGATAAATTTAATCTTATTTCCTTTCCAATAGAAGGATAGGATGAAACAGGGAAGCGCTAGGTAACAAGTTAGCTTAAGCATATGGAAAGAGTTGTTCCGAAATTGCTCTGAAAAGTAATGCCTCCAAAATATGTGGAATCTCTTAAAGGTTTTCAAGAGGGACAAACGGTATTAACATTCTACATCTTAATTCTTCAGGTCTTTGTGTTTGCAGCCCTCTCCCGCTAGAGGGCTCCGAATTGTAGCGTGTAACATGGCGGTGTGTAACGTAATTTTTTTTCTGTGCTTGAGAAACAGCCCGCTGTTATCGGTTTGCGAATTCTAAGAGTTCGTCCACACATGGAGCACCTTCTTCTTCAGGAGGACAATGCTATCCTGCACACGAGCGCTGCGATATCTACAACAATCCGAAATCTTGGGTTCACTGCAGTTGATCATCCTCCATAGTGTCCCGACTTGACACCATCCACTTTTAATCTCTTCCCAAAACGTAATGAACGCCTTTGAGGACTTATCTTCGTTAGTGATGAAGCAGTGCAAACAGAGGTGAGGTTGTGGTGCTGTCAACAAAGCCAAACATGCTACAGTGGCGGTATCAACAAATTCGTCTCTCGTCTGG
Source organism: Schistocerca americana (assembly GCF_021461395.2). NCBI lineage: Eukaryota > Metazoa > Arthropoda > Insecta > Orthoptera > Acrididae > Schistocerca > Schistocerca americana. The sequence goes on along the minus strand of NC_060120.1, from coordinate 517,863,847 downwards.
AGAAATGTGTTCGTTGCCGGGAAAAACACAATTATATAAACGTGAAGAATAACGATGAAGAATGTTAATTACCTTTGTTTTGGTTAAAAAGTTTTAAGAGCTCTCACATTAAAAAATTGGAGGCGTTAATCTTCATGACCTTCTCGTGATTTTCATATGAATGAGCAAACTGGAGTGTCATGAAGATAATGATCTACGGTTATTTACTATAACTTGGGAACCATGCAAAATATATTCCGAATTTTGCAATATTCTGCTGTTTCTCATAAATACCAATGAAGACTGAAGTATAAATTGGAACAAACATCGATATTTCGAAAGACAGACAGAATGAGAAAGGGGGGCAATATCACGAATGAATTCCGTCACAGCAAAAAGAGAATCGTCTGGACATTTTATATCGCTACATCTTGTCCTCGTTATGCTCGGTTAAACACTAATGAAAATTACAAGCGTGTTGGCTTCCACGACAAATTAACCACACTCGAACTGTCTGCTGTATGAAGTTCTGTAACGTTTCCTTTCGTCCCCTTCATACAAAGACTTTCGTTTAAGTGAGACGCCAGCATGAGTCTGCCTACTGAGCGCAATATAGGGCGAAGAAGACATTTGTAATCGTTTGCAATAGTTACATAATAGGGCGACAAAAGTGACATTCTTCCATTCACAGAGTTGCATTTTCAAAACAGAATTTCACACCAAGAAGCCAAATTAATCATTTGATATTGCTCTTCATACATTTTAAATTTTTTTTATGTGCGTTCCTCTTATTCAGTAATCTTACACACGGCTTTCTACTTTTGAGGCATTGTAGAATCATAACCGAGACTAACCTGCTTCAGTAGATCTAGTGATAATGTATAACGGACGAGTGCTATTTCGTAATGTGACCAGATTGCATTACAATGCGTGTAATAATACTTGCAGTGAGTTACTGCATCAGTCAGCATCACAGACCATTATAGAGACTCCATGAAAACAAACGAGTACAAGGGTCGCTGGAGTGGTTATATCACGTGGTTATTCCTTTTCAGGAATGAATAGTTCAGAACATTTACCCCATACGATACTAAATTTTAAGCAGAGTAAACAGCAATAAATTGATTGGTGTTGCATTTCTGAGTAGAGCCAATGTTAACGTGGCACGGCTGTGGATTGTGACTGGAATTAACAGAACAAAATGCTGACACCAAAATGACGGGGCCTGCAACAGATATCGTTACGTTTCTAAGTGTGTATCCTTTTGCGTCTGTTAAAGCTTTTTAAAAGTTCTACTTTTAATAAATTAAAACAGTGATTATTGTTGCTGTATAAAACATTTTGGAAACTTTAATCTACTGCAAACCCAGTAGCTGAATCGGTTTCGCTATGGATTATCTTATGTTTTTGAATCAAATAGTCGTCACAAATATCAATGATACAAACGATGACGAAATAATTTTGAAAAAAGTTCGTAGAAATATCGATGAAAACTTATCTACATGGCCGCAGTGTATCAGTGCCACTTTCAGTGAGTAGAACCACGAGCTGGAAGCATTTTCGTCAGGGAGGCAACGTCGAAAGATAAAACAGTTGTGGATTGCGATTGTTGATTGTATTTCTATCGTTAACAAAGGAGAAGTAAGGAGATCGAGGCTTTAAGTTTCTGTCAAGGTCGAAGTTATTAAGGACGGCACACAGGGTCGGATATGACAAGGATAGAGGCGAAACTGAAGCGCGTTCTTTTCAGAGGAAACAGCACAGTGTTCATTTTAAAGAATTTAGGGAAACCATTGAAAACCGCAATCTGGATAACCAGATATGTATTCCATACGTGCTTCTCCCTAATACAAGTGCTTAGTATTCATCAATGAATCACCTAACGCGTCTATGTTTGGTAATTTTATTTATGTCGTTCACAAAATGGAGATCGCTCTGTTTTTACGTTTGTAAAGAAGATAGCTATTTGATCTCATCTGAAACATTCCTTTGATGCATTTCCTTCGATGTTAATTGTCATAACTGCTGCATACGCCTGGCGAATTCTTCCACGTAAGTCTCCATTATTTCAAAATCCGACCATCCTGTATTTAGATTTTATCCGTATTTTATGTTTCATCACCTTAAATCACACACTAGAGAACAACAGATGGTCTTTTCACGGAATATGAAGTAACTGAGTAAAGCTGTCGGCTAAAATTACATTTTTCAGTAATAGACAGACTCACTCAATGAAAAATACTTAACACCAAGAAGACTACACTTAATTACTTTCGAATTTTTACGAATTAAGAAGGAGATTATAGACAGTGAGATTACACTTACGACCATCTATGTCTGCAGTTCATTTTTGATATAATATAGCTGCATAATCATTTGTAGGATCCTCCTCCTGGTCAAATATCCAGCAATTTTGTCTTCATAGTTAAGAAAAAGTCAGTATACAGGGTGGTCAAAAAGAGTCTGAAAAGCTTGTAAGGGTGTTGCATAGTGGCTTGTGCTGAGAAGTAATCTTTAGGAAAAAATTCGATACACTGTACCAAACTAAATGGCATCGAGGTTAGCCGATCAGACCATTACGAGCACAAATTCAAGCATTCCATCAGAGAACGTATCGCCAAGCGTGTTCTTTGTTGATATCCTAAAACAGAGCAAGAGAGGGATACAAAACTTGGATATGGGACGGTAGTAGGAATCGAACCCGAGGGAGGCTAAGTAGTCTCGTGCGCTGTCATTTACGCTATGACAACAACTGACACTAATCGTATCTGGCGAGCGCCCTGAATTTGCGTGCTCAAAGGCCTGGTTGGCTAACTTCAGTGCTAATTAACTTGAAAACGGCGCCACCTATCGAATTTTATTCTGAACAATTACTTCTCAGCACAACCTACCCTGTAACACCCTTACAAGCTTTTCAGACTATTTCTGACCACCTTGACACTGCTCACTATTATAATCGGAAATATTCAGCCGTTACAGTTTATCAATGAAATACAGTAAAAATATGGATATACGACTAGGGCCTATAACGAAGGGGAAATCTACGATTGGAATATTCATGACATATTTTCATTTCCTAAAAAAATATTAATCGTTTTGTTAACAGGTAACTGATCATTATTTGGCTTGTAATTTCGATTGTACTAATTGTACACACGGGCTCCCATAAGATATTTTTTAGGAGGGTGGAGGGAGCTAGATCTGTGAGTATTGAGTATTTCTAATATTTTGGAAGACGTTTAGTGACTTGTGAATAGCCATAAAATGTTTCACTCCCAATCCTGTTAAAAGAAACTGCTCAGAATCGACTTTTAAATCATTTTCTTGGAAGAAAACCACCTGAATACACTATATTTTCTTCTCTGCCTGAGAGCTGCGCCCTCACTGCACACCCCCCCCCCCCCTCCTCCCACGGGCACGGGTGAAGGCACCATTGACCGTACAGGATTGTCAGGTTCTTGTTGTGCAGTTATTGGTTTTACGTTCTTCAGCCCCTCACAGTCACAAGTATCAGAATTTTGTTCATTCATCATGCTCTCCTCTTAAAATACCAATGTTCTCACCAGTATGTGGATGCGCCACAGCCAGTTCACTGTGAAAGTTAAATATTTCACTCAATAGTCAGTTGAATAGACTTTAGAACTGCACCAATGCAGTCATCCTGATATCAGCAACTGCATGTAAAGAACTGAAACTCAGATTGATCGCTCCAGGTTCTTACTGTGTAGTACAGTAATGCTCGTAGTTTATGCCTTTGCTTCCATCTGAGCTGAGAAGCAATTTATCCAGTAGTATACTGGAATGTCGTATCATTTAACGTAAAATTCAAATCTCATTGCAGCTTCTCACGTTTAGTTTGAACCAATGCATCGAAAGGCGAGCGCCCCAAGCAGTTTCAGAAAATAAAACTTCGAATAGTTGAACTTTTAGTCACACAGCCTCTAGGAAACCATAGGACCACACAAGGAATTTTATCTTTCACATGTGCAGTTAAAACGCTTCTAAATGTCCACATTGGCAGTACCAAGTGTAGAGGCACTACCTCACTAGTCAGGATCGTTTAAGAACTCTGGGGTGTTTCCTCTGGTCCGGAGAAATCCTATTTGTGTCATGATCATTGAAGAACTTCCAGTCATTGAGGACAAGGCAGTAGTGGACACTCCCCAATCATCGGAGTGAGGGAGAAAATCTTGCATTAAATAGCAAATGTCTTCGCTCAACGTCAATGAGTGAGAGAACGTGAAACTTCAAATGTATTAAAGTTCTCAGAGGTAACTTTAAAGCACGGTCAAAGTTATAAGAAAATGGGTCACCATTTTGGTAGGGCCGCCTTTCATTTTCCTCCTACGCTCTCTATAATTCTTAATATGGTATTACCCTAGGAAAATCAAGGAATGCGCTCCCTAAATACACTCGTAAGGCTATGTGTACTTGAGTCCAAAATTCTTCAGGGGCCGCGTCAAAGACGGTCGAACGTCGATTTTAATAGTGGGTTTTGTCTGAGATTGACATCTAATGCACAAAATGATTTTATTGAAGGGTGGGGAGTTTTTGACAATAACTGCTGTGGTGCTAGATGTCGCACTTCCTTTGCGGCTATTTACCTCTGTACCATGCTGGTGGGATCATGGACTGTAACATTAGGATGTCTGTAGAGACAGTTGTCGATACGTTTACTACACAAAATGTTCACCATGATAAAGGCGTCTATCGCACACATGAATGTGTGTTTCGGACTCATAAACTTCAGTTCTGGACAGTTAATACCACATGAAAACATTCGTATATTTCGAAAAATGTCACTTAGTCAAATTTGATTTGGAAAAAGCACCTTGTAACGAATAAGCGTATTGACTTACATTAAAATGTTTCGAACGATGAGCCACATTATTACAAGTCACCAGAATCTATGAATTGCTATTGTTTCACATCGTCATTGGAGAGATACACCATCTATTGTTTTAAAACATGTATGAATTACCAGTTATGGCACATTAGCAACCCATCTTCAGATCTAAAACACCGGAAATTGGATATAAAATGTGAACAATAAGAAATACATTCAATGTTAGAATTTCCATTTTGCAATACACACCAATCTAAAATGTTTCTCAGTGTATGACAATCTTTACATATTGTCCTACTGTTAGGGCTAAGTCACCCTCATTAAAGAGAAAAAGGAAAGAAAAGAAAAAAGCATATAGGCATAACGGGGAAAATATTTAAACGTGACGCAACAAAAACGTGCAAAAGTATATGGTGAGTGATCTGAAATATCTTACCTAAAATAAAAAATCCTAGTTTATTAGTAAACTGATTAGTGATCAACTATGTCAGTTTACATAACCAAGTACAACTTTTCATTTTAGATAAGATATTTCATGTCACTCACCGTATACTTTTGCATATTTTTACTAGGAAAGTATTAATATTTTTCCCTTTATGCTCGTATGATTTTGTTGTTGTTGTTTAACTAGGGTGACTTAGCTCTATGAATAGGGCGATGTGTAACGATTGTCATTTGGTGAACAACATTTTGGACTGGTATGTATTGCAAAACGACAATTAAAACATTAAATGTATTTTTTGTTGTTCACTTTTTATATGCAATTGTTCTGTATTTTAGATTTGAAGACATTTCGTTAATGAGCCGAAACCGGTAATAAGCAAGGAAAATTTGCGATCTTGACGCAGGATTTTTATTCACACATGTCTTATTTGTGAACTGGGTACTCAGTGATCTCGCGCCGTATCAGGTGTTTGTCGTTATGTGTAGTTTCCGTAGAGGGCTTATAGAGAAGAACAGCCTGACACGCGTCGAGAGATTTTGTCTCAAGTCCCTGGTCGAAGGGTCGCTGTTGTAATGCCGAAAAAACAGTAGACTTTCCAAATTTTTGCTACTGAATATTTCGGTTTCCCAAGTCTGGGTTTTAGTTTGTGAACTCCAGTACAAGAAAGCAATTGTGATTAATTATAGGTGCTGTAATTCGGCGAATATGACCTGTTTAGCTGGTGTTAGCTCTATCTTAAGAGTAAATACAGTGGTAACTGCGAAGTTTATGTTCCCGCAGGTGGTGTATTACGTATTGTCGCAGTTGATGCTATTAAAGATTCTGTTATTTCAAAGACACGCATGGAACTATGAAGGAGTTGGTGGCTCTAGCTGTAAGGGACAGACGTTTGCTGAAAATGTGGACGCACAGGAGTACAACAGGAAAGGAGTCTCACAGTGAAGTAGATACTAATGGAAGGAGAGAATGAGAGAAGATGGCTGACATAGCGTTGACGATGAAGCTGTTGTTGGCTGGAAGCGACGACGCCTGGGTGTGGCCCTTACGACAAAAGGTCGGTATTAAGACTTTCGTTTAAAATCGATTCTTCGAAATCGGTAATTATTGTTTCTGCCGGTGCAGGAGTTACACAGTCTCGTATAATAACGACAGGCTGTGATACTCTAAAAATATCCGCTGTTATTTCCGCTCGTTCCCCAACTCGCTTACCCGTCACGCTTTCTTGAGAGCGCACGACGTCCACACGTGGGAAGGAGACAGCGATGGCGCCGATGTCGTCCCTACTTATCACTGCGGCTATTTCGGCGGGTGGCGAACGAGGCATCATAAAGGCGGCGCGGCGGCCGTTACGCGAGTGCCGGTGAAAGCGGCGCGCCGGCCGTCCGCGGATCGTGGCCCGCCGTGGGGACGGGGCGACGGTCACGCTTTCATATCCGCAGCCGGTCTGCCGGTCGCCAGTCGCCAGCCGCCAGCCGCCAGTCGCCAGTCGCAGATCTGAACGCGCCCACCACCTACGGCAGCCTCGCCTCTCATTTCCATTCGGCGATATCGAGCGCGGCCGCTCCGGCGTCACAGACCACTGCCGGCGGAAGGCGGCGCAGATGCGTGCGGCCAGATTATGTAAATCCGCTGACAGCTGACGGTGCGGCCGTCGCCGCCTCCCGGAGAAAGCCGGCCACGGGAATTCGCGATTGGAGTCCGTTAAAACTCAGCCGGCCACCTGTCATTCCCTCATCGGCCGTTAGTAATTCACAAAATGAAGTACACGCTAGAGCTACCGTTTTTCCAACAGCGACAACTACTCATCTCGTTTAAAATATTTTCAATATCTCATTCATATCTGCAAAAAGGTGGCAATTTAAGGAGATGGGACCTGGATAAACTGACTAAACCAGAGGTTGTACAGATTTTCAGGGAGAGCATAAGGGAACAATTGACAGGAATGGGGGAAAGAAACACAGTAGAAGCAGGATGGGTAGCTTTGAGACATGAAGTAGTGAAGGCGGCAGAGGATAAAGTAGGTAAAAAGACGAGGGCTAGTAGAAATCCTTGGGTAACAGAAGAAATATTGAATTTAATTGATTAAAGTAGAAAATATAAAAATCCAGTAAATGAAGCTGGAAAAATGGAATACAAACGTCTCAAAAATGAGATCGACAGGAAGTTCAAAATGGCTACGCAGGGATGGCTAGAGGATAAATGTAAGGATGTAGAGGCTTATCTCACTAGGAGTAAGATGGATACTGCCTACAGGAAAATTAAAGAGACCTTTGGAGGAAAGAGAACCACTTGCATGAATATCAAGAGCTCAGATAGAAACGCAGTTCTACACAAAGAAGGGAAAGCAGAAAGGAGGAAGGAGTATATAGAGGGTCTATACAAAGGCGACGTACTTGAGGACAATATTATGAAAATGGAAGAGGATGTAGATCAAGATGAAATGGGAGATACGATACTGCGTGAAGAGTTTTACAGAGCACTGAAAGACCTGAGTCGAAACAAGGCCCCGTAAGTAGACAACATTCCATTAGAACTACTGACGGCCTTGAGAGACCCAGTCCTGACAAAACTCTACCATCTGGTGAGAAAGATGTATGAGACAGGCGAAATACCGTCAGACTTCAAGAAGAATGTAATAATTCCAATCCCAAAGAAAGCAGGTGCTGACAGATGGGAAAATTACCGAACTATCAGTTTAATAAGTCACGGATGCAAAATACTAACGCTAATTCTTTGCAGACGAATGCAAAAATTAGTAGAAGCCGACCTCGGGGAAGATCAGTTTGGTTTCCGTAGAAATACTGGAGCACGTGAGGCAACACTGACGCTACGATTTATCGTAGAAGCTAGATTAAGGAAAGGCAAACCCACGTTTCTAGCATTTGTAGACTTAGAGAAAGCTTTTGACAATGTTGACTGGAATACTCTCTTTCAAATTCTGAAGGTGGCAGGGGTAAAATACGGGGAGCGAAAGGCTATTTACAATTTGTACAGAGACCAGATGGCAGTTACAAGAGTCGAGGAACATGAAAGGGAAGCAGTGGTTGGGAAGGGAGTGAGACAGGGTTGTTGCCTCTCCACGATGTTATTCATTCTCTATATTGAGCAAGCAGTGAAGGAACCAAAAGAAAATTCGGAGTAGGTATTAAAATCCATGGAGAATAAATATAAACTTTGAGGTTCGCGGATGACATTGCAATTCTGTCAGAGACAGCAAAGGAATTGGAAGAGCAGTTGAACGGAATGGATAGTGTCTTGAAAGGAGGATATAAGATGAACATCAACAAAAGAAAAACGAGGATAATGGAATGTAGTCGAATTAAGTTGGGTGATGTTGAGGGAATTAGATTAGGAAATGAGACACTTAAAGTAATAAAGGAATTTTGCTATTTGGGGAGCAAAATAACTGATGATGGTCGAAGTAGAGAGGATATAAAATGTAGACTGGCAATGGCAAGGAAAGCGTTTCTGAAGAAGAGAAATTTGTTAACATCGAGTATAGATTTAAGTGTCAGGAAGTCGTTTCTGAAAGTACTTTTATGGAGCTTAGCCATGTGTGGAAGTGAAACATGGACAATAACTAGTTTGGACAAGAAGAGAATAGATGCTTTCGAAATGTGGTGCTACAGAAGAATGCTGAAGATTAGATGGGTAGATCACATAACTAATGAGGAGGTATTGAATAGGATTGGGGAGGAAAGAAGTTTGTGGCACAACTTGACTAGAAGAAGGGATCGGTTGGCAGCACATGTTCTGAGGCATCAAGGGATCACCAATTTAGTATTGGAGGGAAGCGTAGAGGGTAAATATCGTAGAGGGAGACCAAGAGATGAATACACTAAGCAGATTCAGAAGGATGTAGGTTGCAGTAGGTACTGGGAGATGAAGAAGCTTGTACAGGATAGAGCAGCATGGAGAGCTGCATCAAACCAGTCTCAGGACTGAAGATCACAACAGCAACAACATTTGTTTTGATAAGTGAAACCAACTTGCCTGGAATTCCGCTACAGTTTCAGTATCTGCGTACCGCTTCTGCAGAAACGATTCCATCTCCAACTTTCTACGAGTGTACTACCCTCAATCCGCAATTACATTGAACGCTGCATGTGGTTCATTTCCGTTAAGTGTGACCATCACCTACGCTCGACGTCAACGTGCACATACTGCATGTGGCACCACTAGCAGTGGAGGGTATATAAAGCATGTTGGGGGGGGGGCGGAGGGGGGACGCAGAAAGATTGCTGTCGTTACCGTAATGCGAAAACGGAGGGATTTATCTTACGTCCAAAAGGATATGATCACTGGCTTTCGGGCCAAAGGTGGAAGGATTTTCGAAACGGCTGAGTTTGTAAGCTGTTAGTGTGCCGCCGCGCATGGCAAAATGGCTTTATATAAAGCCATAGCCGATACACCTGTGGCGCACCACGGGCCATAGACGACAGGAGTGAATGTCAGCTGCAGAGATGTGTACAGGCAGCAGCTGACCACCAACATAATCTAAAGTTTACCAACAGTGTGTCCACAACCGTTCGTCGGAGATTGTTGCGTATGGGCCTCTGCAGCAGGCGTCTGATTCATGCACCCACGCTCACTGTAGTTCAGTGGTGACGAGGGCTTGAATTTGGACGCCGTCACAGCAAATGGAGTTTGCTGAGTGGCGACAGATCGCCGTTTCAAATGATCACGTGTTAGACACTATAGAATAAATGGCCGTTGGCGTGTGCGGCGTGAAACGTCTGAAAGCAAACACACTGCAACAGTCAATGGAACGGTCCGGATCGGATAGCATTTCCTGGGAGACGTCATAATTCTTGAAGGCACAACGGATCAACACAAATATGCATCTATCCTTGGGGACCATGTCCACCCCTACATCAAGTTTGTTTTTCCTTAGCATGATGTCATCTACCAACAGAACAATGTGACGTGTCACACAGCTTGTAGTATACATACATTGTTCGAAGCGCGCCAGGATGGGTTTACCATACCGCCTCGCCAACAAACTCCCCTCATTTAAACCCAATCCAAAATCTGTGGGACTAGCTCGATCAGGTTGTTCGTGCCAAGGATCCTCAACCGAGAAACTTGGCGGAGCTGGCCACAGCACTGGAATCAGCATGGCCTCACATCCCCGTCGGTAACCTTCCAGAACCTCATTGACTCTCTTCGTGCAGGTGTCGCAGCGGTCTGCGCTCCATGAAGGTGGCTATTCTGTTTTTTTGCCAGGTGGTCAGCTTAATGTGACTGGAAAGTGTATGTTCGCTCTGTAAACAGTACCAAATCCCTTATAATTTTTCCCTTAATTTATAATTTCAGTGCTACTACACCATTTAACTCCTACACTTCACCCATTTTTCACAATTTCTCATCTTCCACTGATTCTCTCTCTGAAGACCAATAAATTGGTCCTTGCGTCCTCTTACCCCACCATTCCTCTTATCTCTCATTCCTATCCCTAAACATCCGCTCAAATCCTTTACAAAACGCAGCAAGAGCTGTCAAATTCAAATTTGGCACATTTAACATTCAGTGGAGAGTATTATAGAAGCTGATTAAACCTTAAGACTTTCTGCAGGGTGGACAAAATACATCAGGCCCTGAAAATATTTCAGGCACCTTGAGACAGGCAACCCAACATAATTATCTGCACTGTACTCTGGGTGGGCGTGGAAGGAGGGTGGGAGGTGTTCAAAAATGGTGCAAATGGCTCTGAGCACTATGGGACTTAAATTCTGAGGTCATCAGTCCCCTAGAATTTAGAACTACTTAAACCTAACTAACCTAAGGACATCACACACATCCATGCCCGAGGCAGGATTCGAACCTGCGACCTTAGGGGTCGCGCGATTCCGGACTGTAGCGCCTAGAACCGCTAGGCCACTCCGACCGGTGGGGGAGGTGTGGTGTAGATGTAATTTGGGTTGCCTGTGTAGCAGTGCATGAAATATTTTCAGGGCCAGATTTATTTTGTCCACCTCGTACCAGTACTATAAAACAAATTTGATATCTACGTTCAGCATTTTAATTTATTATTATGAATTTTGCCTATTGATCAGCTATAATCATAACTTGTACCTGTGACTAAACGCAGATTTGTATTAAGGTTGAAAAAGAAATTCAGGAGTTCAGTTTTACGAATTATTGTTGATTTACTGTAACATTTTCTCTTGATCTAAATGAGAATGAATCTTCATAACAAGGGACGTTATTAGGACGATCACGACGAACATTACATACATTTACTACTGATTCTAGTTGTTAAAAATACTTAGGCTTTTGATTAAGCATCCGAAGTCTTCATGTGTTTGGAACAATACGATGAATAACCTCAGTGTTAGAGCCAACAGAGAAATCGGTTATGTCGGAAAACAGAAATCAATTCACATGATATGCCTACAAATTTTAAAAGGCTAGGTAGCTAGCTTTGTATGCAGATCTGTACTGCAGTACAACGGAAAAGTCATTTCGGTGATCCTCTGAAACATAGTGATCACAAACCAATTGAGTTGTTCCTATAGATATGTATGGTTCGTGCTTTGATGACATATTACCTAAAGCTGATAGTCCTCAAGCCTCTAGTCACTGCTTGGAAAGGCCACTTAATGTCGTTTCTATTCGTTTCATTTTCTATTCATTCACGGCGTGATAAAAACCGACTTTTGCATCTGAGATTAACCTATAACGCCCTTTCTCTTTTTATTTATTTTCAATACAATAACTGCAACAAAATTCTTTTACATTCCATCTCAGATAATAATACACAGAAATCTTCCTAAGAAGTAAATACTTTTCTTAAAAAAATTCAGTAAGCCTCTACTGAAGTAACACCTCTGCAACTGCCTTACATTTGTTGAACCAACTAATCAGTATCTTAGCAACAAAAGTCTGAATTTCTTCGGTATTAAATCCACTCCTATTATGTAAGGACTTCCAGCCGTCGAACTTCGTTCATGAATATGTCTCATCAGTTCTGTTAATAAATCGTCCACTCATGAGCCACATCACACGAGAATTCTAATAGAATCAGTCCCTTTATTCACACTCCTGAAAATAAAAAATTGAATTCGTCTTTGAGTCTTTGCTGTATACTTAATTTCTGTGAATTTAATTCTTTATTACTTCTTCTTTTATGAAGTAAGTAGAGAATGTTTTAACTCACCGTCTAATATACTTTTAAGGTGTTTCGCCTGCTTGATTGCCTATGTCTATACAGCAGTGACAACAGAAACTTCCTATATGAAAATCTGAATCTTCTTATTTTCGTAAAATAAAAAACAACCACATTCAGTCACAATTGTGATTTTATTTCAAAATGCAATGCTTTTCGGGACCTGCGGGCTATTTTTTCTGGTGCTTTCACAGTTTACATCGTCTTTTTTTTTTCAGATGTAAGTTAGCTCTGGTCCTGTTCCTTATAAGATTTCAAAATGGTTCAAATGGCTCTGAGCACTATGGGATTTAACTTCTGAGGTCATCAGTCCCCTAGAATTTAGAACTACTTAAACCTAACTAACCTAAGGACATCACACACATACATGCCCGAGGCAGGATTCGAATCTGCGAGCGTAGCGCCTAGAACCGCACGGCCACACCGGCCGGCTATAAGACTACAGCGTACAATACAACGTGGCACATCGTAAATATAAGTTAACTAATACAAAACGAAAATATAACTTACTGTTTCCAGGGTGGATACACCGATTTGAAGCACAGTATGAGTAAACATGATTATGTAATAATGTTCACTTTTCACATTACAGCACATTTTGTAAACACAAACACATTTTTTGCCGTCCGATGGGGTACGGCATTACCGTGGTGAATGTGTCTACCTAAATAACGGTGCCACAAATGTTAACCGCCGAACTTGGTCACTCAGGCACGATGAACAGTACGAATGGCGGAATGTGCTATTCAAACCATGGCGTGTCGTATTCGTCAACGTCTCCGTCTACGTGATTACTCTGCTATTCACAATAAAGTGCCTGGCAGAGGGTTCAATGGACCACCCTCAAGAAGTCTCTCTACCGTTCCACTCTCGAACGGCAAGCGGGAAAAACGAGCACTTAAATTTTTCTGTGCGAGCCCTGATGTCTCATACTTTATTGTGATGATCATTCCTCCCTATGTACGTGGGTGCCAACAGAATGTTTCCAAATCGGAGGAGAAAACTGGTGACTGAAATTTCATGAGAAGATCCCGTCGCAACAAGAAACACATTTGTGTTAATGATTGCCACTCAAATTCACGTATCATGTCTTTGACACTATCTCCCCTACTCCGCGATAATACAAAACGAGCTGCCCTTCATTGTACTTTTTCGATGTCATCCGTCAGTCTCACCTGATGCGGATCCCACACCACACAGCAGTACTCGAGAATAGGGCGGACAAGCGTGGTGTCTTTAGTAGACCTGTTGCACCTTCTAGGTGTTCTGCCAATGAATCGCAGTCTTTGGTTTGCTCTACCCACAATATTATCTATGTGAGCATTCCAATTTAGGTTATTTGTAATTGTAATCCACAAGTATTTAGTTGAATGTACAGCCTTCAGATTTGTGTGACTTATCGCGTAATTGAAATTTCGTAGATTTCTTTTAGTACTCATGTGAATAACTTGACACTTTTCTTATTCAGGGTCAATTGCCACTTTTCGCACCATACAGATATCTTATCTAAATCATTTTGCAAGTCGTTTTGATCATCTGATGACTTTACAAGACTGTAAATGGCAGCATCATCTGCAGACAATCTGAGACGGCTACTCAGATTGTCTCCTTATATAGATCAGGAGCAATAGAGGGCCTACACTTCCTTGGGGAACGCCGGATATTACTTCTGTTTTACTCGGTAACTTTCCGTCTATTACTACGAACTGTGACCTTTCTGACAGTAAATAACGAATCCAATCGCACAACTGAGGTGATACTCCGTAGGTCCGCAGTTTGGTTAGAAGGCGCTTGTGAGGAACAGTGTCGGAGGCTTTCTGGAAATCTAAAAATATGGAATCAATTTGACAACCCCTATCGATAGCACTTATTACGTCACATACTGCGATTCATCTGTCATTTTCAGACGATCCCCCTTCCATAGAACTCTCACAGAGCCATCTATTGGCAAAATTTTGGTTCATTTTGTTTTTACTGCGTCAATAATATCCTGTACAAATATGACGACATTACGAGCAGTGTTTCTCGTTCTACAGCGTTTTGAAACTGGAACTTTCGTTATGGACACCCTGTATGTATGTCTGTATGGAATGCTTTAGTGAATGCGGCACCTGTAGCTGAGTACTTGCTCCTCCTTAGATCTACGCTGGTAAGCCAAAACATTATGACCACTCGCCACCGCGACCCTGGATGCCGCCAGATGGCGCTGCTGGCACGTGTCGCTGCAGCAAAGGTATGTAATCGGAGCAGACATAGACGAGGGATTACCCTAGTGAAAAGAAAATACATTGAGAAAAGCGACTTTCAATTTTTTATTACGCAGAGCCTGTGAACGACTACCCTGAAAACAGCGAAACTGGTGGAATGTTCACGTCCTACTGCCGTGAGCATCTATGGAAAGAGAGAGAAGGACAGTGAAACTACCATAGGCGCTAAATGATTGGACGTTTACGACTGTTCACAGAAGGTGGTATTGGGAGGCTTGTCTGCTCTGTAAAGTAGGATAGATGGTGATATGTTGTATCCCTGCCCAAACAACATAATACTAGAAATCGCACTATTGTTTCAGAGTACATCGTTCATCGAGCATTGTCGAACATGGGTCTCCGCAGCCTACAACCCCTAAGTGTTCACATGTTGACCCAACAACATCGTCAATTACGACTGCAGTGGGCACGGGACCTTCTTGGATTCAACTGTCGATCGACTGAGACGTGTCGGCTCTTCGGGTGAATCATATTTTTGTACACTACGTTGGTGGGCGTCTCCACAAACGCCGTTATCGTGGTGAATGGCGGTTCGAAAGTTACAGATCACCAAGGACGCAAGCTGGTGGGAGCAGTATTATGAAATGGGAGACATTCCCCAGTGCTGCAGGACCTGTGTAGTAATCAAAGACAAACTGACATCTGTGAACCACCTGCATCCCTTCGTGCTTGATGTATTCCCCGACGGCGATGTGATCTTTCAACAGTATAGCTGTCCGCGTCTCGAAGCCAGAACCGTACTACAATGGTCTGAGGAGCATTATAGTGAATTCACGTTGGTGCCTCGGCGACCAAATTTCCCTGATGTAAATCCAATTGAACCCGTATGGATCACAATCGGAGGCCATCACCGCGTTCGCATATCATCGCCCTGTCATTTACGTGGATTACATGACCTGTGCGTAGACATGCAATGCCATATGCCTTCACAAACCTACCACCGAACCCTCGGATCTCTGATATGCAGAATCAGTTATGTATTCCAAAGACTGTGCTTTCACTCATCAGTGTGTAACAGGTGTCCTTCACAAACTGAAACACTGTATGTTGCAGGTACGGATATTCAGGCGCGAAATAATTGTTAAAATTCATGATGACCTTCAACAGTCATTCATGTCGTGCAACTCGGTACTAGTTTCGGTCATTGACAGAAACTGGTAGTAATCTGTGCTAAATAAATAATAGCTGACGGTTTCACCATGACTTTTAAAAGCTAAATACATAGCATTCTGCTGTTTGTAATTGCTTCATCGTTTGTTGATCACCTAAATAATGATCGAATATGTACACAGCAGTGGTACGTAGTATTTCGTATAGAAGTTTGCAGACACCGTTCTTGTTGCCTATTCAAAGACACTCATGCAATTCTGCCAGTCATCTACAAGCAATTAAAAGACTGTTACGTTACATAAGTCTTTGCATGAAGCTATATGATCTCTTTGCAGTTACTTACGAGTTATAAAACGAGAGCCCTGGGAAAGAAATTCATGCTGATATTCTCATAAGCGATCTGAATTTTAATAACTAGACTTGCGTAATCAAGCTTTCTATTGGTGTAAGATCCTTACGGCATCTGTTTCATACTGCAGTCACCAACATCAAAATTCGTCAAAACAAGTATGCAGTATGGTGTTAATTTGGTCGAGAAATAAGTATCTATTTAGAATTGTTTTCCAGAAGCACTGCAGTAAAATAAAGCTACTCACTGATTCTGACTAAATGTAAACACAATACGTGGTTTCTCAAGCAGAAAGCGTTCAAATGCATTTCATACGCTGCGTACCCATTAAAGAGAAGGAGATTGTAAGATAACGTCATTCGGCGTTGATTACAATGCTTGTCGCCTCAGACTTACGGAGTGACTTCGGGTTTCATTTGATGAAATCTGAACTCACTTCAGCAAACTAAGTACACGATTCTGCAGTAGACGAATAGAATCAGAATTTTGAAAATAATGAACCAGATTTGGAGACCATGATGACTGAAACCTCTCTGAGCGCTTTTGATACACTCGAGTTCCCGCCCTGCTAAGACTATATCGAGTGTGACAGTTGTAAGCGACTTTAGTATTTATTGGCGTGTTGGTACTGCTGTTATAATTACATTTTACCACGTTGCTTATACCTGTACATGGCGCGTAATGAAATAATACGTGTGTGGTGTATTTGTACAAGGAGCCGTGAAAAATTTCCCGTTCGAAGGTCATACAGTCGAGAATCGGTATACCAATCAAGCAAATCCGCGGTGGGCGTTGAGGCAATCATCCTAAAGCCGCACCAGGTTTAGGATACCCGTCTGGTATAACATCGAGTCCTGCTGGGAGGAGGAGTCCCTCACTGCCTGCTGCATACGCTGCGCGTCCTCGTCCGACATGAACTGTCGACTCTTCAAGGACTTCTTCAAGAGACCGAAGGTACGATAAACCCATGGGAAGAGATCAGGACTATAGGGCGGGTGCTGAAGTGTCTCCCACTTCAGTTGGCTTGTTGCCCGTAATGGATGGAGATGGCCTCGCAGATGACCAGTTTCTTATGTCGAATCGCGACAACCACGAAACTTGACGTACCATTCCACAAAGGTGATTTCCGATGGACATGCTGCCCTATACACGTTCTTCATTAGCCAGTGGATATGTACTTGTGTTTGTCCTTCGGCGGTCAAGGAAAGAAAAACAGCATGTTTGCCCTGTTTCGACGCATTCGGTGGTAATTTCGAAATTTAACGTTTCCAAGCATGTCGGAAAGACACGACGAATACCACACTATGTTGTTGTGGTATTCAGTCCTGAGACTGGTTTGATGCAGCTCTACATGCTACTCTATCCTGCGCAAGCTTCTTCATCTCCCAGTACCTACTGCAACCTACATCCTTCTGAATCTGCTTAGTGTATTCATCTCTTGGTCTCCCTCTACGATTTTTACCCTCTACGCTACCCTCCAATACTAAATTGGTGATCCCTTGATGCCTCAGAACATGTCCTACCAACCGATCCCTTCTTCTGGTCAAGTTGTGCCACAAACTTCTCTTCTCCCCAATCCTATTCAATACTTCCTCATTAGTTATGTGATCTACCCATCTAATCTTCAGCATTCTTCTGTAGCACCACATTTCAAGAGCTTCTATTCACACTAATCGGTTGATTAAATGTCGGAGCTTACATACCGGCGTCGAAGTCGCATTACGTTGTGTATACGCTTCAACAACGCCGTCAAAGGGAAACTTCATCGGTACAAAGCCTGCAACCATTCACTGTCCACACCACAACAGATCATACGTGGGAGTCTTAACTACCGAAGTACTAGGGCTCTAAAATTGTCATTTTCGATATAAATGAGCTGGTCACTTTGGAGACGAGTCATGCCATAAGGATTAGATTTTATAAGTGACACAAAAATCTTATTATACCCCGGGTAATCGATCATTAGCCGTTCTGTATACTAATAAAAACTTGGTGCTTCCGCTTCAGGTAAAGGAGGGGAGGGGGGGGGGGAAGATCGCAGGTGCACCTCTTGCCCATTCCCTACCCCCCCCCCCCCGCCCCCAATCGGCCCCATCCCCCACTCTTGTAGATACCTATGATTAGGTAGCGGACTGATGACCACAGAAGTTAAGTCCCGTGGTGCTCAGAGCCATTTTTTTTTTGCATAGGTAGCAATACCCTTCACAAATAACGTACTACGAACTCAAAATTACACTCGCGTGTATTCTGAAAATCCTTCAGTGAAGTAACCAGTTCCACTTCACATTTTAAGCCATACCGCCGGTAACCACATTAATGCAGAAGACGCATACCTATATCTCTGTTGATATACTGGTTTCATGGCGGCAACGAGGTAAGAATTTTGCTGTGGAATCCTGCTTGGGAGGAGGCAGCAGTAGCTGCAGCAATATACGTATCTCTGAGAAGAAAAAGATATGAAACGATAGAAACTTTCGATGTTACCCTTAAGTGAAAACAATTGTTTTCGTCCTATTCACATATACTGAGTTGATACGCTTACGTCTAGCCGTGAGTACTACAGCAGAGGCTGATGAGGCCTTTGCACGAATATATCAAGAACTTAATTTCCAGGAAAGTGAGGCCCGACACATCACCAGTTGGTACTTTTTGTGATATTTCTAAAGTGTTTGATTGCGTAGACCACGTTAACCTCCTAGGAAAACTTGTGTTTTATGGAATTGATAGTTCTGCTCACAGCTGGTTTGAGTCACACTTAAGAAACAGAGTGCAAAAGGTTGTGCTGTGTAATTCGGTATCGAAAGGGGCAAAATTTTTATGACTGTGAAGAAATTACAACAGGAGTCCCACAGGGTTCAATTTTGGGTCTGATCTTATTCCCTATATAAGTGAATGACGTTCCACTTAATATTCAACGAGCACAATTCGTACTTTCTGCAGACGATACTAATGATACAATAAATCTCATTAGACAGAAAACAATTGACAAGGTGGTAAATGATGTTTTCCAAAGAATTGTAAACTGGTTCTCGGGAAATGGACCCTCCCTAAAATGTGAAAAAAAACACACACATTGCATTCAGTTCTGTACAATAAATCACCATACCAGCAGCTGTTATAGTACGTGAGCTGGAGTCAATAAATAGAGTAGAATGCTCCAAATATTTGCGTGTATATATTGATGAGAACTTGAAATGGAAGAAGAGTATTACTGATCTTCTGAAACAACTAAGTTCATCTACTTTTGCTCTTCGAATACTTCGTAATATGGAAAACAAACTAATTAACTTCGTGACATGTTTTGCATATTTGCAGTCAGCAACGTCTTACGTAATAATTTCCTTCTGTAACTTATCATTTAGAAAGAACGGATTGCTCGCAGAAAAGCGAGCAGTAAGAATAATATGTCGTGTTCACCTACGGACTCCATGTAGGTACCTCTCCAAGTAGCTAGTCACAGTCACAATCCATGTATCCACTTACGACATTCGCCATAAATAAGCCATCACGATTTGAGGACAGTGAGTTCCATACTTAAGACACCAAAGGGGAAAACATCCTTTAATACCCATTATTTAACATGTCTGAGGCTCAGAACTAAGTTCAATATGCAGCAACAGAAATATTTGACAATTTTCACGAAAACAAAAACTCCTTGACAGGTAGCAAAGTAACTTCTAAATCGTCAAAACTATCTGTGGAACGTGTAATTAACTAAGAAACTAACTAACTGAAAACCTGTGCGTCAGTTTAATGCGAATGATATTTGCTGTTGTGATAGGCGTTTTTCGTAATACAGTGCTTCTACTTTCGTAGTGCCCACCGTCGATTCCACAACTATAGATGGAAAAAACTTTCATGAACTGAATTTCGGTGGAGAGTCAGTAAATTTATGCATGTATGCTATGGCCTGCTGAAGCTACTCGTTGATGATTAGACCCCATAGAACTACCAAACTGAGGTGATACTAACTGTACGTTTCACCCGCTATGACCCGTTAACACTGCTGTTGCCATTTTGGAAGATGGAAGTGTCCACAGTACACTCGTTATGTGGGTATAGAAGGAAGGCAATACTTTGCCACGGAGAGTGTTGAAATATACATTGTTGGTCATGTTCATAATGTGCTGAACGAATGTACGCTAAACATGGTACGAGAAAAATGCACAAAATATCACAGAACCTCAAATACACCGATCACACACTGCAGAAGAAGTGCCTCATTGGGCCGTCGGCGTACTCGACTACTTGAACAATTACGACAGAATCAAATTCACCACTCGTTAGAGCACATTATACGCCTCCTGTCAACTTCTGCCCAGGACCTGTATCTGTATTTTGGCAACTAAAGAAGCGTAACTTTATGTGGCACTGTAAGCAATGGCCTTTGCGAGGTACCCGACTTCAAATGTCCATGGTATGCAGTTCTTTTTGCAATATTCTCTCGGAAACTAGTTGGACCTACGTTCATTGTCAGCAGCAATTCTTGTCGGATTTGTAAGCGATCGTCATTATCAAGGCTTCAATCCTCGTCTCCGATTCCTATTACGATGATCTTTTTACGAACACTTTCTTTACTTCGATTTACGCAGCGGCGCGTGCTACACGTTTCCTAGTAGATACGTTGCAGAGTTCTCGTTACTGCATTAACAAACCAGGCACCTTCATTGGCGGTGTGATCAAGGGCACGTCCAAACAGACACCTCATTTCTGCCAATCTTTGATGTCTCCACGTCGACCCGTCATCCATACATTCCATACAATCACTTTCCTGTATTCGGGAGGACGATGGTTCAAACCGGCGTCCGGCCATCGTGATTTAGGTTTTTCGTGATTTCCCTAAATCGCTTCTGGCAAATTCCCTAATCTGATGGGAACCATGACCCCGGTGTTAGGTACTTCCCCCAGATCAACCAGCCTACCACTTCACTGCCAAGGCGTACGTTAGCAGTGGAGGTTCACATGACCGCCTGTTACCATTTCTTCACCGTCTAATTCACTCAAAAACGCATTCTAATATGGCTGGTGTGTTCTGTTAAGAGGATGGCTAACGTTTTGTTTGGTGAGCTTCCTTACTGGCATGCGAGCTCACAAATTCCCTCCACTTTCAAATAAATCCGTAACACCGCTATACCACGCGTTCCGTGCAGTTATTCGCAGCCTGCAGCTATGCAGTTTGACACATCATAAAATAAGATTAAGGGGGTCAGATAATGACCGAAGAAATCCTTTTTGGTGGCTCCTGGAAATACGACACGTAAGCAAATAGACTGTGTCCCATCTGACGTAAAGACACTGCATCACTTCCAAGTGCGTCGATTTTTAGAATTTATGAACTCCAACATTCTTCTGGAATATAATATTACTGAGGAATGGCTCAACTCAACGGTAATCAGTTGTTAACATCAGGAAAAGATTCTAACAATCCTAGGAGCTATGGATCAACACGAAGTCTACGTCACGAGCATTAAGTCTTTGAATTTATAATTTTAATTCGTCAGAAATATTGATTCAATCTGAACTTACATTTGAACAACTTGGTTTCAGGATGGAGAAATCATTTACAAGACAAGTACTTTATTTTGCACATTATAGACAGTATGGATATAAGTTGAAGAAAGCAACAGGTGTGATATTCATTGATCTGCTAACTATATGCAAGACAGTGCAGCATGAAATCCTAATGTATATGTTTTCTTAACAACAAGGACTGCTAATCTTAATAAATTAATATTAATCTTACCACATAACAGGAAATTTTGTACTGACATTTAGAGCAAACGCAGCAGATCGAGAACGGTTATGTCAAGGCAGCATACTCTTTTCTGTCTTTTCTAGTTTATACGTATAGCAAAGGTCAACATCGTCCTGAGAACAAAAAGATTTATCTTTATACGGACGGTGCTGCTGTGGCGGCACATTTCGATAAATATGGAAGTGTAGCGAGGATTTCAGAGTATGTCACTAAGTGTCTCCAGTACTGCCACAGAGACTATCACCTCCCTCTCAATCCACCTTCGAAATAAATAAATTGGAAGAAGCTCGACGTCACCTTAAATGGATCCACACTTCCAAACATAGTCTTAACAAGTTAACTATACAATTATGTTTCTTCATTGTCTATTCACATGTGATTATCTAAGATCAGTGTCACTACTTGATCATTTTGATGGCTTTTAATTTACCAGTTTCATACGAAACTGGAATAACTCAGGGTAGATGCTTCTCCTGCACACATATTTTATTTATAATGGACTCCGTATGCTACGTTTGCACTCATGATAACCACAAAAATTCGTCTATAGTGTATCGTTTAAGATCCGTCTGACCTGATCTGTATTTGACACACGAGTTAGGGATGACGAGTGACGGTTACGATCCTGCCGCTGACTCATCCCGGCCGTGCCTTTGCCGAAGAAGGAAGCAACAGCGTGGATGTGCAGTACAAGTGGGTGGGCCCCGTTTTGCAACGCGTCTTCGGAAAATGCAGATCAGGACCCGGTTTGCGAAGTGCGTGGGGTGGAACAGACTGGAACAAGGACGATCGCAAATATCAAGTTCTCAGCAGCGCGGAAACCTGTCAGTACTCGTGAACTGCATATGCTCTGAGTAAGAGTTGTCGATTCTATTCCTCCCACATAAATGCAGCTGATGTGTCCACCCCAAAAACCCACCCCCGCCCCAAAGTAACTGCCGAGGTTTACGAGACTTTTTGGTTTTATACATATCATTAGAGAGAAAAAATGAAAACAAATTAAAAATATACTAAATGACTGAAATCTTTTATGCAATTTGCACACAAACCAGACTGCGATTATAGGAGTGGAGGGACATTAAAGGGAAGCAGTAGGAAAGAAGAGAATGAGACAGAGCTCTACCATACTCAATTTAGGCATGGAGCAAGCAGTAAAGGAAACCCAGGAGATATTTTGGGAAAGTATTTAAGTTCAAGAAAAAGGAATAATAATTTTAATGTTTGCCGGTGACTTTGTAATTCTGTCACAGATGGCAAAGTACTTGGAAGAGCAACTGCACTATAAACTGATACTGTCTTGAAAAAAAGTTATTAGATGAACATCAACAAAAGAAAACCAACGATAATGGAATGCAGACGAATAAAATCGGAAGATGCTGAGGGACTTAGGTTGGGATGTGGGACACAAAAAGGAATGAATTAATGTTGCTATCTGAACATAAAATGATTAAAGGTGACAGAAGTAAAGGGGATGTAAAATACGGACTGCTAATAGCAAGACAAGCGTATCTGAAAAAGAGATGATTTTTTAAAAACTAAATACAAATTAAATTGTTACAGAGGCTTTTCTGAAGGCATATATCTCGAGTGTAGCCTTGTACAGAAATGAAACGTGGACAGTAAACTGTTCATAAAAGAAAGTTTTTCGGTGTGTTGCTATAGGAGAATAGTGAAGATTACATGAGTAGATCAAATAACTAATGGAGAGGTGCTGAATCGAAATGAGAAACGAAATTTTTGACGCAACTTGATTAAAAGCAGGAACTGATTGATAGTACACACACTGAGGCATCAGTGAATCGTCAATTGGCTAATGGTGGGAAATGTTGGGGTACAAATTGTAAATGAATAACACATGTCGACTAAAATAAGCTGGTTCAGATTGATGTTAGACAGCATGGCATAGCGTGGTGATCTGTATCAAAGCAGATTTCGGACTGAGGACCACAACAAATCACAGAATCTGTCACTAAAAAGAATGTGTGGAATCACAAGACTGACAAATAAAATGGAGTTGTCTGAAAATATCCTTTGCAAGAAACTGTTCGTCTTACAGTGGATGGTATAAACGTCATTCACATTGCTTTGTTGTATTCACAAGTGGAATCTAGGACTGTTTATTTTACAAGAATGATTTTCAGAATTCTGTGATTACTATGTAGCTTCGCTAGTGACACCGATAAGGATGGTATAGTTCTCAAGACACTGCACTTGGAATTTTGATACCCAACATTCAAATACTGATGAAGCTATTGCGATTTAGATTAACAGAAGTTATAAAACAATTATTTTATCATATGAAAAGAAAATTATTTGATCATATCTAAAGAAAATGTTACACCAACTTGGTACTATCTTCAATGGCGTAACTGATCATTTCTAGTATGAAGCTAATGCCTGCTTCACTGCTTCTGTTCCGTTGTATTCTTTAATTAGCCTGATACGGACGTTGCTCTCTACGATGCTCAACTGGCGTAACAGAGTGTTTTAATTAAAGTTAACTGGCCTGTCCCTTTAGAATTATTCTGAATCTCCACAACACATCGTTACCTCTTTTCTCAGGCCAAGTTAATCGACCGCAATATGCAATGATAGACAGTCGTTTCTGATACTGCACTGCTTTACGCTTTCCATACAAAAAGCCAGTATACGCAGGAACACTCACACAATGGAACCAAGCATACAAAGCATGAAACCGAACAGTAAATATGATATGTAACGAACTCTGTTCACTCAATGTCTGACTGCATCTATGACCTGCTTTATTTGAAATACGAAGAAGACTGCATAATATTTATGTTGACGGTTTACTTTGTGGTTACAGCAATTTATAAATGAATATGTGGTACTCATAACGTGATAGTGAAATAATAAAACGATAGTGGTTACTGTCTGAAAAGTACATGATTTGTGAATATGAGATAGAACTCACGGAGTAATAACGATCAATAACAGAATTTTGAGTACACGTATACTGAAATAGTAAGAAGCCAGCTGCGAGCCTAACAAGTATTGTCTTTCAGCAGCACGCGAATTTCTTAATTACTGTTAAAGTTTTCTGTATTTCAAATCATAACTTCATTGAATTTATTTTCTTTATATTGAGCATATCGTTTCAACACAGCTGAAACTGCCTTTGTGAGAATTATAATGTTCGTAGCCTAGTAAACAAGCTGTGTTATTTGTATATCACCGGCAGCAAAAGATATACTCCTGATAGTTATCTACCCTTTGCTGTAGAGCATCTTCTGTCACCGGATTCTGCGAAATGTACTGCTAGACTGCACTGCTATCGCTGAGCTGAGATGGCCGTGCAAATGGCGGAGCCTCCAATTTAATTTATTCTAATTAAGCTGAAAATTATTTCATTCTAAAATACTACTTCAAAAATATGCTTGGCTATGAAAATATTTCAAATTATTCCGGGAATACTTCAGGGTAAGATTCGATATAATTCTGAAACAAATTTGTGATATGATGTGATTTCGTGAAAGTTCTGATATCATGTTATCAATGGCTACATGCTAGCTGAATTCGTATTATGATGTAGGGTACATATTTATTTAGCTTCACTTTCAAACAGAAACGGCTACTATGCCCTAACAAAATAAATTGGTCTATGTTGTCTGTATTGTTACGAACGTTTAATTTGCCGCATCAGAATACGGTCCATCGCCATTTTCTAAGTTCATACACACGCTCTTCCCGTACAACAAAAAATACAAGTATTACTTACCGTTCCATCATTCATTCCGCCCACACATCTTCAATAAAAGTCCTGGAATCATCATGAAGATTCTACCGTTAAATAAAGAGCATTCCCGTTCTTCTCTTCTTCCTTGAGAATCTTCTTCTTCATCAGATTAACTTCTTTCTAAGTGCGTCTCCAACGCCTTTGAATAATTTACGTGAGTAATGCTTTGACTAAAACATCACTGACACGTTCTATCAAGATGCCACTATACTGTCTCCAACAACACTCTTAGTTGCACCGTCAAGGTCCAAATAACATCATATTATCTTCTTGCCGCTACAGTACCTCCTCCCGTACCTTCTCGTCACATCACAGTCCAACGATTACCTCATGGTAGATCTCCTTTACCAGATTACATGACCACCCCAGAAGTAACGAATTTCCATCACTCTCACTCCTCTCTATCAATTGTCTCCCACCTCAATAACAGGAGACACATATTAAATTTGACCAAGCGGGCACAGTATTTGGCTACAAGTAACGCAAATTTTACGTTGAATGAATTTACAGGGAAAAATACATTTATAAATTACATATTTAACTGACTTATGCCAAGAACAACACACACACACCCATACCCGAGGGAAGAGTCGAACCTTTGACGGGAGGGGCCTCGCAGTCCGTGACATGACGTCTCAAACCGCGCGGCCATTCTGCGTGGCGTTCCCACTCCTATTTTACAATCAACGATACGTCTCTGCTAGCGTGGATTCCACTAGAAGCTGGAATCTTAACACTCTGTTCCCATCGCGCCTATTTATATTTCAAGACTTGTTTCTAAAACTTTAAAAAAAAATACGCAGTACACAGGGTGACTCGAATGTTAAGCACAGGTAGAGCAGTAGCAATACAACTTTGGCACAGAAACTTTTCCTGAGCCGGCGATATCTGTGTAACGTCAGGAATAACAAGAACAATAATGCATAAGCACCTTAAATTCAAGAACTATAATGTGCAATGTTCTCAGAAATAATATACATTACAGAAGGTGTTCTAAATAGGGACCATTAGATTCGTTACAGGTGTAATTTGTATTCATAGGAAATTATGACGTACTCTAACAAGAACACCGGGTATCGCAAGAACCTCAGTAGACGCTCCTAGCATCCTGTACGGAAATCTTTCCCTTTTTGAGGAACTGGTGACACGTAGACTACGCTTTCGATATGTGTCCTCTCCTTCATCCCCCTTCAAGAAAATAAGTTAAGAAGAACAAGGTGGCCACGCAACTGGACGTCCACTTCCGATCCAGTGCTTGGGATGTGTGGCATTCAGTACACACACACACACACACTTGCACGTAAAAGTGTGCTGGTACTACACCCTGTTGCACCCACTACTGACGACGTGTGTGAAGTCGTACACTCTATAACAGTTCTGGAAGAACCTGTTCGATAAAGACTTTGTATCTTACTCCCTTCAAACATGGTGGCAGCTAGTGTGGACCGATCTGTTGATCTCTGATAACACCTGCCATCACATTCACTGCAAAGCGCTATTGGTGGTGGAGTTCGAATGGGATGTAAGGATAGTGCAGGTCCCATATGTGACTGTTAGGACAATTACGGATCGCATCTCTGGTAAACTGTGCCCCATTTGTGAAAACACGTCGCTTAGAAAATTGAGCTCATTCTCAAATCTCTGAATAGTTAGTTCGCAAAACCAAACATCTTATCGCAAAACATCCAGGCACAAATACTAAACACCCTAATGATCATAGGGATGCAACTGGTTGTCATAGAGGCAACACCACATTATAGCGTGAGACGCTGGAACATTCCGTTTTGCGAGCCTCGATTTAATGCCTGATGGCTGGACATTCTGACAGAGCAGTCGCCGTGTGTACACATGCGTAATGTAAAGTTCGCATAACGCATTACAGAAAATGAAGCACTTCATATACGAATAATATGTACCTGTCTTGAAAAACGATTAAATCTTACGGGCCTAGATTGTCTAGCCACATAATTAATACGAAACCAAAATCCAGAGTCAGGGTTTAGCGCCAGAGGCCACCAGAGACCACAGTCTCTGGGCAACTGTCCTCCTAGCATCGCGTGAAAACATACTATACTTAAGTTAGAATTGGCCAGTCGAAACTTGCGGCCTATTGTGAACCAATGACATACGATCACTGTCACATTTCCCCCTTCTAGGAGAAAGTTCAAAATAACGACCAAGCACTTTAAAAATATGGGCTTATTGGTAACCGACAGGTGAGGCGGTTGTGTCGTTGCTGCTACAAGACCAGGCATGTTTTCTTCCTTATCCTTGTATGGCTCTGCTCGCAGTATTGACAGAAAGATAAACCCCAGTAGGACACGCTGCGAGCTCACTTGCAGATGCAGAGGTAATTGGTGTGGGATTACAATACGTCACAAGCAGATTTCCAGTGCACATCCGGTGTATGTGTGTGTGGGGAGGGGGGGGGGGGGTCTGGAAGGATGTGAATTTTGTGTTCGAAATTACTTCTGTTAAATGTCTTTCTTCATACGAATCAGTGAAGAAGATTTTTTTCTGTTGAACACATATTTTAGGAATTTTTTCTTAACTTTGCGTTAAAGACAGCAGAATGGTCATATGAGAGCCGAATATAGCCCACCAAATTAAAAGAGCAACTCCACTGGCGATACCCACATGCATACGTAAGCTACAGCAGTCGATACTCATAAAGGTCTTTCTGGTTGACATGATTTATCTGTAGAAAACGTCTAAAACAGGAACAAGACTTGAGTTAGTCATAACAGAAAGGCTAACACGAATACCAGTCATAGCAAAAAAGCTAACATGAATACTAGTCAGTACCTTCCAGCTCTTTACGTCAATAGGGACATAGAGACGAAAGTTGCTTCACAAAAAGTGGGTGACCCAGACACCGCCTTGATCTCCACAGTTGTCATCCAAAGAAAATTTTGCAGTAGATAGTTAGAATTTCACGGCGAATACCAGTTGTAGATATCCTGATATCAAGCTTCCGAGAAAATAATAACCACTGCTTCACAATAGGCTGCCATGATACCAGTTCTTAGATCTGAGTTAAAAATAGCTATCAAAAATTTTAAATTGTCAATCCTCTTACGTATGAAGATTGTGTCAGTGTAACACATTTTAACAGCTTGCAGCTGGTACATCCGGTAGAGTAGGGTGTTAATCTATTTGGAACCTTTGGGTGATGAAAAAAGAAAATCAACGATAATAATTAGAATTTCTACGTAGCATGGCGCAGAGACATAGTCTGCGCCTTGTCGTGTTACTTAAGGTAATCTACAAATTATTAGAGCTTGTCCTTGCATCTATATGTGAAGGAAACCGATTATAAAACTTCTGTAAACACTGTCTAATAGGAAAAATATTGCAGTTGAAGACATGCTTGATAAATTTTGTATACAGAGGTATACATTACGTACTGAAGGCATGACCCTTCTGTTCGTCTGAAGTATACTTAGTTGGACCACGACAAAGGAAACTCACAACAGCTTGGAAATTTCCCCATAAGTTGGCCTATTAACTAAGCGTTTCTGTGTCTTTAGAAACTGAAAATAACTTGTAACCTGTTTATGTGATTGCATTCTACTGCTAGTTATCAATAGAAAGCAATGACAGTAAATACTTTCTCAGACGCAAGTGACATACTTTTCTTTCGCTTTCGAATCCAAGTCTCGAAACAAGTGATTCCACCACATCTTTCAGATCAGTGTTTTGGCAATGCTTGGTTGTATATTGTTGGATCGTGGTATTAGAAGTCAAAACGAATGTGAGCTCTATGTAATTTTATGAATTACTAAATACGAGTATTTGAATTTCTGACAGAAACAGCGCCGTTTTTAGGCGTGCACTGGGATGAATGGTACCGGTACGATTCTGCGCTAAGGCAATATACGACATTGCAGAGAGCGTCTTAACAGAGGCATAAAAACGCGACAGAAGCCAGATAAAGCAAATAAAGAACTGTACAATGAAGCGAGTATCTAGCAGGAGTCTTAATGTTGAGGTAATAATTCATTCCATAAATTCTACCGTTCACGAGGAGAAAGGGGCACAGGTCGTAATAGCGCTGAGGACTGAAGGTCAAACTGACTCTTTTAAAAGATTAACAACACCGAGTGACACTTTTATGTGCTGTTAAGAACTTGTAACGGACGGAAGGCACGATGAGTTTCATCTCGAGAGAAAGGCTGTGAGTCATCGAGCAATTCATATAAACCTTGTGCAGTACTGGTCTAAACGTGACTGGAGCTAACAATATTACCAACCGAAACGTCACACACAGCTTGATTCTCTTTTGATCCTGCAGTTTGAGGCCTTGCTCCACCCGTCTCTCTCCCGTCTCGCAGATGCTTAGAAGAACGTGTGGCGAAGTGGTAATTACTGGGCGTCGCTTCCTTACTTCTTTGCAGTGTGTCCGTAAGGAAAATCAGACACGCTTCAGTGCCGGCCATGATCTCGGTACCCAATCAGCGCCTCCGAAAATTGTCGTGTCCCCGAAACCTCAATATCTGCTAAGATATTCATCGGAAGATGCACATCAGGTATTTCTGTGTCATTACTCAACAAGTAGCTCTATCAGTGTCGCGTGCGGCCTATAATAGAGCATAGCAAGCACAGGGCTCCCCAAGGTCGGGCGAGATGTGGCCTCTGTTTACAGATGTTTCATTCATAATACGTATCTGGAAATGACTGTCAGTTACTCTACTAAATCGCCAATTCAGTTTTACTGTGACGAGAATTCTGTGGTTTCAGCAATCGATATGTAGCTTTTTTTAGTTTGATATCAACACCCGTGATGAATTGTGTCGTTTCTCCTGACACACGAAGCCGTTATGTTGATATTCTGCCGTCAAGGCGGATGTGAAACTTTCGAGAATATTGCTGGGACCCAGCCCTAGAACCTTTATTCGCCACGTCGTCGAACAGCCCCTCAAATAAATGGAGAAAAAGACATCACAGTAGTATACATAGTATAGAAAGAAGAAGCCGTCGTGTAGAATTTTGCACAGAGCATAACTTAATGATAGCTAACACTTTGTTCAAGAATTATAAAAGAAGGTTGTATACATGGAAGAACCCTGGAGATACTAAAAGGTATCAGATAGATTATATAATGGTAAGACAGAGATTTAGTAACTAGGTTTCAAATTGTAAGACATTTCCAGGGGCAGATGAGGACTCTGACCTCAATCTATTGGTTATGAACTGTAGATTAAAACTGAAGAAACTGCAAAAAGGTGGGAATTTAGGGAGATGGGACCTGGATAACCTGACTATACCACAGGTTGTACAGAGTTTCAGAGAGAGCATAATGGAACAATTGACGGGAATGGGGGAAAGAAACACAGTAGAAGACGAATGGGTAGCTCTGAGGGATGAAGTAGCGAAGGCAGCAGAGGATCAAGTAGGTAAAAAGACGAGGGCTAGTAGAAATCCTTGGGTAGCAGAAGAAATATAGAATTTAATTGATGAAAGGAGAAAATATAAAAATGCAGTAAATGAAGCAGGCAAAAAGGAATGCAAACGTCTCAAAAATGAGATCGACAGGAAGTGCAAAATGGCTAAGGAGGCATGGCTAGAGAACAAATGTAAGGATGTAGAGGCTTATCTCACTAGGGGTAAGATAGATACTGCCTACAGGAATATTAAAGAGACCTTTGGAGAAATGAGAGCCACTTGTATGAATATCAAGAGCTCAGATGGAAACCCAGTTCTAAGCAAAGAAGGGAAAGCAGAGAGGTGGAAGTATATAGGGGGTCTATACAAGGCCGATGTACTTGAGGACAATATTATGGAAATGGAAGAGGATGTAGATGAAGATGAAATGGGAGATAAGATACTGCTTGAAGAGTTTTACAGAGCACTGAAAGACCTGAGTCGAAACAAGGCCCCCGGAGTAGACAACATTCCATTAGAACTATTGACGGCCTTGGGAGAGCCGGTCCTGACAAAACTCTACCGTCTGGTGAGCAAGATGTATGAGACAGGCGAAATACCCATATACTTCAAGAAGAATATAATAATTCCAATCCCAAAGAAAGGAGGTGTTGACAGATGTGAAAATTACTGAACTATCAGTTTAATAAGTCACAGCTGCAAAATATTAACGCGAATTCTTTACAGACGAATGGAAAACCTTGTAGAAGCCAACCTCGGGGAAGATCAGTTTGGATTCCGTAGAAATGTTGGAACACGTGAGGCAATACTGACCCTACGACTTATCTTAGAAGAAAGATTAAGGAAAAGCAAACCTCTGTTTCTAGCATTTGTAGACTTAGAGAAAGCTTTTGACCAGTTTGACAGGGATACTCTCTTTCAAATTTTAAAGTTGGCAGGGGTAAAATACAGGGAGCTTAAGGCTATTTACAATTTGTACATAAACCAGATGGCAGTTATAAGAGTCGAGGAGCATGAAAGGGAAGCAGTGGTGGGGAAGGGAGAGAGACAGGGTTGTAGCCTCTCTCCGACGTTATTCAATCTGTACCTTGAGCAAGCAGTAAAGGAAACAAAAGAAAAATTTTGAGTAGGTATTAAAATCCATGGAGAAGAAATAACAACTTTGAGGTTCACCGATGACATTGTAATTCTGTCAGAGACGGCAAAGGATTTGGAAGAGCAGTTGAACGGAATGGATAGTGTCTTGAAAGGAGGATATAAGATGAACATCAACAAAAGCAAAACGAGGATCATGGAATGTAGTCGAATTAAGTCGGGTGATGCTGAGGGAATTAAATTAGGAAATGAGACACTTAAAGTAGTAAACTAGTTTTGCTATTTGGGGAGCAAAATAACTGATGATGGTCGAAGTAGAGAGGATATAAAATGTAGACTGGCAATGGCAAGAAAAGCGTTTCTGAAGAAGAGAAATTTGTTAATATCGAATATAGATTTAAGTGTCAGGAAGTCATTTCTTAAGGTATTTGTATGGAGTGTGGCCATGTATAGAAGTGAAACATGGACGATAAATAATTTGGACAAGAAGAGAATAGAAGCTTTCGAAATGTGGTGCTATAGAAGAATGTTGAAGATTAGGTGGGTAGATCACGTAACTAATGAGAAAGTATTGAACAGGATTGGGGAGAAGAGAAGTTTGTGGCACAACTTGACTAGAAGAAGGGATCGGTTGGTAGGACATGTTCTGAGGCATCAAGGGATCACAAATTTAGCGTTGGAGGGCAGCGTGGAGGGTAAAAATCGTAGAGGGAGACCAAGAGATGAAATCAGTAAGCAGATTCAGAAGGATGTAGGTTGCAATAGGTGCTGGGAGATGAAGGAGCTTGCACAGGATAGAGTAGCGTGGAGAGCTGCATCAAATAAGTCTCAGGACTGAAGACAACAACAACAACAACAACAGTAGTATACCTCTCCTCTGAGCACAAACACTAATTGTGGCGGTGGCGGTTACTTGAGACAAGTTTAAAAGCTCAGAGCGATTGAAGTATACTTTTAAGAACTCGGTCAAGCTGCACTGTGGGTTCCTTCCGGTCTGCTTCAGCTACAGATGGAAAGCATCACATTTTATACACTACAGAGAGAGACAGAGTGAAGAGGGGGGGGGGGGGGGGTGGCTAGAGGCGGGTGAGAGTGGAATGGAATTTAATAGCTGGAAAGTTGTCCTTAGAAAATATTGATACCTCCCCCATCTTTACGGGATACACTGATGATAAGGTTACGAATTCTGCTGACGATCTTTGGCAACTGCGCAGTTACGTGTCAAACTTGGGAACATCTATTCAGTCGAATACTAAGCCTACGCCGAGCGGTTCTAGGCGATGCTACTACGGTCGCAGGTTCAAGTCCTGCCTTGGGCATGGATGTGTGTGATGTCCTTAGGTTAGTTGGGTTCAAGTAGGTCTAAGTCTAGGGGACTGATGACCTCATACTCTCCTGGAAATTGAAATAAGAACACCGTGAATTCATTGTCCCAGGAAGGGGAAACTTTATTGACACATTCCTGGGGTCAGATACATCACATGATCACACTGACAGAACCACAGGCACATAGACACAGGCAACAGAGCATGCACAATGTCGGCACTAGTACAGTGTATATCCATCTTTCGCAGCAATGCAGGCTGCTATTTTCCCATGGAGACGATCGTAGAGATGCTGGATGTAGTCCTGTGGAACGGCTTGCCATGCCATTTCCACCTGGCGCCTCAGTTGGACCAGCGTTCGTGCTGGACGTGCAGACCGCGTGAGACGACGCTTCATCCAGTCCCAAACATGCTCAATGGGGGACAGATCCGGAGATCTTGCTGGCCAGGGTAGTTGACTTACACCTTCTAGAGCACGTTGGGTGGCACGGGGTCCATGCGGACGTGCATTGTCCTGTTGGAACAGCAAGTTCCCTTGCCCGTCTAGGAATGGTAGAACGATGGGTTCGATGACGGTTTGGATGTACCGTGCACTATTTAGTGTCCCCTCGACGATCACCAGTGGTGTACGGCCAGTGTAGGAGATCGCTTCCCACACCATGATGCCGGGTGTTGGCCCTGTGTGCCTCGGTCGTATGCGGTCCTGATTGTGGCGCTCACCTGCACGGCGCCAAACACGCATACGACCATCATTGGCACCAAGGCAGAAGCGACTCTCATCGCTGAAGACGACACGTCTCCATTCGTCCCTCCATTCACGCCTGTCGCGACACCACTGGAGGCGGGCTGCACGATGTTGGGGCGTGAGCGGAAGACGGCCTAACGGTGTGCGGGACCGTAGCCCAGCTTCATGGAGACGGTTGCGAATGGTCCTCGCCGATACCCCAGGAGCAACAGTGTCCCTAATTTGCTGGGAAGTGGCGGTGCGGTCCCCTACGGCACTGCGTAGGATCCTACGGTCTTGGCGTGCATCCGTGCGTCGCTGCGGTCCGGTCCCAGGTCGACGGGCACGTGCACCTTCCGCCGACCACTGGCGACAACATCGATGTACTGTGGAGACCTCACGCCCCACGTGTTGAGCAATTCGGCGGTACGTCCACCCGGCCTCCCGCATGCCCACTATACGCCCTCGCTCAAAGTCCGTCAACTGCACATACGGTTCACGTCCACGCTGTCGCGGCATGCTACCAGTGTTAAAGACTACGATGGAGCTCCGTATGCCACGGCAAACTGGCTGACACTGACGGCGGCGGTGCACAAATGCTGCGCAGCTAGCGCCATTCGACGGCCAACACCGCGGTTCCTGGTGTGTCCGCTGTGCCGTGCGTGTGATCATTGCTTGTACAGCCCTCTCGCAGTGTCCGGAGCAAGTATGGTGGGTCTGACACACCGGTGTCAATGTGTTCTTTTTTCCATTTCCAGGAGTGTATGTTAAGTCCCATAGTGCTCAGAAACATTTGAACCATTTTTGACTTAGCCTAGGTTACACTTAACAGAAATTCGGTTTTAAATGACATAGTTATTCAATATTAATTATCCCAGGGAACAACAAGAAATAAAAGATGTGAGAGCGCTACAACATATCCTTTAGAAGGAGCCTCCTCACAGATTGCCAGTAAAGTAATCAGTAACCGCGCATTCCCTGGGCACCTTCGGCCTTATGCTAACGGCAACTCCTTTATTATCGGGAGATAATATGGAAGAAATAAAGCGACAACTACGATGAACATGGGAAGCGTATCCAAATTTTATAAGTTGGCATGCAAAAAAAAATTGACATTCTTGCTCTGCGTGGAACATATAGTTGAACAAAAGACAACAGCCTAAAAATGGAAGGAATGTTTTGGTCCTAGGAAGGCCCCACGATCGATGCAGTTTATAAGCTCAGGGATCAGTAAATCTGAATCACTGTCAACAGAACCAGGGACCTACACGATGCCATCAGTTGAGGAATCGATACCAGAGACACAACACAATCTCGAATCATGTGCAGTAGTTGGGATTACAGTCCAGAAGAAGTTTGCTTATACCAGTGGTATTCGATCGCTTTCCTCTGCATACATCCTAAAGTAATCTTTCCCTCCAATCTCTACACCTAGGCCTAGGGCCATAATTAAAACTATACGCAACCATATCGGAAATCTCTGTATATACTAATTCAAGTCGCCTCCTGACCTCTGTACGTGCAGGCCAATAGCAGTGTCTGCTGTAGTGATCTAGATCTTGTTTTCACTGACAGATATATCGATTCACACGGAAGGATTTGTTTATAATTTATAAAAATTTCAAACAAATTGCCTGAATCGTTACGAATTAAGCTATGAAAGCGATGCCACTGTCACCTAGCGAACAGCCGCCGTAACTCGAGGGTGCAGCAGTACCTTGAGATAGCAGAAAGCGCGATCAGTTTATCATCAGATGTATCAGCCTAGTAGTAGACTGTATAAGAATTGAAAGGTTGTAGGATCTAAACCCAGCTGTGCTGATTTTTATCCATTCCGCATTTTAACCTGGCATTCGCTTCTGAATGATACGGATATTCACAGTAATATCTCGAGTTCCACTTTACAGTGTTGCTCCCGTTGCCTCGGCTGGATAACTGGTTAGGAATGCAAGTCGTCTGAGTTACATCCAGTTGATTGCAGTCATTTCAGAACAACTGCATACCGATAAAAAAGGCATGTCCAAAACCTATCGTTTCCCGTTTTCCATGCAAAGTGTAAAATGGAGCATGGGACGCAGTTTTACTTCGATTAAATAAGAAGGACTCGTAGCAGGGCAGCAATTGATTCACCTTTCGGGTTTCTGCTTTCCTTGCGTCAAACGTAAATGCAAACACGATTCTCTGCTTGGTGGGAGGAAGAAAATATTTGTTTGGACACATTCCAATTATAAAGGAGGCTGGTAAAGGAATCTCCATTTGCGAGAAAGAGATTTAGGCCTTTTAATAATCATAGAAACATGGACATACTTCGCGAATGACGTTTAGAATTTTTTTGCGGATGAATTCGCGAGACTTTGAAACACTTCTATAGGCGGTTCAGAGACGCATTTCGAAATATGGTGATAGTTTCAGGCTGCCAATTTCTGCTTCTCTCATATTTCCAGACACAATTCGCACTCTTTATCCTCTGTAAATTCTTCGAACAAGTGGGTTACTCAACTTCGAAGTATCGTAGTAATTTTGATCAATAACGCAAAGATTCCGCTACCTTTTTCTCATGCTGTGTTGTGAGACTTAAAATTTGAAATGATCAAATATTTTAAGCAACAGTTTCCCTGCCATCCCTTGAGAACAATTGCTTAGCGAAGAAACATGTGTATCCAACGTACGTGATGTTTTATTTTTAATGCTTCCAGTATAATGTTTTCCGGAAAAGTACTTCAGCATTCGCTTCGTGTACAGACAGGACGTCCTTTCAGCTGCGCAGCAGATGACCCAACTTTCATCTGTTTGCTTTCCCTGAATGAAACTCAGCTGTGGACATGATTCTTTGCGCGGCACGGCGAAGAAGTCTGCGACGACAAAGAATTCAGGAGATTCGTCTAAACAATGCATTACAGTATCTACAGCATCTCTTAAGCTTCACCAGAAGTGTGTTGTGCTAAACATGCAAATCTTGAGTGTTTTTTCTTATTTTTTCTTATATTTGTGGCACCTCAGCCAGTTTCTGGCCTCCGATATATATTGAATCACACATACACACACACATACGTACACGCGCGCCCGCGCATACACACACATAAACCCATGATTCGCAAGCAATACTTCCATCGGTGGCAAACCTAATACTTGCATCAGGATGTGCTCCCATAACTGCCATGATACGTCACAGGCTATGTCACTCCAAACCCAAATCCAATATGAAACATAGCATTCATGTCTCCATACATTTTTCCCGATGTGCGCTGCTTATATCGTTTTCGTTACATGAAAGTGATATTCATTTCCTTATCGTTGTTCTGCGAATTTCAGTTTTTAGTAGTGTGATTTTATTTGTTACTTATAACTTCTTTCACCTCTGTTAGCGTAGAAATTTGGACTTACACTGTGTTTCAGAGCCAGTGTGAAATTGTATGTCCTCCTATAACTGACTGGATATGTCAGTTCAAAGGTCGGGAGATGGCAACGGCAGACCACCTTCAAGAGGACAATGGACAGTTAGGCACGGTAGGGTTCAAGTCAGCCTCTGGATTCAAAATTGTTGTACCTTTCACCAGCATAACATCAGCGGACGAATATACGTTTGAGACACGCTGCGATGCTTCAGAAAGATACGGCTACTCCTTATCAGTGGCGTTACTTACCATCTATGCAGAACCATTTATGGTAAATTTAAACAGTCTGTGTATAACGCTTGGGTACCGTCAAATCATCTGCAAAGGGTGAGGTAACAAGTCATGTGTTAGGAGGTCAAATCAAAAATATTAGTAGTGAACTTCCGGGTATTAGGGCTGGTGGTAATTTCCATTTTTTGCACAATATTTCGACGAGCGATCTAGCTGTCTTCTGCAGGGACTGCGAGTTTTGCTGTTGGCTGCTCGCTAGCTGGACTGCGACCAGACAGTGAGCGAGTGTTCGTCTCGCGCTGCGATTTATATCCGATTCTCGACATCCACTGTGCCATTTGATGTTCTTTTGTTTTACATAGAGCGCACTGATATTCCCTGAAACGTAAGTTCCGCTAGCGTTTCCCAACTCTGACAAATATGATGGTCGGCGAGATTTTAATAAAATGATAGCCGGACTCAACCGTTATATAAATTGTAACCTCCATCCCTGTTCATTAGTTTTTGTGACATGAAGAAAGTTTGAAGTTATTGACATGAATACTAAAAGAAATCCCCTAAATTGTGATTACGCGATAAGTCACACAAATCTGACGGCTGTAAATTCAACTAAATACTTAGGGATTACAATTAGAAATAAGCTAAATTGGAACGATCACATAGATAATGTTGTGGGTAGAGCAAAACAAAGACTGCGATTCATTGCAGAACACTCTGAAAGTGCAACAGGTTTACAAAAGAGACTGCTTACACTACGCTTGTCCACCCTATCCTGGAGTACTGCTGTGCAGTGTGGAATACGCATCATGTGGGACTGGCCGATGACATCGAAAAAGTACAAAGAAGGGCAGCTCGTTTTGTGTTATCGCGAAATAGGGGAGATAGTGTCACAGACATGATACGTGAATTGGAGTGGCAATCATTAAAGCAATGGTGATTTTCTTTGCGACGGGATCTTGTCATGAAATTTCAATCACCAGTTTTCTCCTCCGATTGCGAAAACATTCTGTTGGCACCTATCTTCATAGGGAGAAATGAGCATCACGATAAAATAAGAGAAATCAGGGCGCGCACAGAAAAATTTAAGTGCTCGTATTTCCCGCGCGCCGTTGTAGAATGGAACGGTAGAGAGACAGCTTGAAGGTGGTTCATTGAAACCTCTGCCAGGCACTTAGTTGTGAATAGCAGAGTAATCACGTAATGTAGATCTTTATTACGACAGACTCTTTAATTATGGTGTCCTAGAAACGTGGCATTTGCACCACTATGCAAGTCTCATAGTATTTCATTTCATGATTATAATCGAGACAGGTGATTAGCTCGGCTGTTTTAGTCTGGCGTGTCGCTGGTGTTCCTCGCATCTTACCTCGACTGTTCGGACATGCCACATTCGCAGTTAATGCGATACCTCCCACCTTTCGGAGACCTAGATTGTCTTTACCTTTACACAGAATACATTCTATCTTAGTTGAAGGGAGCGAAACACATTGGTTGGCATGTTTCCGTAGGAGTCTACCCATCTTCCCTCATGTGGGGCCAAAGCAGATAAGTGATTTTTACCATCACCACACCATCGATTTGTTCGTAATATTTTCCGTCGAACATTAAATAAGCTGATGCCAGAACGTGCCTAAAAATTTCTGTGACAGAATAATCGAAATTTCTTGTGAAGAGTTCCAAGAACTCAGTAAGCAGAACTATCTGCATCGAAACTGACAATAATAACCGTACCCTGGATCCGCAGTCGACTGACACGGTGTGCATAGTCGGCATCGTTGC
This sequence comes from Schistocerca americana, assembly GCF_021461395.2. Classification (NCBI taxonomy): domain Eukaryota; kingdom Metazoa; phylum Arthropoda; class Insecta; order Orthoptera; family Acrididae; genus Schistocerca; species Schistocerca americana. Next base: position 517,824,240 of record NC_060120.1, on the reverse strand, counting down.
GAATGTGGTATTCTTGCTCCCCAATACCATTTGTGAGAATGCATTCCAGGTATTTTTCCAGCTGGTATGTAGGTGCTCCAATATTACTATGAGTCTTTGACGAATTCTTTCCTTGTGTACCTTAGGAAGGCCTTACAGTCGTGGTGGCATTGCTGCTCGTGTCTTACGACAAGCCTCACTCCTGGAGAAGAGTCATTATCTTCCTTCCGATTTTATTCGTAGGATCGACATCTATCTGTCTGTAGGTAGCCTCACTGAAAAGATAAAATTTATATTCCACGCGTGACATTAGAACCGTAGCTTCGCCATTGTAGACTACAAAATTTATAGTTCATTAAATACTACAAAAAGGGGTATTATGCTGTAAATGTATAAAATAAATAGAGAAGCTAAGTTACAGATAGCGCGCTCACACAAAATTATATCAATCTGTGTGGGTTTATAACCTGTTAGTGAGATGGCTGTGGTTGTTTCCTGTACACCAGCTCCTCTGTTCGTGGTTGAGTCTTCATTAGTGCGAGCATCAATGGTGATTCTGGTTTCAGACGTTACCTTTGTTTCGTTCTTCTTGCTGTCAGTACAGAAAAACCCTGCTCACACAAATAAGTAGAGTGACATGGAAGGTGGTGTGTAATGTCTGTGCCACTAACTTCAGTGTTTTCCATAAATGCGCCACACCATAAATCACTAACTGATTTTTCTCCAATTTTTATTTTCAGAGAACTGTGAACGGACTTCCAAAGAACTTTGTTTTAATTTTACGGGAAGATTGGAGGAATTGATGGTGGTGGTGCAAAACGGATCTGTAATTCATTCTTGTATATTATTGTCCATCTCAATATCAGGAAAGTATTTTAAAAACTACACTACTGGCCATTAAAATTGCCACACCAAGAAGAAATGCAGATGATAAACTGGTATTCATTGGACAAATATATTATACTAGAAGTGACATGTGATTACATTTTAACGCAGTGTGGGTGCATAGATCCTGAGAAATCAGTACCCATAACAACCACCTCTGGCTGTAATAACGGCCTTGATACGCCTTGGCATTGAGTCAAACAGAGCTTGGATGGCTTGTACAGTTATAGCTGTCCATGCAGCTTCAAGACGATACCACAGTTCATCAAGAGCAGTGACTGGGGTATTGTGACGAGCCAGTTGCTCCGCCACCATTGACCAGACGTTTTCAATTGGTGAGAGATCTGGAGAATGTGCTGACCAGGGCAGCAGTCGAACATTTTGTGTATCTATCTCGTAGAAAGGCCCGTACAGGACCTGCAACATGCGGTCGTGCATTATCCTGCTGAAATGTAGGGTATCGCAGGGATCGAATGAAGGGTAGAGCCACGGGTCGTAACATATTTCAAATATAACGTCCACTGTTCAAAGTGCCGTCAATGCGAACAGGAGGTGACCGAGACGTGTAACCAATGGCACCCCATACCATCAAGCCGGGTGATACGCCAGTATGGAGATGACAAATACACGCTTCCAACGTGCGTTCACCGCGATGTCGCCAAACGCGGATGCGACCATCATGATGCTGTAAATAGAACCTGGATTCATCCGAAAAAAAGACGTTTTGCCATTCGTGCACCCAGGTTCGTCGTTAATTACACCATTGCAGGCGCTCCTGTGTGTGATGCTGCATCAAGGGTAACCGCAGCCGTGGTCTCCGAACTCATAGTCCATGCTGCTGCAAACGTCGTCGAACTGTTCGTGCAGGTGGTTGTTGTCTTGCAAACGACCCATCTGTCGACTCAGGGATCGAGACGTGGCTGCACGATCCGTTACAGCCATGCAGATAAGATGCCTGTCATCTCGACTGCCAGTGATACGAGGCCGTTGGCATCCAGCACGGCGTTCCGTATTACCCTTCTGAACCCACCATTCCATATTCTGCTAACAGTCACTGGATCTCGACCAACGCGAGCAGCAATGTCGCGATACGATAAACCGCAATCGCGATAGGCTATAATCCGACCTTTATCAAAGTCGGAAACGTGAAGGTGCGCATTTCTCCTCCTTACACGAGGCATCACAACAACGTTTCACCAGGCAACGCCGGTCAACTGCTGTTTGTGTAAAAGGAATCGGTTGGAAACTTGCCTCATGTCAGCATGTTGTAGGTGTCGCCACCGGCGCCAACCTGGTGTGAATACTCTGAAAAGCTAATCATTTTCATATCACAGCATCTTCTTCCTGTCGGTTAAATTTGACATCTCTAGCACGTCATCTTAGTGGTGTGTCAATTTTAATGGCCAGTAGTGTATAACCTGAGTTTTTGTGGGTTCCAAAACTCCATCAGCAATACCAACGTAACTTTTACCCTATCTTCCAACACAATTATAAAAACTGCAACATTCACTTTATTAATGCTAGCTACATCCACGCCTACATCTACATCTGCGTAGATACTCCGCAAACCACAGCGTGGCGCGTGGTGGGGGGTACCTTGTACCATTACTAGTCATCTTTCCCTATTCCACTCGCAGATGGAGCGAGGGAAATATGACTATCTATATGTCTCCACATGTTAACCTCGTTGTACGTGGTGGTAATCTCATTCCGCCGTCAGCTTCAAATAAGGGTTCTCTAACTTTTCTCAATAGTGTTTCTCGAAAAGATAGTAGCCTTCCTTCCGAGAATTTCCATTTGAATTCGTATAGCATCTCTGTAACACTTGCTTGTTGCTCGGTCTTACCGGTAAGGGTAGCAAGTCTAGCAGCCCGCCTCTGAAATGCTCCGATGTCTTCCCTTAATACGACCTGGCACAGACCCCAAATACTCGAGTAGTACTCAGGAATGGACCACACTTCCGTCCTGTATGCTGTCTGCTTTATAGATGAGCCACACTTTCCCAAAATTCTACCATGAACCTCCGCTATCACAGTCCTCACTTGCTCGTGGCTACGTTACGCTCAGATATTTAAATTATGTGAATGTGTCAAAAATGACACTAATAATGATGTATCTGAACATCACACGTTTGTTTTTTTTCTACTCATCTACATTAACTTACATTTTTACACATTTAGAACCAACTATCATTCATCACATCAACTGGAAATTTTGTCTGAGTCACTCAACTTCGACACCTTGCCGTACTCCACGGCATTATCAGCCAACACACACAGAATGCTGCCCACCTTGTACGCCAAATCATTTACGTATACAGAAAATAAAAGCAGTCCTATTACACTTCCTTGAGGGACTCCCGCCAGTACCGTTGTCTCTGATGAACACTCACCGTCGGTAACACTTAAATGGGTTCGGCTACTTAAGTCTTCGTGGCACTCATAGGAACCTACTGCATATGCTCGTACCTTCGTTAACAGCCTGCAGTGGGGTACCCTATCAAAAACTTTCCGTAAATCTAGGAATATGGAATCCGCCTGTTGGTCATCACCCATAATTCCTAGTATATCATGTGATAAAAGGGAAATGTAAGTTTCGCACGAGCAGTGCACATAAGCTGATGAAAATTTATGATATTCTAACAGTTAAAATGTTCAAGGGTTCTGCAGAAAAACGAAGTTAGGGATACGGGTCTGTAATTCTACGGATCCGTTATTCTACCCTTATTATATACTGAATTCGTTTGGTCTTTTTTCCAGTGGCTTCGGAGGTTCCGCTGGACGGGAGATTCGCGATAAATGCAATCAATCCAAAAGAAAACTTTCTTGTATAACCCCTATACCTTCTTGCGAATTTTAATAACATTTCTGTCAAAACCTTGCAATTGCAGAATGAGCTCGCTAAATTTGTTGAATACTTCCATCAAACAAAGTAATTGGCAAATCCATTCTTCATCTTCAAAATCCTTCACGAGATCGAATTTCTATTTTGTAAGAAAACATTTTACTTCGCTTTTCATTACAAAAAGAAAACGAGTCAGTACGTGTCCTCGTTATGAGCAAAGCACTTCGGGGTACAGAAGCAACAAGTGTGTAGCTCTCATCTCCCACATTTCATTGAAAAGGCGGGAGTTCAGTGCACCTGACTACTTTTATAGCAAGGTTCAATGTTTCAAGTAATTGTGCTACCAAATTTTCTCCGAATACGAGCAATATCACCGTTTTTTTTCCACCTATCACTGAGTCCCATAACAAATTTAATTTTTATCTTATAAAATTATCAAAAATATTAAAAATATCCTCTCCGATTGTACATTCCGGTAATTGTTTACATCCTCGAATTTCATCACAAGCAGCGCTTGGTTAACGTTGAAATACCAAAGGTATAAAGTAGCTCAAAATCGTCAGACACATCTATCGATTCAAACTCTTTCGTCCATTTTAATATTTTCTGCTATTTAGTCAACATTATCTTGTACCATATCATGAAATCTACACTCTACACTCGTGTCTGAATCGGAATTGTATTATTATCTTACAAGCGTTTTTGTGTAACATTTTATATGCTGTACTCAATGGAAAATGGAAGTGAGCGTACGGCATTGTGGGCAGGGAGCCCACATTCTGGGAATTTCGGCCGCCGAGGGCAAGTACTTATAGCATTCGTCGTGCCATTGGGCGACTTGCGCGTCGGAGATGGGGATGAAATGATGATGACGACAACACAACACCCAGCCCCTGAGCGGAGAAAATCTACTGCCCCAGCCGGGGATCGAGCCCGGGCACCTTGGCGTGGTGATCCGCCGCGCTGACCAGTCAGCTAACGGGGGCGGACTGCTATACTCAAAGAACCAGGAATAATAGGAGAATCATCTCTAACAATGCTAACACTACGATGCATCCACCACCATATTGATTGATACTGTAAAACTGAAGTATTACGTAGAACTTTTATCTAAATTTTCTGCTTTTGCTCTGAAAAACACGACTCACTTGTGTCTATAGTAGCCATAAACGGGTACCAAGTGTCTGTGGATTAAGAATGGTTTCATACAATTATTCTATACGAATCACTTGTAAATAATGGAGAGGGGAAGAGGAGGATCACTTGTATTTCATAGGAATCCATATTTAATTTAAGATTCACTGTAAAAATCAGTATTTCAAGTTTCTCGGTTTTTTGGACTTTCTCGTAGATCTGCATCTACATCTACAACTAATTTAAAAAATCGGTGTGGTTCACTATAATTTTAGAGTATGTTTAAAGTGAATAGATTTACATCTACATCTACATCCATACTCCGCAAGCCACCTGACGGTGTGTGGCGGAGGGTACCTTGAGCACCTCTATCGGTTCTCCCTTCTATTCCAGTCTCGAATTGTTCGTGGAAAGAATGATTGTCGGTATGCTTCTGTGTGGGCTCTAATCTCTCTGATTTTATCCTCATGGTCTCTTCGCGAGATATACGTAGGAGGGAGCAATGTACTGCTTGACTCTTCGGTGAAGGTATGTTCTCGAAACTTTAACAAAAGCCCGTACCGAGCTGCTGAGCGTCTCTTCTGCAGAGTCTTCCACTGGAGTTTATCTGTCATCTCCGTAACGCTTTCACGATTACTAAATGATCCTGTAACGAAGCGCGCTGCTCTCCGTTGGATCTTCTCTATCTCTTCTATCAACCCTATCTGATGCGGTTCCCACACTGCTGAGCAGTGGGCGAACAAGCGTACTTTAACCTACTTCCTTTGTTTTCGGATTGCATTTCCTTAGGATTCTTCCAATGAATCTCAGTCTGGCATCTGCTTTACCGACGATCAACTTTATATGATCATTCCATTCTAAATCACTCCTAATCCCTACTCCAGGATAAGTTATGGAATTAACTGCTTCCAGTTGCTGACCTGCTATTTTGTAGCTAAATGATGAGGGATCTATCATTCTGTGTATTCGCAGCACACTACACTTGTCTAAATTGAGGTTGTATTGCCATTTCCTGCACCATGCGTCGATTCGCTGCAGATCCTCCTGCAATTCTGTACAATTTTCCATTGTTACAACCTCTCGATACACCACAGCATCATCTGCAAAAAGCCTCAGTGAACTTCCGATGTCATCCACAAGGTCATTTATTTATATTGTGAATAGCAACGGTCCTACGTCACTCCACTGCGGCACGCCTGAAATCACTCTTACTTCGGAAAACTTCTCTCCATTGAGAATGACATGCTGCGTTCTGTTATCTAGGAACTCTTAAATCCAATCACACAATTGGTCTGAAAGTCCATATGCTCTTAGTTTGTTCATTAAACGACTGTGGGGAACTGTATCGAACGCCTTGCGGAAGTCAAGAAACACGGCATCTACCTGTGAACCCGTGTCTATGGCCCTCTGAGTCTCGTGGACGAATAGAGCGAGTTGGGTTCCACACGACCGTTCAACTTAGACACTGTAACATTATTTTCATTGAAGTCCCGCAGTGGAACACACGATGTCGTACTAGCGGTGGTTCAACACTATCGCCACTATCACTCGTTTCTCTTCATTGACTTCGCTTGTTCCTCTTTTAAAGAATTTATCCGTCTGACAGCAAAAGTTAAAATTCGTGTTGCAACTTTCACAGCAATAGCAGGAAGTTCAAATGCGAAGAATGAGATGTGAGACTTTTAGTAAACGAAACGAACCTGCACGTAACAGTCACGAAAATATACCGAGTACCGGAATATTACAAATCAGTTGGTGGGGCACACTTGTGACTTCCCCTTTTCCTGTTCCAGTCGGAGTGGTTTGTGCGAAAAAGATTGATCATAAGCCCCCGTGTTAACTTGAATCTACCTAATTTTACCTTCATGGTCTTTTTGCGAAATATACTTATATTTAATAGGAAGCAATAAATAGGTTAGCACCGCTAGAAACGTACGCTAAGACAACTTTAACAGTAAAGCACACCGCGATACAGAGGGCGTCTCGTGCCGCGTCCGCCACTAGAGTTGACCGAGCATCTCCATTGTGCTTTTGGGCTTACTAAGAGAACCTGTACTAAAATTGTCTACTCTACTTTGGAACTGCCGTCTGTTAGAATTTTGCACAGAGCATAACTTAATCATAGCTAACACTTTGTTCAAGAATCATAAAAGAAGGTTGTATCCATGGAAGAATCCTGGAGATACTAAAAGGTATCAGATAGATTATATAATGGTAAGACAGAGATTTAGGAACCAGGTTTTAACTTGTAGGACGTTTCCAGGGGCAGATGTGGACTCTGACCACAATCTATTGGTTATGAACTGTAGATTAAAACTGAAGAAATTGCAAAACGGTGTGAATTTAAAGAGATGGGACCTGGATAAACTGACTAAACCATAGGTTGTACAGAGTTTCAGGGAGAGCATAAGGGAACAATTGACAGGAATTGGGGAAAGAAACACAGTAGAAGACGAATGGATAGCTCTGAGGGATGAAGTAGCGAAGGCAGCAGAGGATCAAGTAGGTAAAAAGACGAGGGCTAGTAGAAATCCTTGGGTAACAGAAGAAGTATAGAATTTAATTGATGAAAGGAGAAAATATAAAAATGCAGTATATGAAGCAGGCAAAAAGGAATACAAACGTTTCAAAAATGAGATCGAGAGGAAGTGCAAAATGGCAAAGCAGGCATGGCTAGAGGACAAATGTAAGGATGTGGTGACTTATCTCACTAGGGGCAAGATAGATACTGCCTACAGGCAAATTAAAGAGACCTTTGGAGAAAAGAGAGCCACTTGTATGAATATCAAGAGCCCAGGTGGAGACTCAGCTCTAAACAAAGAAGGGAAAGCAGAAAGGTAGAAGGAGTATATAGAGGGTCTATACAAGGGCGATGTACTTGACGACAATATTATGGAAATGGAAGAGGATGTAGATGAAGATGAAATGGGAGATACGATACTGCGTGAAGAGTTTGACAGAGCAATGAAAGACCTGAGTCGAAACAAGGGCCCGGGAGTAGACAACATTCCATTAGAACTACTGACAGCCTTGGGATAGCCAGTCCTGACAAAACTCTACCATCTGGTGAGCAAGACGTACGAGACAGGCGAAATACCCTCAGACTTCAAGAAGAATATTATAATTCCAATCCCAAAGAAAGCAGGTGTTGGCTGATGTGAAAACTACCGAACTATCAGTTTAATAAGTCACAGCAGCAAAATAATAACACGAATTCCTTACAGACGAATGGAAAAACTGGTAGAAGCCGACCTCCGGGAAGATCAGTTTGGATTCCGTAGAAATGTTGGAACACGTGAGGCAACACTGACCTTACGACTTATCTTAGAAGAAAGATTAATGAAAGGCAAATCTACGTTTCTTGCATTTGTAGACATAGAGAAAGCTTTTGACTTGGTTGACAGGGATACTCTCTTTCAAATTTTAAAGTTGGCAGGGGTAAAATACAGGGAGTTTAAGGCTATTTACAATTTGTACATAAACCAGATGGCAGCTATAAGAGTCGAGGAGCATGAAAGGGAAGCAGTGGTTGGGAAGCGAGTGAGACAGGGTTGCAGCCTCTCCCCCGATGTGATTCAATCCGTATATTGAGCAAGCAGTAAAGGAAACAAAGGAAAAATTTTGAGTAGGTATTAAAATCCATGGAGAAGAAATAAAAACTTTGAGGTTCACCGATGACATCGTAATTGTGTCAGAGACGGCAAAGGACTTGGAAGAGCAGTTGAATGGAATGGGCAGTGTCTTGAAAGGAGGATATAAGATGAACATCAACAAAAGCAAAACAAGGATAATGGAATGTAGTCGAATTAAGTCGGGTGATGCGGAGGGAATTAGATTAGGAAATGAGACACTTAAAGTAGTAAACTAGTTTTGCTATTTGGGGAGCAAAATAACTGATGATGGTTGCAGTAGAGAGGATATAAAATGTAGACTGGCAATGGCAAGAAAAGCGTTTCTGAAGAAGAGAAATTTGTTAATATCGAATATAGATTTAAGTGTCAGGAAGTCGTATGGAAGTGAAACATGGACGATAAATAGTTTGGACAAGAAGAGAATAGAAGCTTTCGAAATGTGGTGCTACAGAAGAATGTTGAAGATTAGATGGGTAGATCACGTAACTAATGAGGAGGTATGGAATAGGATTGGGGAGAAGAGAAGTTTGTGGCACAACTTGACTAGAAGAAGGGATCGGTTGGTAGGACATGTCCTGAGGCATCAAGGGATCATAAATTTAGCATTGGAGGGCAGCGTGGAGGGTAAGAATCGTAGAGGGAGACCAAGAGATGAATACACTAAGCAGATTCAGACGGATGTAGGTTGCAGTAGGTATTGGGAGAAGAAGGAGCTTGCACAGGATAGATTAGCATGGAGAGCTGCATCAAGCCAGTCTCAGGACTGAAGACCACAACAAACAACACTTTGGAACTTCTCTGTTTACACTACAAATCCCCAACTAACGAGCAGGATTCAAGTACTAGTCAAACGGGAGTTTTGTTAGCGCTCTCCTTTGTGGATGAATTATGATTCCTGAGGATTCTTCCACGAAATCTCATTCTGGTTCCTGTCTTACCTGCGATTAGTTTTACTTGGTCATTCCAGTTTAAATCACTCCATAGAGATGTTCTAGATAGTTTATGAATGAGATTGCTTCCAGTTACTGTCTTCCGTCCGTGAAATAATTTACTATCAGGTATTTCTATTTTTTTTTTTTTTTTATGCGCAGTGCTAGTCTTGAGGTTCAACTGCCCGTCATTGCACCAAGTACTGATGCTCCTCAGAGCTTTATGCATTTTGCTACAATTTTATAGCGTTGAGAAATGTCTGCATACACCAGCACCATCCGTAGAAAGCCTTAGGGCAATTCCTACAAACAAGAATACATAACGACTGTACACCTCATGTGAGGATGAGTCAGAAATGGGAAAGTAATTAATGGAGAGATCTTGAGAGGACGAGTCACTTTCTTACTATTTTTCGTATTCAAGGCTACTCTTTAAAGTTGATTTTACACCCTAGGCATCATTTTCGTGTGAGGACAGGAAGTTATCAGCATGAGCTGGCACTGATGGGAACACATACATTGTTAATGCACGCGGAATTTTTACGGTGGTCCTCCTTCGAATAGTATTTTCTGAGTTGAGAACGGGTAGGCAGCTCGATTATTTAAATCTTTCAGTCAATGTTTGAGGCTTGGAAGCCATGTGCAGATATTAGAGAAACGAACATCTCGAATCACTTACCAGGGACACAACGCTAGTCCCAAGAATTTGTTGCATTGGTGTACAGACAAAGCTTTTGGCCTAAGGAACGATGCCAGCGAAAAGTAGGTCGCTAGGCCAAGGCGTTTTGACAGTGCCGTAAACGCACTTTGTGAACAGGTATGGCAGCCATAAAAATTCACAGGTTTCCATGTTCACCTTGGATCAGCCGCTATCGAGATAACTGATAGGTTTTGTTGTCCCTCTGCCTGCCAAGCTTTTTGGGAAACCTATGGAAGCTCTGAAATGGTCTATGTTGGGACACAAAAGCGTTTCTCTTAGTTTAGCTGAGGCTCCTGGCCGGACACGCTACAACGTTCGTACCATCCAGATCATGATCTCTGTTATAAATGTGTTGTTCAATTTAGGCCTAAATGGTAACTCAAAACACGCTGCCTAAAGTGGTTCAAATATGGTTCAAATGGCTCTGAGCACTATGGGGCTTAACTGCTGAGGTCATTAGTCCCCTAGAACTTAGAACTACCTCAACCTAGCTAACCTAAGGACATCACACACATCCATGCCCGAGGCAGGATTCGAACCTGCGATCGTAGCGGTCGCGTGGTTCCGGACTGAAGCGCCTAGAACGCCTAAAGTGGTCATAGGAAACAACAGATTGGGAGCTTGACATCTTCTCCACTCTGTGTGGGAATTTACGAATCATGGATAGGCTACCTCTTCAGACAAGAGATGAGTATTATTCGATTTGGATCGGAAGGTATGTAGAGCAAGCTAGTTACAGGGGAGACATGGAGCTCGTGGATGGTTGTGACTGGCACAAAACCCTTGTTCGGGGCGGTTGCGTGAGTGCTTCTGGAGAGTTTAACGAGGTTTGATGGAAAGAGAGGAGCGGAAAAACTTGCTCCTCTGATTCAGACTCTGGTCTTGAGAGGATTCTGGTCTTGACTCTTGTTATGAGGTGGTTGCACTGGGGACATTCGTCGTGAGCATGAATTTGCACTGGCACTAGTCTTGACTGGGGAGCCTGTGGTGAGGTCTGAGCTGTACCGACAGGCAACAAACTGTGCCGAGGGCAATCTTGTTCTTATCAGGTCTGCCACCTTGCATTTGATCTACGTTAGTTAAATTCGTCCATGGCATGACCGGGGAGTGGGAGTGTCACACGCTGAATTCTGCCGAGATATCCGGGCTCCATTAGAGGGTAATTGAGACCCGTCTAACAGATCGCCAGCCCTTGACTCCATATTTCGTGCCTGCGATGACTAATTATAGGCGCAACACATCGCTACTGAGCAGGCGCTTGTATCAATGCCGTCACCTGGGACAGCGCTACACATCGAGAAAGAGGCATAGTTTTGCTGCTCCAGCTTGTTAGGGCAAAGAGAATTATAGTCTCGCCACTTGATCTGGGCTGTGCCAACGCAGTATAACTTCTGTGTAAAAAAAAATCCATCAAAGTCTATTCAATATCAGATAATTTCAGACTGCATTATACATGTTTTGAGCCAGAGTAAATAGATTTACTAGACAAACCTTAGTCTTTGCCAACCAATCGCCACCCTGTTGAGTTTAAACTATTTGTTGCGTCTTTTTACGTTACAAAATAGTTCATGATTTCCTTGTCACCTCGCTTAACTTGTATTATTTGTCCTACTTTATGATCAATATGCTTTTGCTATAATCTTTTATAAAAGATTAATCCTGTGTTGTTTTATTGATCACGTATCAATAATTGACGACAGTAACGACAGGACCATCACTTCATCAAATTATTTCAGCATTCAAGTTTATTTAGATTCTGATAAAAGTGACAACCACCGGCAAGGACAAAATCAATTTAGCAGCTGCATCGGCCAGGTAAACAAGTGGAACGCTTACCATTTAAAGTGATTGCTCTCAGGACGTCAACTTATAGTCACCTGTAGCATTTCAGGTCATATTGCGAGACCAATGTAATCTTGCAATTTTCGTACAGCTCATGGGTGACTGGTCTCAGCTATCTGCATTTATACTCTACATCATATGGCAATTTGTTAGAAAAATCGATGACGCTACTTATCAAAATATGTAAAAGATATACTGGCGGGTATTAAGTAGTCTAAATAACGTCACAGTTCAACCGCATTTAATATAATGCGGTTTCTATTTATCTTCGTCTGGTGTATTAAAGTTATTTGAGCCGGCCGAAGTGGCCGTGCGGTTAAAGGCGCTGCAGTCTGGAACCGCAAGACCGCTACGGTCGCAGGTTCGAATCCTGCCTCGGTCATGGATGTTTGTGATGTCCTTAGGCTTAACTAGTTCTAAGTTCTAGGGGACTAATGACCTCAGAAGTTGAGTCCCATAGTGCTCAGAGCCATTTGAACCATTTTGAAAGTTATTTGTAACAACTTTCATGGCAATATTAATGCTGAGGTGTGGAGGCACACTAAATGATAACACAATTCTGTATAAAGAGACAGTATCAATTGCAAGGTTAATTGTATTATAAATAACGTTTATCGTTTGGAAATTTCTCGTAAGGTCGCATAGGACCAAGCTGCTGGGGTCATCGGACCCTAAGCTTAAGCACTACTTAATGCAACTTAAAGTAACTTACGCTAAGGACAACACACACCCACCCATGCCCGAGGGAGGACTCGTACCTCCGACGGGGGCAGCCGCGCAGACCGTGACAAGGCGCCCTTAGACCACTCGCATACCCCGCACGGCCCTTCGTTTGGTTAACGCTTCGTCAGATTTTATCTAAAAGGAGATGGAAAGCAAGGGCATTGTCATATAAAAGTATAATCCTACGGCATCGTTCTAAGCTGACCTATAAATTTTTTAAGAAAATTTTGCAAAAGCGGAGAACGAGAAACGCTCAGACAGCGTGTAATATCTTCTGCTGGAAAGGCGGTCAGTCACTGATGACGAATAAACCACCTAAAAGACATTTCTGCCGGAATATATCCACTGAAACAAGACCACACATAAGATTGCAATAGAAATAAACCAGGGTAGATACACAAAAGTAAAGGAAGGCCTTTACAAAATGACTTAAGTAACGGAGAACTATTTTGGAAATTGTGAACACCACGGAGCATGTAATATCTGCCACGAGTACATCAACCGAGCCTGAAAATCAAGTAAGCAAACTGTCTACAATGCGGCGACATTGGAACTAGAACGCGAAATAAACACATTACGACCACGATAGCAGGGTGGAACAACCACGAAGGGTTCAAGTGTAGCAAAGTCTTCGGTTAAGCAAGTATAAAACTATACAACAAACTGGCCAAAGGTAAGACCTGATATATTGAAAAACACATTATCGTGAAACGATAAATCTGTGAAAAGCACAAGAGGCTAGTGAAATATGTTAATAGCATCATTTCAAAAGCTAAATGATAGGACCTATGATAAAAATCAAGGAATACCGGCTATTAAAAAACGTTAAAATTAACAATTATGACAAAATGTGTAGGCGAAGAAAGAGCAGTAAAGATCATAAAAGGTTACAAATTGCGTGACATGAAAAAATATCATCAAAATGGGGTACAAAATAAATTGGCAGAAGGTACATTGTAAAAATAAGGGAGGGGAATCAGCAAGTAACTTGTGAGATCGATTTTACAACAGGTGATTTTCAGTTTCATATTCTGTATCTGTGGCTCTACGCCGAGCTTCACTCTGTGGTGCGAACCATTTTCACGGTAATTATCTGTTGCTTAGATTATTTTGTAAATACTTTTCTTTTTACTTATGATCTTGTAAATGGATATAGAGGGTTTATTCATAATTAGTTCTGACCAATTGACTTTCCAGCCGGTGATATGAATTGCTCTTGATAGCTTCACGTGTGTGTCTACTTGTTTCCTCGCCTATGGCTGCATTTTTTTAAATAATTTTTAAAGCTGCCGAGACCCATGCCCCAGGATTACACTTTTGTATTACCATGCCCTTACTTTTCTCTCTTTTTTTTTTTAGACAAGATATGATCAAGCCTAAACGCGTTATTTGTAATAAAAACAAATTTGCTACTGAGACTGCTTCTTTATACAAGCACGAAAATCAGTTGCTGTACCAATTAATCTATCATGGAGTGGAATAACCTTCACTGTAAACACAATGTTTGTACCTCAGGTAATATTGACAGTCTGCCACATTTTACTATTGACAGCGAACTGTATTTTGCCATTTGAATGTAGTGACCTAGGATGGATTTTATGTTATTTGGCGCCACAGTTATAATATTTCTGTGTCTGTTTTAGTTAGTCTAGTTTTTCTAAAATCATTGGGGGAAGTGGCAACAAAACGACTATTCGCGTTGGTGTGTAGAATATATGAGTCTGGCGATATACCATCTGACTTTCGGAAAAGCATCATCCACACAATTCCGAAGACGGCAAGAGCTGACAAGTGCGAGAATTATCGCACAATCAGCTTAACAGCTCATGCATCGAAGCTGCTTACAAGAATAATGTACAGAATAATGGAAAAGAAAATTGAGAATGCGCTAGGTGACGATCAGTTTGGCTTTAGGAAAAGTAAAGGGGCGAGAGAGGCAGTTATGACGTTACGGCTAATAATGGAAGCAAGGCTAAAGAAAAATCAAGACACTTTCATAGGATTTGTCGACCTGGAAAAAGCGTTCGACAATATAAATTGGTGCAAGCTGTTCGAGATTCTGAAAAAAGTAGGGGTAAGCTATAGGGAGAGACGGGTCATATACAATATGTACAACAACCAAGAGGGAATAATAAGAGTGGACGATCAAGAACGAAGTGCTCGTATTAAGATGGGTGTAAGACAAGGCTGTATCCTTTCGCCCCTACTCCTCAATCTGTACATCGAGGAAGCAATGATGGAAATAAAAGAAAGGTTCAGGAGTGGAATTAAAATACAAGGTGAAAGGATATCAATGATACGATTCGCTGATGACATTGCTATCCTGAGTGAAAGTAAGGAAAAATTAAATGATCTGCTGAACGGAATGAACAGTCTAATGAGCATGGTTTGAGAGAAAATCGGAGAAAGACGAAGGTAATGAGAAGTAGTAGAAATGAGAACAGCGAGAAACTTAACATCAGGATTGATGGTCACGAAGTCAATGAAGGAATTCTGCTACCTTGGCAGTAAAATAACCAATGACGGACGGAGCAAGGAGGACATCAAAAGCAGACTCGCTATGGCAAAAAAGGCATTTCTGGCCAAGAGAAGTCTACTAATATCAAATACCGGCCTTAATTTGAGGAAGAAATTTCTGAGGATGTACGTCTGGAGTACAGCATTGTATGGTAGTGAAACATGGACCGTGGGAAAACCGGAACAGAAGAGAATCGAAGCATTTGAGATGTGGTGCTACAGACGAATGTTGAAAATTAGGTGGACTGATAAGGTAAGGAATGAGGAGGTTCTACGCAGAATCGGAGCGGAAAGGAATATGTGGAAAACACTGATAAGGAGAAGGGGCAGGATGATAGGACATAGGGAGCTGTAGAGGGCAAAAACTGTAGAGGAAGACAGAGATTGGAATACGTCAAGCAAATAATTGAGGACGTAGGTTACAAGTGCTACTCTGAGATGAAGAGGTTAGCACAGGAAAGGAATTCGTGGAGGGCCGCATCAAACCAGTCAGTAGACTGATGACCAAAAAAAAAAAAAAGTTTTAGTTATGTCTTGTTCCATAGATTATTTCTTCGATTATTTTATCGATATGATGAGGAACAAGTCAGATTTCAATATATATATACACACTGAATAGTGCTAATATTAATGTTACTGAAATTTTTATTTCTACACATGCAACTACATTTAGAGGTGCAATATTTTTTACCATTTCTGAAACAGAAACTCGTCCATGGCGTAGAATGAGTTGTCCAAAAGAAATGATTCTAAGCTAAATTTAAAACTTGATCTGCTACCTTTATGTTGTTGGGCAAATGATCAAAGATTTTTGTTTCTCAATTATGTACTCCTTTTTGAGCAAGTGACAGCTTCAATAACGGATAGGGGAGGTCATTTTTCCTTTTAGTGTTGTACGTATGAACATCACTGTTCTTCGCGAACTGAGATGGATTATTTGTAACGAATTTCATTAGCGAATGTGTGTACTCTGATGCTGCAGTAAAATACTCATTGAAAAGGTGCCTATATGACGTCCTTGGGTGAACGCCACCAATTATTCTCACTGCTGTCTTCTGTGTAATCAATACTTTATGTCTAAGTGGGGAATTACCCCAGAAAACTATTGCATAAGACATTATTGAGTGGAAATATGCAAAGTATGTTAGGAGGCTGATCTGTTTATTACCAAGACTAGCGACTATACGAAGAGCGAAAGAAGCTGAACTTAGGTGTTTGAGAAGCTCAGTAATATGCTTCTTCCAGTTCAAGTTGTCATCAGTGTGAACACCCAAAAATTTGGAGAAACCCACCCGGTTAACTGAGCCCTGTTCATGTACTATATCAATTGTCGGTATGACTCTATTCGATGTACATAACTGGATATAGTGAGTTTTTTCAAAATTAAGGGAGAGTCCATTTTCTGAGAACCACTTAATAATTCTTTGAAACACATCCTTAAAAATATCTTCAGCTGCTTCTTCTGGAATGGGATTTACTATAACACTCGTGTCATCTGCAAAAAGTACTAGTCCCGCTTGCTGAACGTTAAGTGAGAGGTCATTCACATGAATAAGAAACAGCAGAGGACCCAAAATTGAACCCTGTGGAACTCCCTTTGTGATAACTCCCCATTCACTTGAATTTACCGCTTTCCCAACTTTATTTGTGCTATTCAGCACAACTTTTATGCTTCCTGTTCGTTAAGTATGATTCAAACCAGGTGTTGTAAGTGATTTGATGGTCTCCAGTCATGATCTGAAAATGAAAATCAGTTGCAGTAAGGAAGTATTTATTCACAGCTATAGGGGAAGAGCTATGACGCTTTTTGTGTGACACCACCCTCTTCATTTTATGCTCGCTAAACGGCCAGACTCTTACACCAGCACGTAACGGACTCGTGCTCCTGCCGTGCTCCTGGTGAAACCGCGTCACCTCCGCCACAGCCGGGCCCCGGACGGAGCGGTGCCGACCCCTGCGCGGGTAGTGGGCGTGAAGCCGGCCGCGCGCGTTGCTTATTCCGGCGCCGTTTGCGAGGGCGGCCGCCCACTATCGGCCCATCTGCTGCCGGCGGCCCCTTTGTGCCGCACACGCGGTCGCAGCAGTGCGTGAAGTAGCCTCCTACCGCGCCAAGCGTGGGCGGACATATGTGGAGCCGGCGCTCCCAAAATTTCCCCTCTGCTGGCAACACTGTTGTCAGTGCCTCAAAAACTCCTCTCACCTCTAGTCTACTGTATGGGTTTGTCTGTATGTGTCATATTTTATCCTCCAGTACACCGATTGTGATGAGTCCCATCGTCCACCTCTTCTGTAGCGTAATCCGTAGAGCAGTAGTTTCCAAGAAACGGAAGTGGCCCAGATCCACTACGCACTGGCTTAGCAGCTATAGTCTCTCATACCACCGAGTCCGAAAAGGGATTTGACGCGGCTACGCGCAACATTTAAACCCGGTAACACAAAGCAGAGATGTCAGAGTTCGCAGTTACTTCCTTTAGGTGAGACATGATTGAACGCAGTTGACCAAAAAAGATAAGCAGATTAATTAAAGTTCTAAGAATAACGGGGCAAGACACAAAAGCTCTTCTGAGGTGGAAAGTCCAAAGACAGCAGGATGCAAACACGAAGCGGAAAAATGACAATTTTCGTCTGATTTTCCGGCTGTTTCACACAGTACGGTACCACCAGCATGTGGCTTGAAACCAGAGACCAGGCTAAATTTTTTACCTATATGGCGACATACATGTTTGGTGTAGGCGGTACTGTCACCACTCTCAGCATTGACGGATATAGAAATAAAGGAATTTAAAAAAACAATTTTCTACTTTTCTCTTTAAACTGATGTTTATTTTATTGTAATTGTTACGGACGCACAGTAGAAGCGAGCGAGCAACGCATCTCGAAATCACGTCTAATATGAAATCGCTATCTGCTGTAAAATTACTCACAGCATATCTTGAAATGAGCTCAGAAATTTCCAAGAAAATCGTCAGTCAGACTGATATACAAGATTTATTTTACTGTATTTCACAAGAAAATTTTTGATGATCAACTCATATCAGGTTAGATGTCGCATCAGTTCTGGGATGTTCCATGCTTTTCAGCACGAAGTTTCCACGTGGCTGATTCATTAATTTGATGATTTTTCAGGAGTAATAAACATGAAGGCACAATTTACAGTTCAGACATCCGGTAACATTGTTCACCTCTTAATTAGGACATGTTTCAAAGATTATTTTTACTACAACTGCATCAAATAATTTCGCAAACCACACATTCTACGTATGTATAATGCGGTGTTAAGAAGCAGTCAAATCAACAGTACATTCAATACAAACTCTTGTAACGTTTTTCAAGATTATTTTTTTCTTTGAGATATTTAAATGAGTGCCTGTGTACATAACAAATACATTAAATTGTCTTACCCCTAAAGCAGCAACGGAGGAATGCGATGTATTCTGGTCGCTTATAAAAAAAAATGCTAGCTACAGGCTCAGCAGAGTGCAATGGTGCCCGTAACACTTTGAAATGCACATGACGATCTTTCGGCTGATAAATGAAAACATTTAAGAAAACGCAACTTCTTTGAAAAACATATGATCTGGACAGGGAGTCGGTACTGATTGTGATGAATTACTAACACTGATTTTTTTGGCAAAATTATATTGCAAGATTGTATTTTCAAAAACATCTAACAATTGAAGTTACATTTGTCGGAAAAATACGTCATATTAACTGATTTATTCACGAAAAATGAGATTTATACAGCAAGTATTACCTAACCTCACTAAGCCAGCCTAAATGCAAATCATCACGTTATATATATACCTGAGTTAACAAATCTTAGAAACATTACGAAAGTGAAAAATCTAACTCTCCGTTTTTATCAAATCAGTTTACGCACATTCTGAGGTTACTCAAAAATTACAAATTATCAGCCAACTGATCTACACTAACGCGCTAGCAAAACGGGAGTCATAAATTATTAACATATGTACCTTACTTGCATGACGACTTCTGCTTCCATGTTCTCGTAATTCCTCTATTAATCGAGCACTTGGTTACTTCAAAGAGCACACCACAAAAACTGCCTACACCATCGTCTTTTCGCTCTCAGACACCTACCTACTTCTGTGCGCCTAGCACCCTATTACCCCAACACTACAATCTCAGACCAGAAGCAATATCTTTGGCTCTGCGGTCGTGCACAGTCAGCGATCCGCATCGTAACGCCTATCAGAGATATACGTCGTTCATAGTATCGTAGTTTCATTTTAGTTTACATTAATATTATTATCACATTCAGTTGCCACATACAAGTGTGCCCCAGTAGACTCATTTCTCTCTTCATTCATTGTAACAGTCTAAAGCTAATTTTATTTCAGGGGTTCATTACTTAGTTCTGTTTGTCTTAACTCCTCACTCTTGGGCGTCTCGTATATCACAAAAAGTCTACTTCTTCGTCAGAGACACAACTCAGGATGGGGCTGATTACACATGGACTTATTTTTCATGATTAACCAGTTGATACCCGCTACATTATTAGAAACCTGAAACACTACATAAATTAGTTTCCCCACGTTAGAACGTAACAATTCGTTCCTGACTACTACGAGCTTCCAATTCAGGAGCTTCTTCTTACACAGTCGGTCGTAGAAGATTAAACCGAGCAAAATGGATCAATGGTTAACACACTGTGTTTAAATTTACGAGGATTATAGTACACATTCCCACCTTTAATTACGAGGGCAGTTCAATAAGTAATGCAACACATTTTTTTTCTGAAACAGGGGTTGTTTTATTCAGCATTGAAATATACCAGGTTATTCCCCAATCTTCTAGCTACACAACACTATTTTTCAACGTAATCTCCATTCAATGCTACGGCCTTACGCCACCTTGAAATGAGGGCCTGTATGCCTGCACGGTACCATTCCACTGGTCGATGTCGGAGCCAACGTCATACTGCATCAATAACTTCTTCATCATCCGCGTAGTGCCTCCCACGGATTGCGTCCTTCATTGGGCCAAACATATGGAAATCCGACGGTGCGAGATCGGGGCTGTAGGGTGCATGAGGAAGAACAGTCCACTGAAGTTTTGTGAGCTCCTCTCGGGTGCGATTACTTATGTGAGGTCTTGCGTTGTCATGAAGAAGGAGAAGTTCGTTCAGATTTTTGTGCCTACGAACACGCTGAAGTCGTTTCTTCAATTTCTGAAGAGTAGCACAATACACTTCAGAGTTGATCGTTTGACCATGGGGAAGGACATCGAACAGAATAACCCCTTCAGCGTCCCAGAAGACTGTAACCATGACTTTACCGGCTGAGGGTATGGTTTTAAACTTTTTCTTGGTAGGGGAGTGGGTGTGGCGCCACTCCATTGATTGCCGTTTTGTTTCAGGTTCGAAGTGATGAACCCATGTTTCATCGCCTGTAACAATCTTTGACAAGAAATTGCCACCCTCAGCCACATGACGAGCAAGCAATTCCGCACAGATGGTTCTCCTTTGGTCTTTATGGTGTTCGGTTAGACAACGAGGGACCCAGCGGGAACAAACCTTTGAATATCCCAACTGGTGAACAATTGTGACAGCACTACCAACAGAGATGTCAAGTTGAGCACTGAGTTGTTTGATGGTGATCCGTCGATTATCTCGAACGAGTGTGTTCGCACGCTCTGCCATTGCAGGAGTCACAGCTGTGCACGGCCGACCCGCACGCGGGAGATCAGACAGTCTTGCTTGACCTTGCGGCGATGATGACACACGCTTTGCCCAACGACTCACCGTGCTTTTGTCCACTGCCAGATCACCGTAGACATTCTGCAAGCGCCTATGAATATCTGAGATGCCCTGGTTTCCCGCCAAAAGAAACTCGATCACTGCCCGTTGTTTGCAACGCACATCCGTTACAGGCTCCATTTTAACAGCTCTGTACAGCGCTGCCACCTGTCGGAAGTCAATGAAACTATACGAGACGAAGCGGGAATGTTTGAAAATATTCCACAAGAAATTTCCGGTTTTTTCAACCAAAATTGGCCGAGAAAAAAAATGTGTTGCATTACTTGTTGAACTGCCCTCGTAGATCTCTCTCAATCATTCAGTGCAAATGCCGAGCCGAAAAGGTTTAACAGGGCTACTACCACTTTCCTGTCCAGTCACTGGCAAATCTGTCACATCGCTCTACTCATTTTCTGATGATTCATTACTTTATAATTTAGAAGTTTGACTGGCAACAGATAAAAGATATTCAGGGGTCGTTATGATGGATTAGAAAATCTTATTTATAAAGTGACCACTGCTCTTTTCCGTGGTTCACCCCTTTCCGGCCAGGACGGGAAAGAGGAGCAGTCCTTACATGAGTGGAGCATCGACCCCTGACACATGGCTTTCTTCTACAGCGAGAGCACTAACCAGTCAGTGTATGAAACATGTGGAACATGAGTGCGAATATAGCCTGTTTTAATTTGGATTTTATTTTCTGACCTGCAGGCTAGCCTGTGTCATTGACAGGCTCTATTTTAAATTACTAGGAGACGAGTTGGATACGGATGCTGCTTCCCAGAATATTGCGAGGAAGATTTTAGTATGTTCTAGAATGGTTGGTTCATCAGTTATTATTGTCACTCTGCCACAGTACTCTGGTCCAGTATTAAAGATATTTGACCAGGTACTATGTCAACAGTTAGTCTGCGTTGGTCCTATTTATATTTCCTATTACTGTTTCTCATGATTTTCTTTCGATCCATGTTGTATATGAAGTCCTGTTCATTGTATTTATATGTTGTTCCAATAATGTTTTTGAGCTTAAACTAAAATATTTTCTTTATTTTATCACAATAGTTTTTGTAGATTCTTCGACCGTCTCAAACTCCTATCTTGTAGTAAAATGATAAAGGGTAAAGTTGCTGTATAGCTTGAGACGCCACATGTATACTGTACTGAGTGTTATGTATTACAGAGATAATAAATTCCCATATGTAGTTAAAAACCGGAATCCCACGTATTCTGAGTAACTTAAAAGGTATTCTGCTACATATTATAAAAAAATCCATCCAGTATTGATATCTTGTTGCGGAAATATTTCACGTGTGTTAAACTGTTTCGTTAAAATAAGGATCACAAACTTTCAATTTAACATTTCGTGACTCAGCCATTACATAGACCACTATTGTTTCCTTTTTGACTATCATGATCATCGTTACGATTATAATGATGATGATAGCATCAGGGCTGGAGAACATCTCAAATTAATCCCTTGCTGTAGCACCTTATTTCGTAAATGTTCAAGATTTGTTTCCTTTCGGCGTTTAGCTTCATCCTTTTTTCCTTTTTTGTATTGTTCTCAAAATTTTCTCCATATACATGATTCAAGCTATTGGTTCATATCATAG
Organism: Schistocerca americana; assembly: GCF_021461395.2. Lineage (NCBI taxonomy): Eukaryota > Metazoa > Arthropoda > Insecta > Orthoptera > Acrididae > Schistocerca > Schistocerca americana. Next base: position 517,801,684 of record NC_060120.1, on the reverse strand, counting down.
CGTCAGTAACTTTCTTTTGTCCTCATTATTTGTTGAAAGTATTCTAATCTCTACCTACCCTTACAGTTTTCACGGTCTACTATTCTTTCTAGTACCATGGAACTTATTCTCTGATGTTTTTAATATATGCCCTGTTCTTTACCTCGGTGATCTTGAGGAGAACCTCTTCATTCTTTACGAGGACACCTAATTTTCAACAACATGTTATAGTGTAAGTAGGCTGTTTAGGTTTTCTTATTGGTAACGCCACGTAGCGCTCTGTATGAAAATCACTGGCTGTGCTGTGTGCAGTCTGTGGCTACTTTGCATTGTTGTCTGCCATTGTAGTGTTGGGCAGCTGGATGTTAACAGCGCGTAGCGTTGCGCAGTTGAAGGTGAGCCGCCAGCAGTGGTGGATGTGGGGAGAGAGATGGCGGAGTTTTGAAATTTGTAAGACTTGATGTCATGAACTGCTATGTATATTATGACTATTAAGGCAAATACATTGTTTGTTCTCTATTAAAATCTTTCATTTGCTAACTATGCCTATCAGTAGTTAGTGCCTTCCGTAGTTTGAATCTTTTATTTAGCTGGCAGTAGTGGCGCTCACTGTATTGCAGTAGTTCGAGTAATGAAGATTTTTGTGAGGTAAGTGATTTGTGAAAGGTATAGGTTAATGTTAGTCAGGGCCATTCTTTTGTAGGGATTATTGAAAGTCAGATTGCGTTGCGCTAAAAAATATTGTGTGTCAGTTTAAGCACAGTCTTGTATAATTGTTCAAAGGGGACGTTTCATATGTCGACCCTTAGCCGAGGATACCTCACTGGAATCTTCTGATTTTTTTCTTGTAGTTTGTGTAGTTAGTGTAGATTTTGTTTATTGCTAGCGCGTAACTGTAGAGAGAATCTCCTTTGTAGTTGCAGTCTTTCATTGTTGTACATTAAAATAGGTGTGGCACGCATGTAAATTTGCACCAAGTATTTCGCAGCTACGCTTGCAATTAACTAGATATTATTTTCAGTGATATGTTAATGTGTTCTCTTATTTTTGCTCTTTAAATTGTGTTTTTATGTGTTGTCCTATGAAATATTGTGACAATAATGGCGTGTGAAAAACGTAATACTAGGCTCCAAAGTAAACTGAAAAATGACAGTGAAGACAAAAGCAGTGTGTTAGCGCCAACATGTAATGAATTAACTAATATTCAAAATAGTAAATTGGTAACTGTGCATCGGGAAATGGAGCGAGCTGCAAATAATCGTGTAGGCAGTGAAACAATTAGTGAACAGGGAAGCGTTATCGATCGATCGGTCGGCAACAGCTCGCCTCAGGATTCCGAAATGACAGGACACAATCTTGCAATTACTATTGATTCAGGTTTTGCGTCCTCACCGTTTTCTCAAATAAATCAAGACACATATTTTCTGCTTTTCAAAATGCGAATATTGCCGGTTCAAATGCACTGCCGAATAGCACTGAGGAACATGTTTTAGAAATCAGTGCACTGTGATTACAGTTAATGCAACAAATGGGACAAAGGCTACAAAAGTTAGACACAACGCTTGATCAAAATCAGAAACAAGTGAGACAAAATCTTCAAAAGTTAGACACAATGGAACAAAATCTTCGGAAGTTACACGTCACACTTGAACAAACACGTGAAGTTTTAACTACTAAGTTACATAACATTGAATCGAAATGTCAAAAAGTCTGTAATGACGTAAAAACACAAATTTGTGAGCATTTCCAACCTATTTTTTCGCGTCATGAAAATGCATTACAGAATCACGAAGCAGCCATAAAAGAACGGCAAACTATTGTTCATGAATGTCACGACACCTTGCAAGCTAAAATTGACTCAGTTGCATCTACCAATTCGGTTACACAACTTGCAAAAACTCAGGAAAACCTAAAGGACACAGTAGATACTCTGAAAATTGGTTCAGAAAGACACCTGGAGGAAATTAGTTCATTATCAGAGAAAGTAGTTGAACTTTCGGATCAGCTAAATAATTTATCTACGAAGGTAGATGATAATCTGAATGACACAAAACCGGTAGTCTTTAATGACACAGAAGAGTGCGAACAAATTAGGAAATTCAAACAAAATCAGACTCAAATTAATATGCAACACCAAAGAGAAATCCGGGAAGTACAAGTTCAGCTGACATAGGTAATACAAGAAGTACACTCGCGCCCCAATAGGGGAAGAGCGACATAGAAATACGGAACAGCCACAAAATAATAACACAGCGCATTTCGGAAATTATGAAAGAAATTGGCAAGGTGCACCGAATTTTGAAATGGAACCGCCGAAACGACGTAACAATGACCGTTATGCGACTCGCCAACATGATGATTTTGACTATATGCTGTTCATTACTACACGTAAATTTAAAACATTTAAGAATTCTGGCAGCGACATTCATCCACAAGCGTGGCTCCATCAATTCTCTCATTGTTTTCCTCCCAACTGGTCATTAGAGCACAGATAAGAATTTATGTGTGGCTATTTAGAAAATGAACCAGCTGTAAGAATGCGATCGGTCATTCACGATTGTCACAGTGAAGGATAATTTTACCATGCCTTCCTCTCAGCATATTGGTCTCAAGCTACACAAGACCGAGTAAAACATAGCATCTTAATGATGAAACATTTCGTACAATCTGAATTTTCCAGTCTTGTGAAATATTTTGGAGACATGTTGCACAAGAATCAGTACCTGTCAAACCCATACAGCCCCTCAGAACTCATCCGCATTTGCTGAATCAAACTGCCTGAACATTTACGACATATTATTTTAGCAGGACGTTGCAAAGACGACATTGAAGCTTTTCAGGGACTGTTACAAGAATTGCAAATTGACACTGACAATCGCGGAACGCGAAAACAGGAGCACAACAATTACAGGTCACATCCGTCGCAATTCCGCGATGAAAGAAATAATAACTGGACACGACAAGGTTATTCTCACAACACAAATCGTGACTAAAACAGACACCACCCGTATGATAACCGTTTGGCAGAGTAGTAATAATTACAGAGAAAGATTGCATTTCTGTAGCAATGAATATGACAGAGACAATCATAGAAACAGACAATATGGCAACCAGAACTATTATTATCACGGGAGACAGAATAACTTCAGACACAACAGTTCAATGCGCAGTTACGATTCAGGGAGAAATTCTCCACCTCGTGACCGACAAGAAAGAAACTGTGGAATCTACCGACATGACGACAGACGATATGATCGTAACGACAGAGCTGAATTGCATCAGAACTGGCGAGCTTCAAACAGGGCAGGGCCTTCTCGTCAAGGTGAATTTGTAGAAGTTCGGTCTCCTAATCCCAATAACGGCGCGCGTCAACAAAGAGACAGACACTGACTCGCACCGCAGGCAGCTGCGTGCGCCGGCTGGCTCAAAGAAAAATAACATAGACGCTAACCTTGAGAAAAATTCCAGTATTCTTTACCGACGTATACTGAACGATAATTGCGTTGAAGTTGAAACTCTGCGTACTAGGAAGAGTAAAGGTTTCCACCACATTTCTGATGTAAAACCGTTTATTGAAAGATAATCTGCTTTTTAACTTTGTCTTTGCCATATATCTTTTCACTTTACATTACTAGTATGCTTTTTCAGACTTAAAATCTGTTAACATGCAACAATGTTTGAAGTTAAATATCCAGTCAAGAACCAAGAGAACTTATTTAAACAGAAATTACGAATGCATTGTTATTGTGAACAGACGATACAGTGTTATTGTGTGTGTACATTCTTGCTTGTTAGTTGCACGATTACGTAACGACTATAAGGCTCACATACTTAGAACATTTACCAGTACTGCTAATGAGATTTTAATGCAACATTTTGGTTTCCTTGAAAGTACGTTCTGGATTTGAAGTACTTTCTGTGGGATTAGACTTAGCATTTGGTTTCTTTGACAGCTACAATTATATCATGACGCTACTAACGTGTGACACAATTTACATTGTTGCTTTAGTGCTGTATCTCCTTTATATCTGCACAGTTTTTCTGAATTCTTGTGGAAAGTAAAACATGTTTAATAGTAACTTTGTGGTATAGCTACAAGGAGACAGCCTTTTCCGTAGCACAACAATATGTTACAACACAGTACTTTCATCATCACGGCAATATGCGTAATAACTAAAATATCTATACGCAAAGCATTTCAATTTTATTTATCATGACGTAAGTACACTGACTTCTGCAGAACTTGGCTTTCGGAGGACGATAACTACGACACTTCCACAGAGATTATCTTACATAAAGACGCACAGTTTAGTGCTACAGTACACGTATTTGAGTGATTCATTTTGTACTTAAAACATTCATTTTTAAAGATATTTGAAGTACAATGATACAAAGGTTTTCGTGATACATTTCATTCCATTGCTGTAATCTGTAACACCTGAGGGTATAATTGCATTAATCCTCAGGGGGTACATGCCTACTTTGTGTACCATGTGTCTGGCAAGCACAAGGAGCCCTAGCTAATATGGTATTTGCTTATACAACTTTACACATTGGTACCATATTTCTCTAGCACATAAATTACACAGCTATCTGATCATTTAACTGAGAGAGACAAACATTATTTTTACTACATCAGTGACAGATGTTTACGCATTTACACAGTTGGATTACTTCACACTTACGAAATTGTGTTTTGTCTGTACTTTGTGAACTGTTCATGTTTTTTCAGAACCATTGTGATACTATGAGTGCTTTGAATGATGTATTTGGTATGAGATCATGATTTTTAAAGTACGTTTGAGGTAGATGACACTATTGAAATGAGCAGAGAATTTTCTTTAGGTTTTGAAATTACTGCAGAAAGCTACAGCGTTTTTGAGATTAGACTGAGATGTTATGATGTTATTATTACGACGACGGTGTGTATTCTGCTTTTGAGGTATGTTCATGATCAATGAGATGATGCTATATGAGGAATCTGATCATGCTATGTATTTATTATGATGAAATATTGAAGAAGTGTGGACGAATATGTATATGTGTAATAAGGTAAGGAGTAATGAGTAGTGGTTAGGGACTCTAATTTGTGAAAAAGGATGTTGGAAACCAAGAATCGTACTTTAATAGTTATGAAATGTGTGTACATGCATGAATGTATCACAATGCCGGCGAAAATTTTTTGGACACTGTTTTGTATGAGATTTTGTTTCTACACACTTCTAATGTAAATTTCTAACCTTTGATTTTTTTTATTTTTTATGAGACTGTCACTGTAGTGGAAACTGCTGCCGTAAATATTTCAGTAAAGAAGGTAGATGACCTTCACGTAATGTGCCATGGAGTCCCATCCGAGTGACAGTCACCTGGGAAAAAGTCATTAGTGTGTGCCTTTCAGAGGCACAGGTGGATAAAAAAGGAGGCCATTATCCTCGCTATTGACATTTCTTTGTAGAAAGCATCGCAAATACGACACGCTCAAACTTGAAAACATATGATTACACTGTGGAGCTCTTAATTTATGATATTTACCGAAATGCCTAATGAAATGACGAGAAATATTTTATGTCTATACACCTGATTAGGACTACTGTCTTTCTAGTTGAGAGATTTTTTAACTACCTTATGAAATGCCATATGGCTAATGAATGATGTTTCATGCCTTCCTTTGTACATATTTGCTCATTTTGTTTAATATCTAGTTTCTAGCTGCACTGCAGCATTGGTTAAAATGAAATTTTATTGATGTACTAATATAGATATTTTCTGTCTACAGATCCGGTAAATAATAATTTTGTGATACTTCAAAAAAAAATGAGGGAGCACAAAAAGACATTTCCCTTCACAGGAACCTCATACATAATTTTCTTTTCAAGTATTTGGTAATTTATTTCATAGAATAAGTTTTTGTGGTGCACCACTTTAATGACATAGATATTAAGATGTGAATAGCCATTTCCCTTATCTGCATTGTTGTCTTTAGTGTACTATTTTTCTGCTTTAGCTTTGTCATGTTTAGGTATAAGTTATTGCATTTGCTGCTGCTGTGTACCAGGCATAGTGCTACCGAATTTCACTTTGTATTACTCTGTTAAGCCAGTTTTACTACTGGTTTATTTTTCTTGTTGCTGCACATTGGCTCATATTAGTTGTAACGTTGCATTTGCTTGGTAATTTAGATTTACTGTAGCTTGCTTTGCCAGTTTCTATTTTTTTCATTGCTGTTTGTATTAATTGTTTTCTGCTGCTGCATTGCCTCGTCCTTTAGTTTAGTATCTGAGCTCAGTAGATTTAAGTTGGCTTAAGAGGGGGTAGACTATATAACAGAATGAGTTGCGATGCATTGGAACAAATGCATTGAGAAGTTATACGAAAAAAGTACAGAAAGCAGGTATAGATAGGACTTTTTGGAAATAATGAAGAACGAAGGGAGATCTCTGAGAAGTAAAGAAAGTTTTGTTTGCAATATACTGCAGTAAAACAAATCCTGTCCTTTCCTTGTGTTATCCCACTATGTGTTTGTGTACCATTGGATATTTGTGTTCTTCCTGTCTTTATGTGTTTATCTGATGAGAGTTACATTGTAGAATTTCTCTGATAATATGTTATTTTCATTATAAAGGGGTTTAGACATTATTTATTCTGTTTTGTTTTAACGCTCATGTGTGAAGATGATGTATCAAAAGTTATTCTGATCTTTTATGTATGTACTTATGTCATAATTCCCGTAACACTGATGTATGTGTATATTTCTATTCTTTTGTAAAACCTGTGTTACTACGAATGTTATCTGTACTGTTATGTTATTTAATGATGTATTTTGTACCTTTGTAATTGTATTCTTATGTCGTAAATTTATAATTGTATAGACACCAGTTCTTCAAATTAAGTATCATTCCACTGCACACGCTTCTGTTGGTCATAATATATGCACAGTATGTGAGCAGTTGGGACTGTTAGTGTTTGCACGTGTGTTAATAATTCAGCAAGGGACTGGATAAAAGCATTGCTGGTTCTAAGGACATTTAGAAAAAAAAATAATTTGTGAGTGCACAAGTGGTGGTTTATGGACTTGCTATACTGTCCGCAAGGCTCTTCAATGGTGATTGTGCACCTGCACAGTCGCAACAGATGGTTGCTGGCCGTCTCTACAAGGACTACAGTGGGTCTGCATCTTTGATGGCCCACCAATACCATTATTTCTACAAGGACCGCAGTGAGTCTGCACCTCTGATGGCGCACCAATACCATAATCTCTACCAGGACTGCATTGGGTCTGCTCTGTGATGACCTACCTACCAATATTCTTCAAATCTTCGACTGACTCTGCTGTGGGTTTGCTCTATTGTGGGCCACTCCCTGTCTGCATGTCAAGAGTCAGCACTGTCTTTCTGTTGGAAGGACAACACTACTTCTTCAATACTGCATTGAAATCCACTACTTCCATGTGCATTGTCTTTTATTGCTCAGACTTTGAGAAAAAAAAACTGCAATTTTACTGTGATGAATGATCAGGACTGTCTTTACGGACTGTGAGAAAATTTTAGCTTTTGACCGACATTGTATCAATAAGTGTGTGCATATGATTTATTTGTTATTGTAATTGTGAAAAAAAAATTAACAAATATGTATTGGCCAGTGCCCTAAACAATTTGTAAAATTTTTTGTGGGGAGCATGTGGGCTATGTAAGTTGGCTGTTTCGATTTTCTTATTGGTAACGCCACGTAGCGCTCTGTATGAAAATCACTGGCTGTGCTGTGTGCAGTCTGTGGCTAGTTTGCCTTGTTGTCTGCCATTGTAGTGTTGGGCAGCTGGATGTTAGCAGCGCATAGCATTGCGCAGTTGAAGGTGAGCCGCCAGCAGTGGTGGATGTGGGGAGAGAGATGGCGGAGTTTTGAAATTTGTAAGACTTGATGTCATGAACTGCTATATATATTATGACTATTAAGGTAAATACATTGTTTGTTCTCTATTAAAATCTTTCATTTGCTAACTATGCCTATCAGTAGTTAGTGCCTTCCGTAGTTTGAATCTTTTATTTAGCTGGCAGTAGTGGCGCTCACTGTATTGCAGTAGTTCGAGTAACGAAGATTTTTGTGAGGTAAGTGATTTGTGAAAGGTATAGGTTAATGTTAGTCAGGGCCATTCTTTTGTAGGGATTATTGAAAGTCAGATTGCGTTGCGCTAAAAAATATTGTGTGTCAGTTTAAGCACAGTCTGGTATAATTGTTCAAAGGGGACGTTTCAATAGCACCACACTCAAATTCTTCGACTCTCTTATGTTCTGGTTTTCCCACAATCCACGATGCACTACCATGCAAAGCCGTCCTCCAAACGTACAATCTCACAAATTTCTTCCTCAAATTGAAGTCTGTGTTGATACTGGTAGAAATATGTTGGCGAGGATGTCCTCTTTGCCAGCGCTAGTCCGCTTTTTATGTCCTCCTTGCTTCGTACAGATTGTTTATTTTCTTTCCGTGGTAGCAGAACTTAATTCATCTGCTTCATGGTCCCCAATTTTTATATTCTTTCATCTTTAATTATTTTTATTATTATTATTATGTGCGACAAGACCCCTGGATCATGCAGTGCTTCTTGATTCTTTGTCTTTTTTTCCACATTGCTCTCATTTCTTATGCATGGGCTCTTTTCCTTTCCTCTGTTAATTTTGTTCCTACTTCCTTCGTAGCTTCGTTCTCCGACTTAACTTCCCATCTGTCAACTCTCTGCTTAAATACCTTTCTGTCCAAAATACCTGAATAACTTATCTGAGCTTTTTTTCTTGACTTCTTTAATGAACGGTATGGTTCTATGTATGTAAGAATTTTGTGCGTAAGTCTTGTTTTGGGAAGCCTAGAGACGAGCCATAAAATTTTAACGGCCGTTTTCTAATGTCTGCTACAAGGCTGGGCCATTTCTCAGTTGTTTGACAAGATTGTAGTCTATAGCGCTCTTCTGTTTTCTTGGGCCCTAGTATCTTTCTGATGATTTTACGTTCTTCGTTTAATGAGTTTTCTAGGTGACGTTTTATGTGGACTTCAGGGTTTCACTGGCATAGAGGACTTCTGGTTTTAATACTATATTACATTGCCTAATTTTAGTGTTTTCCCACAAGCATTTTTTATTGTTCACCTTATAGGTTCTTCCATAGGCTCTCTTTAGTTTTTGGAGGCGAATGTTTTGCGCCATTTTCTCTCGCACCTTAGGTTCAAGGACTTCATCTAACTATTTAAAACATGAGACCCTATTGATATGACCCTATTTTGTAGTCAAGTCAATTTTAATCGTTTCGGCGTAAAGTCAAGCGCCGACACGCCAGTCGGGAATGATAGAGCAGAGAGCGGTGTGAGAAGAGGTCAGCCAGCCACTCGCTGACCGACGCCTCTCCAGGACGACAAATTTTGTCCGTCGCCCTTTACTTGAGACACATCTGTGTAACACAAAGTTAAGTATTGTATTTGTTTCTTTTGTAATAAAACTCATTAGCCGGCCGCGGTGGACGAGCTGTTCTAGGCGCTTCAGTCCGGAACCGGACTACTACGGCCGCAGGTTCGAATTCTGCCATTTTTTTTTTTTTTTGTAATTGGTGATCCCTTGATGTCTCAGAAAGTTTCCTGTCAACCGATTCATTCTTTTGGTCAAGTTATGCCACAAATTTCTTGTCTCCTCAATTCTGTTCTGTACCTCCTCATTAGTTACGTGACAACCCATCTAATTTTCAATATTCTTCCGTAGCACCACCTTTCGAAAGCTTATTCTCTTTTTGCCGAAGCTATTTATTGCCCATGTTTTACTTCTACGTATGGTTACACTCAAGTCAGAAAAGATTTGCTAACACTTAAATCAATATTTAATGTTAATAAGTTTCTCTTCTACAGAAATGCTTATCTTGCCGTTGCCTGTCCGTATTTTATAACCTCTCTACTTCAGCTATCATCAGTTATTTTTCTGCCAAAGTAACGGGACTGATTTGTTATTTAAGTGTATGGTTTCTTGATCTAATTTATTTAGCATCATCTGATTTAGTTCCACTGCATACCACTACCCTTGTTTTGCTTTTGTTCATCTTATGTTTTCCTTTTAAGACACTTTCAATTCCATTCAACTGCTCTTCCGGGTTCTTTGTTGTTTTTACAGAATTACAATGTCCTCGACAAAACTTGAAGTTTTATTTCTTCTCCTTGAACTTTTTCTTTGGTATCCTTTACTGCTTGTTCGATGTAAAGGTTGAATAACATCGGGAAAAGGAGACAACCTTACCTGATTCTTTTCTCAGCCACTGCTACTCTATCATGCCTTGTCTGTTTTCTGTATAAGCTGTAAATAGCTTTTTGCTCCCTGTGTTTTACGCCTGCTGCTTTAACAATTTGAAAGACGCTATTCCGGTCATCACCGTAAAAAACTTTATCTCAGTCTAAATGCTATAAATGTAAGTATATCTTTCCTTAACCTCTCTTCTAAGGTAAGTTGTAGGGTCAGTGTTGCCTCAAGTATTTCTATGTTTCTCCGGAATACAAAGTGATCCTCCCTGAGGTCGGATTTCACCAGTTTTTCTAACCTTCCGTAAAGAATTTGTGTTAGTATTTTGCAACTATGAGTGAATAAACTGATAGGTAATTTTCACACCTGTCAGCAACTGCTTTCTTTGGAAGTTTGAGGGTAATTCTTATGTCCCACATATCTTGCACACCAAATAGAAGAGTTTTGTCGTGGATGACTCTTCCAAGGATATCAGTAGTTGTGACGGAATACCGTTTACCACCGGCGACTTATTTCGTCTTAGGTCTTTCAGAGCTCTGTCAAATTCTTCTCGCAGTATCTTCGTCTACGTTCACTACCCGTTCTATAATATTGCCCTCAAGATTATCTCCCTTTTATGATGCTATATTTCTAATAGTTTTCAGTTAACGTCTATCAGAACAAAAAAAGTGAACTTGCAGTTAAACCTTGTTTCTCTTCCTACCCTAAATAATGCTAATGTATCCCACGTCCAAATTCATCATTTTTCGGGTGTAGACTTCCCTCCCTCTTCTTTTTCAGACTTCTTATTCTAGCTCCTTTGATGACTTCCAACACTGATTTATTTGCATGAAAATGTCTTAAGCGGTCAATGGCAGTTAAAGTTCCTTACATACTTAGCCCACCAGGCACTCCCAAAACTTCGTAACCTTGAACTTTGACACTGCATCATCACTCAAACGTAACAGAGCATCAACCTACTTTCGAAGTATTTCGCCCCACCTGAACAGTTTTTGGTATCTGGTTCCAGACACAGTTGTTAAAACTCTCATTTGATTTTGTGTTCTACCATGTAATTACTTCTATAATAATCCTGTGTCTCTGAGACATTACAGACTAAAAAGTCATAAAAAATAAACAAGTGAGAACAAAATTCAGTTTTCAACAGAGCTGTCTCCGTGACTTAATGGCGCCGTCACGTGTGGAGACGCCTTTAAATTCCTGGAATTTTGAAACTTTCTTCGATACAATTTCCTCGAAGTAAACTTTTTCTTATTCAGAAGACTACAGAGAGTTTTCATAGAATAAAATTAAAAAACCGATTATTTGACACTCAATTATCTAACAGGCCCCTTAACATTCTTGAAGCTCGACTGATACCGTTTTCTTGTTTATCATTTGATTTCCAGTCTCATCTTAGACGAATTCAGATGACGTGACTGTGATAAGAGCCGACGAGAGGAGTTCGGAGTTTGCGCAACGTGCTCGGAATACCGAGGCGGCGAGGCGTGGCCCGCCGCTCGCCGGCTGCGGCGGCTTCCCCGGGGGACTCGCCTGATTGCCGGCCGCCGTGCCTCGCTCAGCGGCGCGCAATTACTGACGGCTGGCCGGCGGTTTTTAACGCGAACCGCTAACGAGCCGCCCGCGATATTAGAGGGACAGCCGCGGCGTGCGAGCGTGACCGCCTGGGGACGCGAAGCGGCGCGCCGGGGAGCGCACAGTAGCCGGCGAGGGGCGGGGCAGGCCGCGGAGGGAAGGCGCAACACGACCAGCAAGTAGGCGCAGCCCGGCGAATCGCCCCTGGGAGAGCGAATCAGCTGCGGTCGCCGAAAATTCTCTACAGTACTTCGACACACTACAGTCGACCTTCTTCTGCATCTACCTCTACATCTACATTTATACTCCGCAAGCCACCCAACGGTGTGTGGCGGAGGGCACTTTACGTGCCACTGTCATTACCTCCCTTTCCTCTTCCAGTCGCGTATGGTTCGCGGGAAGAACCACTGCCGGTAGGCCTCCGTGCACGCTCGAATCTCTCTAATTTTACATTCAGGATCTCTTCGGGAGGTATAAGAAGGGGGAAGCAATATATTCGACACCTCATCCAGAAACGCACCCTCTCGAAACCTGGACAGCAAGCTACACCGCGATGCAGAGCGCCTCTCTTGCACAGTCTGCCACATGAGTTTGCTAAACATCTCCGTAACGCTATCACGCTTACTAAATAACCCTGTGACGAAACGCGCCGTTCTTCTTTGGATCTTTTCTCTCTCCTCCGTCAATCCGACCTGCTACGGATCCCAAAATGATGAGCAATACTCAAGTATAGGCCGAACGAGTGTTTTGTAAGCCACCTCCTTTGTTGATGGACTACATTTTCTAAGGACTCTCCCAATGTATCTCAACCTGTCACCCGCCTTCCTCACTCAATGAAAATATAGCGACTGGTCTGCAGTTGTTGAATGATGTGGATAAAACCGGGTATTTCACACCTATCATCTCTTCCATATAGGACAGACAGTAGCTCTCATTTACTAATTTCCTGTCTCTGTACCGTGGAGACTTCTTAATTTAGTATATGTTCCATCACCTATCTGATAAAGGAAAAGGGGCAGTGGGAACGCTACAGAATAACTACAGTCAGTAAACGTTATTAAATTTTAAAATGTATTTTGCGGAAATTCACACAAATGCGAGGTAGACTTCCACGGGTTTTATAGAAAACACCAACAGTTGTGGGTGGCTTGGCTAGATGTGACCTTTCTGTGGGAGAAGGAATGAAACTGAATACCGGAGAAGTGCGACTAAAACTCTCACTACTGGATGCCACTTGGACTACTTGCGTGATCCTAAAGTACTCCAGCTATCCAACCGCTTAAACTGAAATCCAAACCACGTATTGGTTCTAATGACACCTCACCTCAGTGAGAGTTGAAGCCAAGGGCCGGCCGGGGTGGCCGAGCGGTTCTAGGCGCTACAGTCTGGAACCGCGGGACTGCTACGGTCGCAGGTTCGATCCTGCCTCGGGCATGGATGTGTGTGATGTCCTTAGGTTAGTTTGGTTTAAGTAGTTCTAAGTTCTAGGGGACTGATGACCTCAGAAGTTAAGTCCCATAGTGCTCAGAGCCATTTGAACCATTTTGAACTAGTACTGTGAAACTTTGCCGCTTGCCTGATTGCGTGATTATAGGTCAAATGGAAAACCCAAGCTTTGGTGAGTGACTTTGCGACTGTCAAAACATGTGACATTAACGGACCTATCTTTTAATTACATTGACCTAGAAGCTTAAATTTTTAACACCGCCAAGGAACCGCTGACATTAGTAACTGGAATACATTTCAACTTAATACCTCCACCCGTTACTGAGAAAAATGCGTCTTGATAGTTGGACAGATAGACAGACTGACGAACAACAAAGAGTGATTCTAATGGGATTGCGGTTTTACCGACTGAGACGCGGAACCCTAAAGGCAGATGTAACACAGTGATAAATCTAAACGAGAAGAGATCCAACCCCTAGAGAGAGCGAGGAATATTTGACTGAAATGAATTAATAAACTGGTAGTTGCCAGCCATGAGCCGCATATTACACGCACAGAGGTACTAACCGAACGGCACGACTTACTAGAAGCCGATGAAAGGGGTTGCGATGCCAAATTCCAGTGGAGAAAAACAAACACGAATAGAACCTCCGTAGCTACTGCGCATTACCTATCGCGAACCTGCTGATGAAACCGGCTGGTCTTAACACTAGGCTGTTCCAGGACTGGTGGAAGGCAACGCTTACATACCGAAATCGAGGCAACTGCCGCTCTCCTACTACCTGCGATGCGTTCTCCTCCAAGTTGAGCAACCGAATGGGACTGAATTGTGGCTCTCCATCCTGTCTATAAAGACGGATGCCGCACCATAATATGCGTCCACAGTTAGCAAATAGATTTCCGCAGCAACATGAAAGATGGAGGAAACAAACTGTTTATCCTGCCTCGCGCCACCCGGCTCGTTCTCTTTGCCTGTCCAACTGGGACATCTGTTTGGTTCCACCATGTAGGCAATTCATCTGTGGTATTAGTTGCCTAGGTAATATTAGTCTAATTGCCGAAATTCATCGATTAACTTTTATGACTTTTTAATTAATGATCCGTCCGGTATGGGATTATGTCAATAATCTCGATGTTTTGTAGGGAACTGTAATGTAATAAAATGAAAATAGTTGTGGCTTTTCTTCTTTACTATCAGTGTAATGTAACAGAATGAAAATGAGCAGTGACTTATATAAAAAAGAAACAAACATTAACGCAATGGCTCAGCATAAAAGAGAAATAACTAAAGTAGGAATATTATTAACCGTGTAATATGTTGTTTAATTTAGCCCGACGCGTATATGCGCTCAGTAAACTAGCTCAGTTCTCAGGGGTTGCGGAAATGTAAATACTCATTTGTTTAACTGTTAAAACACCACAGATATTCCTCAATATATGACTAGTCGACATCACGTTAAAAGTAGTGTGCTTATAGCACCAGTCCGTTCACTGTACAACAATAAATTCCGTAACTCAAAATCGTGGTTTCGTTTTGATTCCCAGTATAAGATAACAATAGTAGCTTTTGCAAATGAAATCTTATACCCGAACTAGAATCCTGTGACCAGGCCTTCCTGCCTGGGATATGTCGCAACTTTGAGATAATCTGAAAGTGGATTTTATTAAATTATTTGCAGCGACTGCCAGGCTCGTACAATCTGAAAGAAAGGTTTAATTTTTCTAACCGGTGGCACTTCTCGACGATGAGCTAAAAGAAAGTTCTTAATTATTTTTTAAGACGGCGACTAACAATGAAGAATTTCTGTTAAGGCCCATGTCTACTCTAGACAAGCACGGTTTAGGATTACAAATGATTTCAACACGGACACAATTTTAAAATCACAAACAACTCTATTTTCAGTTTTGTTAATAACTTACATTGGCTGACACACCAAGATGACCCTTCGTTAAACGCTCCTTACGGTTCGCGTCCAGATAATAAGACAAGAAGAAAAATAGTAATGACAAAAGAGGTCAGAGTTCAAAAACAGAATCTCAATTCCATGGAATAGGCATACATCGTAGCATAATATATTGTTCCTTAGTAAAACTCGAAAGTTACTCATACAAGACTTATTGTAAAAACATGCAATCTATACATTTCACATTCATGTCCACCCAGGAGAAACAGTACAGAACACAAACCTGCGGTTGCCATTACGAATTTACCTTCGCTTGGTTCTCTTTCTCTGTAACACAGACTGGCCTGGATAGCCGTTGCTACCACGCCTAGCACTTTGTATGCCTGCAAAAAGTCTTCGCGTTATGAAAGTTCATTGGATCAGGCAACGAGGTGCTCGCACTACATTCCGACATCTGTGATATGACGTATAAAAGTTACCGGCCCTGTAAATGAGACAAATATAATAAAAATTGCTAACAGACAGACATCTAGAGAGGTAACGGTGGTTATTGGATCGAAAACAACGTTTTATTCGTGTCTCCATCGTAACTTAGAAAAAGTGCAGTGTAGGTGTCCGCTACTTTCATTTGCCTTGTATGTGCCATACCAAATGTCTGCTGGAACCTATGTCAAATGTATAGCATTTTAAAGTTCTATGACAAATTCCAACAGTATCAGGCTGCCACCTTCAGTTACGCATTTTTAGTATCAATGTTTATGGGTGACATGCACATTGCACTAGACAAGAAAAAAGCCTTATGGCTTCAACATCCATTTATGTCAGTAACTGATTTTACGAATCCGTTCTCCTTCTGAGGTATTGAAACCGTGGCAAAGGGTCATTAAACGTTTAACTCCGCAAATTGTTGGCCGCTATTTTCCGTTATATATCAAGTTTCTGCGCGCACCTTTGCTGGAGCACAGCCATGTTTAAAATTCAGTGACATGTTTTAGATCCAACTTTACCTTTTCGTTGATACGCACAAGCTGCATCAAAACACTTGTGCCAAGTTTTCTTAGAGTTTGTTTTAGCCACAGCTTTGTGATAGACGTATTCGCTGCGGAAAATTCGTGTCACCTAACTTGTTTCCACCACCCTGCGGAAATTTGGCTGGGTAGCCCTCACACTTCGTCCATGCAGTCCCGATCTCTCCCCATCCGATTTCCATAATGTTGGAGCCCTGAAGAATGACATTCTTTGTCGTCGATTTGCCTCGGACGAAGAGGTGCACGCCTGAGGACAATCACGGTTCCGTAGTAACCGCAAACATTTCACGTGAAGGCGTTGACTTTCTCGTCTCAAAATATTGTAAAAGTATTAATACCGAGCGAGGTGGCGCAGTGTTACAGCACTGGATTCGCATTCGGGAAGACGACGGTTCAAACGCACGTCCGGCCATCCACATTCGGGCTTTTCGTGGTTTCCTTAAATCGCCCCAGGCATCTACCGGCCGATTTCCGTCCCCATACTTGACACACTCCTGGCTTGTGCTCCGTCTCTCATGACATCGATGTCGGTGGGATGTTAAACCCAATATTCCTTCCTTTTTAAATGTATTAACGGTTATGGCGATTTCTTTTGAATCATAAAGAGCTTATTATTTGCATATATCTCCTTTCCATTTGATTGTGGTTTATGTAAATAAAATTCGAGCTGTGAACAGAAGATACTGTGTGTTATGTCTTAGAATTCATCGGTATAACTGTAATTTGGGGTTGTGGGCTCGTGCTTTGAGACAGACCAACATGATGTCGTTGTATGAGACTGGATTCGTACTCTGGAATATGATTATTCAAATCCACGTCCGGTCATCCAGGTTCATGTTTCCCGTGATTTCTCTAAATTGTAGAATGGTTCCTATGAAATACCTTGATTTGCTACCCTTCTAATTTCTCCAATGCGAGATTGTGCTCTGCCCATAATGAGCTTATCTTCAATGGGACATCAGGATCTCATCCTCCTTTCTTCGTTTTTGTAGCCTGAGAGTTCCCACACGCTGTGACATGGATAAAATAGCTGCTGGTGCAGGAATAAGCACGCAAGTTCCTTATTTATGACTTCAGCAGCTGCAAAAATAAAAAAATAAAATAAAAAAATAAAAAAAATTGTTCAAATGTGTGTGAAACCTTATGGGACTTAACTGCTAAGGTCATCAGTCCCTAAGCTTACACACTACTTAACCTAAATTATCCTAAAGACACACACACACCCATGTCCAAGGGAGGTCTCGAACCTCCGCCGGGATCAACCGCACCAGCAGCTGCAATGCGGTTGAACGTTATCCAGTGCCACTCCAGATGTTCGTAATATGAGATGAATGTTTGATATTGTTACTCAGATTATCTGCTATTTTTATCATATCTCACCTGCTAATTAAAAATAATTTCTCACTTTTGCTATGGCATCCTGCTCTATGTTAACAACTTGTAAATGTTCTTTTAGTTACGAAGAAATCTTAAACGTTACCCTAACGAGACGATTTTTCCAGTTATTGAGGTCATTTATATATAAGTTCAAGACCTCTTTTGGTTTGTGTGACGCCCTTGTGCTGCAATTTATTTTACGCCTCCCTTTCCTAAACTGAAGCATTGCTACTCGTTTACGTACTACCAACAATAAAAATGCTTTATCATTGACTCCAAATCTAAACCTTACTGCAGTATTTAAATAACATATAACACAAAGAACATGCGCAAGCTAGATATTCAGAAATAATAAAATAACTGCTATAGGTCAACAGCCCATTTTACTGAAAAATTACTGTAGAAACATCAAAGTTGGATACAATATATAGTAAAAATACAAAGAAAATGTGTTGTGGGTTGGCAGGAGAGCCAACACCGGGATACTAGAGGAGGCCAAAAGGCACGCGTTTTAGCTCACGCAGGCTGGCGTGTGGTCTGGAACAGGAGAGGGAAATTAGACTTTAGAAAAAACGGACGTAGCTGGTGGAATACTTAACTTTAATCCATTAATGGTGAGCGTCGGTCTTGACTGTACGTTATTCACAGTATCAATAGTAACTGGTAAAGGCGCCTTGCTAGGTCGTAGCAAATGACGTAGCTGAAGGCTATGCTAACTATCGTCTTGGCAAATGAGAGCGTATTTTGTCAGTGAACCATCGCTAGCAAAGTCGGTTGTACAACTGGGGCGAGTGCTAGGAAGTCTCTCTAGACCTGCCGTGTGGCGGCGCTCGGTCTGCAATCACTGATAGTGGCGACACGCGGGTCCGACGTATACTAACGGACCGCGGCCGATTTAAAGGCTACCACCTAGCAAGTGTGGTGTCTGGCGGTGACACCACAAAATCATTAATGTTTAGTACCCTGTACCAAAATAACTTCACTTAAATGTAGAATTTAGTCAGTCCTAAATATATGACCCAATACCATTAATTGATCTTTTCTAAAATGTAACAGGCTTACAGAAATGACTTTCTTCTAAGTTTTGTATTTGCGAATTCATTTATGGCTTCCCGAAAATGTGGCCATGAATGATTAACCAGTTGTTCTTGATTTTCTGTGTCCGTAGGTAGTTCTTAATCGGTTTTCAAACACAATAGGATCTTTCAGCTGAACAGATTATTGCTGATGTACAGTTGTAAATCTTGAGTGTTGTGTACACAACTGGATAGATATAACCAAATTTTTAAAAAAGCCAACAATTTACAGAGAAATGGAAGGGAGGACAAATTGACACCATCTTCCTTCCTCATAGACAACGGATAGCTTTAAAAATATACACATTCTGAAGAAAAGTTGTTTTAATTGTCAGGATTTAGATGGCTATAACTTTCTCTGGAGCATCGCAAAATTGAACAGCTTCTAGTTCAGTGATATTTGAAAGAAACCAAAATCTGAAATCATATTCTTCACAAACTCTTCTGCAGAGTTCGTACAACCTTCTACGTCTACATCTATATCTGCATACATACTCCGCAATCCACCATACGGTGGGTGGCGGAGGGTACCTCGTACCACAACTAACATCTTCTCTCCCTGTTCCACTCTCAAACAGAACGAGGGAAAAATGACTCCCTATATGCCGCTGTACGAGCCCTAACCTCTCTTATCTTATCTTCGTGGTCTTTCCGCGAAATATAAGTTGGTGGCAGTAAAATTTTACTGCAGTCAGCCTCAAATGCTGGTTCTCTAAATTTCCTCAGTAACGATTCACGAAAAGAACGCCTCCTTTCCTCCAGAGACTCCCACCCGACTTCCTGAAGCATTTCCGTAACACTCGCATGATGATCAAACCTACCAGTAACAAATCTAGCAGCCCGCCTCTGAATTGCTTCTATTTCCTCCCTCAATCCGACCTGATAGGAATCCCAAACGCTCGAGCAGTACTCAAGAATAGGTCGTATTAGTGTTTTATAAGCGGTTTCCTTTACAGATGAACCACATCTTCCCAAAATTCTACTAATGAACCGAAGACGACTATCCGCCTGCCCCACAGCTGCTTGTCCCACTTCATATCGCTCTGCAATGTTACGCCCACATATTTAATCCACGTGACTGTGTCAAGCGCTATACTACTAATGGAGTATTCAAACATTACGAGATTCTTTTTCCTATTCGTCTGCATTAATTTACATTTATCTATATTTAGAGTTAGCTGCCATTCTTTACATCAATCACAAATCCTGTTCAAGTCATCTTGTATCCTCCTACAGTCACTCAACGACGACTTCTTCCCGCACACCAGAGCATCGTCAGCAAACAGCAGCACATTGCTATCCACCCTATCCAAAAGATCATTTATGTAGATAGAAAACAACAGCGGACCTACCACACTTCCCTGGGGCATCCCAGATGATACCCTCACCTCCGATGAAAACTCACCATCGAGAACAAAGTACTGGTTTCTATTACTTAACAAGTCTTCGAGCCACTCGCGTATTTGGGAACCAATCCCCTATGCTCGTACCTTAGTTAGGAGTCTGCAGTGGGGCACCGAGTCAACCGCTTTCCGGAAATCAAGGAATATGGCATCCGTCTGATACCCGTCATCCATGGTTCGCAAGATATCATGTGAAAAAAGGGCGAGTTGCGTTTCGCAGGAGCGATGCTTTCTAAAGCCGTGCTGACGCATGGACAGCTACTTCTCTGTCTCAAGGTAATTCATCATATTCGAACTGAGAATATGTTCGATAATCCTGCAACAAACCGATGTTAAAGATATTGGTCTGTAATTTTGAGGATTCATCCTTCTGTCCTTCTTATAAACAGGCGTCACCTGCGCTTTTTTCCAGTCATTCTTCTCCAGATCTGAACAGTCTGATCCTGTTTCTTTTTCAGGACACTTGTGTTCGTCTTCTGAATCACATGACTCATCAAAGAATCTCTTTCGTTTAATTTAACGTTTCCGTTTTGACTGTCAGCAGCTGAAGGCGGTGGAACTGATTCCGAATTTCTCATCTACATAAGTTACTTTTCAGCTGAAGCCATGAGAATTGAAAAATATTTCAGACACTCACCTAAAAAAGCTAAAAACATTGCAAGAGAGTCAACAGAAGTAGAAATGTCTACAACCTCAGCTTGTAGCTTTTCCATTGCTCTGCCAAACTAGTGCAGAATACTACAGATGTAATGAAAGCTACGCCAGTACTAGTTAAGTTTCTAAGAAGACATTCAGCTTCACTTCCAACTCTGTCACTCTCATTTTCTTAAGTTGTTCTTAATGCAGCAAACACAGCTTTCCAATTTGCAGTTAAACTATTACAAGCATCCTCACGTGCACACCATCGTCTTGTAGACAATTACTTCAATGTCATATTCGCAAAAAATGTTTCCAAGATATTACATCTGTCTGTAGAATTTCCAAAGAATCTGTATAAACCTTGAATTAGCTCAGAACACCCTACTGCAGCTCGCGAACCAACTATACTCAGCGAGTGAGCCGAACATGAAATGAAAAAAAATTAGAGATCTTCGGTCCATGAGTCTCTCATGCAAGCCTGAACATGCACCAGACATGTTAGCTGCATTATAGCGTGACTGACCTCTACAGTTCTCAAATTTTAGTCCATGTAGCTCTACCAAATTCAAAACTGCTTCAGAAAGCTTCTCTCCAGTACGAACTGCATCTTTTTCTAAAAAAGGAATCTTTCAACTGAGACCCCATCTCGATTTACGTTTGTAATTATTATACTTATATGGTCGCTATTGGATATATCTGGGGTAGAATCTTCTATGGCTGAACAATGTTTAGAAGAAATAACTTCACTATGTATATTTTGAGTACTAAATCTTCGTAAGCAGCTGGTGAAAAGTACGACCTAAATCCTTTTCCAAGGTTACCAAATTTCGCTGTATTGTCAGCGAAAAAAAGACTCGTACTGTGCAATTAATCCCAGAGACATTATGAAATTTTTCACAGAGTCAAATACCTTTTTGTTTTCATCGAATGTTAAACCACTAGAAGATAGCTTCTTAACTACAGAAACAACTCTTTTTATCACAACTCTCCAATATGTTAATTTCATCTTCATTCTGGGTAATAAACCGTTTGTCAGCTCTATTCATTTCGTTTCCCACGTTTTTTTCAGTTTCAACAGGCAGTGTCTGTGAGAGGCAGAATTTCCTTAATGAGCCTTTTATATTCTATCATGGCTTCAATCACTGAAACCAGATGTTGGAGACTGAGATGCACCTTCGTATAATGCATGCACGATCCGTGGCTAGGAGAATATACAAGATGTTCATGGTTGATTATTTCCCCATTCACCAAAACCATCAGAAACAATTTTTACTGCAAAATCGGTGAGATTCGTTGGCCTATCGCCGTGATAACATAGAAAAAATTGCATTTTGTTCCTATTAATACAATTTTTAAGAAAATAATTCAATGTGTGGCCATTGTTTTCCCAGTAAAATGGTTCATTAATGAGAACAGGACAATCATCTGCTTCAGAGCGTGTAAGTTCTTGACATCCTTTCGGAACTTGGAAAGGTAGAAATGTTGCATTCTCTGATTTCGTCTGCACTTACAGAGCTACGTTGTTCGTTGTAACTGTTTTCAACCAGAATTTCACCTGAATTTCAGGGCTACATGTGTCACTCTCAATTCCACCATTAAAATATGAATCCAGTCGCAGTGTTTTCTGTAAAAGTTTATCATCCTTCACTTTATTTTCTTCTACTTTCTTTCGATATGCAGCACCTCTTAACCTAGGTCGGCCATCCAAACCGTTAGTAGGAAACTGAACATACAGCAGACTCGCGATTATCTGGCATAATGTGACGGAAGGTCAAAATGGACACCAGAGATATCGTATAGGCTTGAGTTTTATAGATTCTTTCTTCCGACCCCAGCAGTACCATTAAGAATAGTTTTCTATACCAAAATCCAATTATACTAGCTTCTAAATTCCATATTCACTACAAGTTTTATTGGTTTATCATCCATTTCGGATTCTTTAATTAAAACACAGAGGACCACACAAAATAACAATTTAACAACGCATGCGCTTTTGTCTTCTGAGATGCCACTTAAGAAACAAAGAATACAGGGTTGCCAAGAGATGCCAATGACGAAACGAAGAATACAGGTTGTAAGGGTGTGGTTTGTTTTATTTTATTCTACAATTGAGAACAACTGTGTGAGGTGAAGTGACAAGTTTAATGTCGCACTATTTCTCACCAAATTACAGCTTTTCACACAGTTTTCAATTCGACAACATAAAAACAGCACAATGGATAAAGCATCTTGCCAACACCAAAAACTGAAATAAGTTTATACACAACAATGTTAAATATGAACTCTCTGAAAGCTCATTAATCCAAAACGCAACATTATGAAAGTTTAATTGGAAGTTTCTTTACATTAATCCTAATCACAATAATATGAAAGTTTAATTGGACGTTTCTTTACAAAATTGCTCCTACACATACGTAATGATGTTGGTCAGTACTACGAAAATCGTCCGATTCCAGTTCAAAGTTCGGTACTATTTAGGATGACAATCAAGTCTACAGTGGATGGTTAGTCAAGTGACAAATTTGAGCACAAGATTACCCAAGGCCACTCAAGTTTACAGTGGACGCAAGTTGGTGAACCAACAAAGTTTACGCCTCTGCACGCAGTATTTACCTTAAGCTGCGACATGATGCTGTCTGCAAGGCTGCCCTCTCACACTGAAATTCCTACAAAACTAATCTGGCCTTTGCTGAACTTTCCAGCAGAAACTTTCCCTATGTTTCTCGTTACGTAAGAAAACATGTACTCAGCCTAGCCTTTTATGTGGCGATATACAAGAGCACGGTTGGAGCAGCATGCATATTATTGTGCCCTCTCAGTTCTCGCAAGAACAATTAACCAATTTGGCTGGTTCGTTTCTCCACAGTTGAAGCTAAACGTTGATACAGCTAATTCTTTTGCAGGAGTGCAGCCACTGTGAATGTAGTGTCCACACATTTTCTTATCTGCTTTATACAGAGCGTTAGGCGCTCCATCCTGCACTTGACACCTGTTCAAAGAAGAGTCCCCAAAAACATTTCTCTCTTGTCCTACTTATGGCAGAACTGTCTCCCTCAACTTGGGTTTCTTTTTCAAGTAATGGCTTTTTTCGACCAATAGGAGCATTCCTCTTATTTTGCAGAAACACACTCTACCAATCCCAATGTCCCTTGTATCAAATTGCGTCGAAACTTAAGTATTTTTCTTCTTCCTAATGCGTTTCTGGCAATCGGACATTTTGTGCCCATTCTAGACGCCTAAAGTACAATGACCTTTCTGTGTGTCGCAATCGCTGGACGAAAATGCGTCACTTGCTTTTGTTTGTATCCCATTAGCATTCCGAAACACAGTTTTCTTAAGCTTCTTCTCTGCCCTTGAGCAGATGCCCCCACTACAGACAGTCCTCCAGTTTGAATCACCTGCTGCAGGGTCTCTGTCCTCCTTCCTGCCACCCCTTTAAGTGGTTTCTGGCATAACTGCTGCAGCGCAGCTTCGTTATGCTGTTGTGGAGCTGGCATTTCAAAACTAAAAACGACTCGACTCATGTTCCCTGTTCTACTTTCCGCTCATAGACATGCATTGTATTGGAATGGTGTGTTAATTACCATCGATTGAGTGTCATCCCTTTTTGCATTACATATTGATAGGCAAATGTTCTCATAACTGTTGATTTATGATAGGTGTCATCTTCGCCTTCTCACTGCGATTTGTAAAGGTCTCATGCAAAGTACAAATCTGACCATTTATTCTGCCACCTTACAAGGTTCGCCAAGAGCTGCTCTCTGTGCATGTTCATTGATTGTGAGCAGTTCTAAGTACCGATTTGTGAAGAGTGGTTCCAGTAACTTATTCAATATTATAATTGTGACTACATATGTGTTAGAAGTACAAAATATGTACAAGACGTTTTGAAAGGCCACTTAGTACTGTCCAGCACCAGCTTGCTAAAGCTTTGGAAAAGCACAGTACGTATAGTAATTTAATTCTCATTTTGCTATGGAGAAGTATTACTATGAAGTCACTTAAGTAGATCGATTAGTCTGGAGGCTGGATAGTAATGAGCTGGATAGTTGAGAGTCCACTGCACTTTGACTGAATCAAATGCAACAGAACCATCTTTACTGTGACCAGTTACTATTCTAATAAGATACCCCAACTTTGAGTACCAAGTGATAAGTAGCGTTATGAATGACAGTAACATACCCGTGAATGGACAAAGAATTGAACAACATGCCACATGTAAGATCACGTAGCCTATGTGATTACGTCGAGAGTAAGGCTGTGTGGGACAAAAAGCGGTGGGCCCGTGAGCTTAGAAAGCTCTGTTGCTCACTGCGATCGGCTCTAGTCAAACAGAGCCTGAGCAGGACGCAGCAGTCCAGTTGTTGAATGGCGCTCATAGTGAGCGAGTCAGCTTTTGTCCAGTATATACGAGTGGCAGTTCTCACGACGATCAGCTGTTGCCTTTATTCGAACTCTCTTCGAGAAAACGAAGAGCTTGGAAATATGAAATTTACACATTGTTAACCAAGCACCATTTCAGCGAAAAATCTCAAAAACTGAAATGAACTATGGAAAGCCCCCAGGTTCAGTTTGTTTGACGCAAGCATGTTATTTTTTATGTTAATTCATTCTTCTGTCACTACTTGCTAGAACATTACTTATGACAGAGCATATAACCATTTACTTTATTTTATTATTTACTACAATAATAAATTTTCAATAATAATAATCATCATCATAAAACACTCAAATATATAAATAAAATAAGAACTGAAAGATATGGTCAACATTGTACAAATAAGTGTGAGATAAAGGTCGGTCGTCAATCGTCTACACTGAAACAAATTTTTGCCTTCTCAGACATTTCTGAGGCGTTAGAAAAGTCAGTGTAAGATTCCCCTGGTTCCAAAATTGCAATGGCGACTTCATTTTATAATATAGTATCAGCGCTATATTGTGACACCACTGAGCTGGCTGATGCAAGGACTGTTGTGATATTTCGCAGCTTAACATCGCAAGTTCAGTCTCTTCAAATATTGTGCCAGTTACATCTTTCTTTTTTTAAAAAAAAAAATAAGTTTGTGTTCGAGCTGGGAATGTCTCGAAAAAAAATGGTTCAAATGGCTCTGAGCACTATGGGACTTAACTTCTGACGTCATCAGTCCTCTAGAACTTAGTACTACTTAAACCTAACTAACCTATGGACATCACACACATCCATGCCCGAGGCAGGATTCGAACCTGCGACCGTAGCGGTCGCGCGGTTCCAAACTGTAGCGCCTAGAACCGCTCGGCCACTCAGGCGGAAATGTCTCGAACGAGTTTGCGTAACTCAAAAGTAAGTTTTGTAAGTAGGCTGTTTATGTTTTCTCTATGTAAGTAGGCTGTTTATGTTTTCTTATTGGCAACGTTACGTAGCGCTCAATATGAAAATCACTGGCTGTGCTGCGTGCAGTCTGTGGCTGCTTTGCATTGTTGTAATTCTCGCCATTGTAGTGTTGGGCAGCGGCAGCTGGATGTGAACAGCGCATAGCGTTGCGCAGTTGGAGGTGAGCCGCCAGCAGTGGTGGATGTGGGGAGAGAGATGGCGGAGTTTTGTAATTTTTCATGAACTGATATATTTATATATGATGATATCAAGGTAAATACATTGTTTGTTCTCTATTAATATCTTTCATTTGCTAACTATCCCTATCAGTAGTTAGTGCCTTCAGTAGTTTGAATCTTTTATTTAGCTGGCAGTAGTGGCGCTCGCTGTATTCCAGTAGCTTGAGCAGCGAAGATTTTTGTGAGGTAAGTGATTTGTGAAAGGTATAGTTTAATGTTTGTCAGGGCCATTCTTTAGTAGGAAATTTTGAAAGTCAGATTGCGTTGCGCTAAAAATATTGTGTGTCAGGTTAAGCACAGTCGTGTATAAATCGTTCAAAGGGGACGTTTCATATGGCGACCCTGCCAGGATACCTCACTGGAATCTTCTGATTTTTTCTTGTAGTTTGTGTATTTAGTGTAGCTTTTGTTTATTGCTAGCGCGTAATTGTAGAGAGAATCTCCTTTGTAGTTGCAGTCTTTCATTGTTGTACTGTAAAACAGTTGTGGCATGCATGTAGATTTGCACCAAGTATTTCGCAGCTGTGCTGGTAATTAACTAGATATTATTTTCAGTGCTATGTTAATGTGTTCTCTTATTTTTGATCTTCAAATTGTGCTTTTCTTTGTTATCGTGTGAAATACTCTGACAATAATGGCGTGTGAAAAACGTAATACTAGGCTCCAAAGTAAACTGAGAAATGACAGTGAAGACGAAAGCAGTGTGTTAACGCCACCATGTAATGAATTAACAAATATTCAAAGTAGTAATTTGGTAACTGTGCATAGGGAAATGGAGCGGGCGTCAAATAATGGTGTACACATTGAAACATGTAGAGAACAGGGAAGCATTATCGATCGATCGGTCGGCAACAGCTCGCCTCAGGAATCCGAAATGACAGGAAACAATCTCGCAAATACTGTAGATTCAGGTTTTGGATCCTCACCGTTTTCTCAAATAAGTCAAGACACATTTTCTGCTTGTCAAAATGTGAATGTTGCCGGTGCAAATGCACTGCCGAACAGCGTAGAGAAACTGATTCCAGACACTAATACATTATTATTGCAATTAATGCAACAAATGGAACAAAATCAGAGACAAACACAGCAACAGTTAGACACAATGGAACAAAATCAGAGACAAACACAGCAAAAGCTTCAAAAATTAGACACAGTGGAACAAAATCTTAAAAAGTTAGACTCATTGGAACAAACACTTGAACAAACACGTGAAGATTTAACTACTGAGTTACATAACATTGAATCGAAATGTCAAAAAGTCTGTAATGACGTAAAAACACAAATTTGTGAGCATTTTCAACCTATTTTTTCGCGGCATGAAAATGCATTACAGAATCACGAAACAGCCATAAAAGAACTGCAAATTATTGTTCATGAAAATCATGAGACCTTGCAAGCTAAATTTGACTTAGTTGCATCTACCGATTCGGTTACGCAACTTGCAAAAACTCAGGAAAACTTTAAGGACACAGTAGATACTCTGAAACTTGGTTCAGAAAAACACACTGAAGAAATAAGTACACTATCGGAGAAAGTAGCCGAACTTTCGGATCAGGTCACTAACTTATCTACAAAGGTAGATGATGATCTGAATGACACAAGACCCGTAGCCTTCACTGACACAGAAGAGTATGAACAAATAAGAAAATTCAAACAAAATCAGAATCAAATTAATACACAACACCAAAGAGAAATCCGGGAAGTACAAGATCAGCTGACACAGGTAATACAAGAATTACGTATTTCAGAGGACACTCGCGCTCCAACACGGGAAGAGGGACTTAGAAACACGGAAAAGCCGCAAAATAATAACACAGGGCATTTCGGAAATTATGAAAGAAATTGGCAATGTGCACCGAATTTTGAGATGGAACGGCCGACACGACCTAACAATGACCGATATGCGACTCGCCGACATGACGATTTTGACTATAAGCTGTTCATTACTACACGTAAATTCAAAACATTTAAGAATTCTGGCAACGACATTCATCCACAAGCATGGCTCCATCAATTTTCTCATTGTTTTCCTCCCAACTGGTCATTGGAGCACAGATTAGAATTTATGTGTGGCTACTTAGAGAATGAACCAGCTGTGAGAATGCGATCGGTCATTTACGATTGCCACAGTGAAGGAGAATTTTACCATGCCTTCCTCTCAGCATATTGGTCGCAAGCTACACAAGACCGTGTAAAACATGGCATCATAATGATGAAACACTTCGAACAATCTGAATTTTCCAGTCTTGTGAAATATTTTGAAGACATGTTGCACAAGAATCAATACCTGTCAAACCCATACAGCCCCTCAGAACTCATCCGCATTTGCTTAATCAAACTGCCTAAACATTTACGACATATTATTTTAGCAGGACGTTGCAAAGACGACATTGAAGCTTTTCAGGGACTGTTACAAGAATTAGAAATTGACACTGACAATCGCGGAACGCGAAACCAGGAACACAACAATTACAGGTCACATCCGTCGCAAATCCGCGATGAAAGAAGTAATAACTGGACACGACAAGGCTATTCTCACAACACAAATCGTGACCAAAATAGACAACACCCGTATGACAACCGTTGGCAGAGTAGTAATAACTACAGGGAAAGATCACCTCTCCGTGGTAATGACTATCACAGAGACAATCAGAGAAACAGACAATATGGGAACCAAAATAAATATTATCAGGGGAGACAGAATAACTTTAGACGCAACAGTTCAGCGCGCAGTTACGATTCAGGGAGAAATTCTCCACCACTTAACCGACAAGAAAGTAACTACAGGAACTACCGACATGACGACAGACGATGTGATCGTAACGACAGACCTGAATTGCATCAGAACTGGCGGGATTCAAACAGAGCAGGGCACTTTCGACAACGTGAATTTGTAGAAGTTAGGTCTCCAAATCCCAATAACGACGCGCGCTAACAAAGGGACAGACAATGACTCGCACCGCAGGCAGCCGCGTGCGGCCGCTGGCTTACGGAAAAATAACAAAAACGCTAGCCTTGAGAAAAGATTTAGCATTCTTTACCGATGTAAACAACATGATAATTGCTTTGAAGTTGAAAGTCTGCGTACTAGGAAGAGTAAAGGATTGCACCACACTTCACATGTAAAACCGCTTACTGAAAGATAATCTGCTTTTTAACTTTGTCTTTGCCATAAAACTTTTCGCTTCACATTACTAATATGCTTTGTCAGACTTAAGAAACTGTTAACATACAACAATGTTTGAAGTACAATATCCAGTCTAGAACCTAGGGAACATTTTAAACAGAAATTACGAATGCATTGTTATAGTGAACAGACCACACAGTATTGTATTTGTACATTCTTGCTTGTTTGTTGCACGATTACGTAACGACTATAAGGCTCACATACTTAGAACATTTACCAGTACTGCTAATGAGATTTTAATGCAACATTTTGGTTTATTTGAAAATACATTCTGAATTTAAAGTGCTTTCTGAGAGATACCAGATGACACAGAGGTTAGTTTATGTGACAGCTACACGATTTTATCACGACGCTACTAATGAGTGACAATTTACAATGTTGATTTTGCGGTGTTTCTGTTTTATATCTGCACAGTTTTTCTGTATTATTCTGGAAAGTAAAACACGTTTTAGTAGTAACTTTTATGGTATAGCTACAAGGAGACAGCCTTTTCTGTAGCACAACAATACGTTACAGCACAGTACTTTCTTCATCATGGCAATAAGCGTAATAAGTATGATATCTATACGCAAAGCATTTCACTTTTGTTTATCATGAGGTAAGTACATTGGCTTCTGCAGAACTTAGCTTTTGGAGGACGATAAATACGACACTTCCACAGAGATTAGCTTACAGCAAGACGCACATTTAGCGCTACAGGACACGTATTTGAGTGATTAATCTTATACTTAAAACACTTATTTTCAAAGATTTTTTAATTACAAAGAAAGTTTTCCGTGATACATTTCATTCCATTGCAATAATCTGTAGCACCTGAGGGTATAATTACATTAATCCTCAGGGGGGTACATGCTTACTTTGTGTACCATGTGTTTGGCAAGCACAAGGAACCCTAGCTAATATGGTATTTGCTTATACAACTTTACACATCGGTACCATATTTCTCTAACACATAATTACACAGCTATCTGATCATTTAACTGAGAGATAAACATTTTTTTTCTACGTCAGTGACAGATGTTTACGTAATTACAGAGCTGGATAACTTCACACTTATGAAACTGTATTTTGTCCGTGCATTGTAAACTGTTCATAGTTTTTTTGGAACCATTGTGATACTATGAGAGCTTTGAATGATATATTTGGTATGGATTTATGATTTTTAAAGTACGTTTGAGGCAGCTGACACTTTTGACATGAGCAGAGAATTTTTTTAGGCTTAGAAATTATTGGAGGAAGTTACGACGATTTTGAGATTTGACTGAGGTGTTATGATGTTATTTTTACGACGACGATGTGTATTATGCTGCTGAGGTATGTTTATGATTAATAGGCTGAGGCTATATGAGTTATTTGAATATGCTTCATATTTATAATGACGAAATATTGACGAGTGTCGATGGATACGTATATGTGTAATAAGGTAAGGAGTAATGAATAGTGGGTAGGGACTCTTGACTTGTGAAAAAGGATGTTGGAAACCAAGAATCGTACTTTAAGAGTTATGACATGTGTGAATCATGTGTGAATGTATCACAATGCCACTGAACATTTTTTGGGACACTGTTATATTCATAGGATTTTGTTTCTACACATTTGCAAAGTAAATTCTCGACCTGTGAAATTTTGTATATATGACTGTCACTGTAGCGGTAAATATTTCCGTACGAAAGTTAAGTGACCACCTGCACGTAATGCGTCGCGGGCACCCAGCTGTGTCAGACGCCTGGAGAAAAAGCCATTATTGCGAGCCCTTTTCAGCGGCACAGGTAGAAAAAAAAAGGGGACGTGGGACGTGTCAAACACCTGGAGAACAAGCCATTAGGGTGTGCCTTTCATCGCTAATGCGACACCCTCGTTACTTGAAAACATATGATTACTCGCACTTTGTGCTAATTACTGAAATGCTTATGAATTGATGGGAAATATTCGTACATCTGCACACCTGATTACGACAAGCGTCTTTCTCCAAGAGTTGAGTGCTACTGACTTACGAAATGCCACATGACTACTGAATGATATTTTTATGCTTTGCTTTTCATAGTTGCTTATTTCATTTGACATCTGTTTTCCAGCTGTGTTGCAGCATTGCTTTTATAAAAAAAAATGCATTTGCTAATGTGAACACTTTCTGTCAACAGATCTATTAAATAATTATTTTATGATCCACATTCTTTAAAAAAAGGAGCACTTGGAAAGGAAAGAACAATAAGAAGGAACTAGTAACTGCATTCATAATTTTCTTTTCAAGTAATTGGTAACTTTTTGGTAGAATAACTTCTTGTGGTGCACCACTTTAATTACATAGACATTAAGATGTGAATATACATTTCCCTTATCTGCATTGTTGTTTAGTGTAATATTTTTTCTGTTTGCGCTATGTCATGTTTAGGTATAAGTTGCTGCTGTTTGCCAGGCATAGTGTTATTGAATTTGACTTTTGCTCATTTATGCTGCTAGCTTTGCCAATTTGCATTTTTTTTTATTGCTGTTTGTGTTGATTTGTTATGTGATGCTGCATTGCCTCGTCCCTTAGTTTAGCATCTGAGCTCAGTAGATTTAAGTTAGCTTAAGAGGGGGCAGCCTCTAAGAGAATGAGTTGCGATGAATTGGAAGAAATGCATTGAGAAAACAGGTTTAGGTAGGATTTTCTTGGAAATAAATGTTGAGGTAAGAAATGTATGAACATATAAATACAGAAAGCATGCTTAGATAGAATTTTTTTGGTGGAAACAAAGGATGAAATAAGAGGAAAGATGTATGAAATTTTGGGTTGGACTGCAGTACCAAATGTTGCACTGAAAACGAACCCTGTCCTTTCCTATTGTTGTTATCCCACTATGTGTTTGTGTACCCTTGTTTATTTGTTTTCTTCCTGTCTCTGTGTAATTTCATAGAATTTTTTCTTTTAATATTAAGCTACATTCACTATGATGAGGAATACTGTTATCCTCAAATACAATTGGCATTAATAATATGTTATTTACCTTATAAATATGCTTACACATTATTTATTCTGTTTAATGCTCATGTGTGAAGTTGATGTTTCGAAAGTTATTGTGATCCTTTATGTATGTACTCATGTCATAATTCCACTGATGTATATGTTTATTTCTATTCTTTTGTAAAGCCTGTACTACAAATGTTATCTGTATTATTATGTTCTTTAATGATGTATTTTGTACCTTTGTAATTGTATTTTCATGTTGTAAATTTACAAAATTGTAATTGACACCAGATCATCTTATTATTAACTTGTAAGTTACATTTCACTGCACACGTTTCTGTTGGTCATAGTATATGGACAATATGTGAGAAGTTGGGACTGTTAGTGTTTGCACGTGTGTTTATAATTCAGCAAGGGACTGGATAACAGCATTGCTGGTTCTAAGGACAATTCCAGAAACTTTGTGAGTGCACAAGTGGTGGTTTATGGACTTGCTATATTATCCGCAAGACTCTTCAATGGTGATTGTGCACCTGCACAGTCACAACAGATGGCTCCTGGCTATTTCTACAGGGACTGCAGTGGGTCTGCACCTCTGGTGGCCCACTAATACCATTATCTCTACAAGGACTGCAGTGGGTCTGCACCTCTGGTGGCCCACCAATATCGTAATCTCTACCAGGACTACGGTGGGTCTGCTCTGTGATGACCTACCTACCAATATTCATCAAAACTTCGACTGACTCTGCAGTGGGTTTGCTCTGTTGTGGCCCACTACCTGTCAGCATGTCGAGAGTCAGCACTGTCTTTCCGTTGGAAGGACAACACTACTTCTTCAAGACAGCATGGAAATCCACTACTTCTGTGTGCATTGTCTTTTACTGCTCAGACTTTGAGAAAAGAAACGGCAGTTTCACTGTGATGAACAATGTGGACTGTCTTTATGGACTGTGAGAAATTTTTAGCTTTTGACCAACAATGTATCAATAAGTGTGTGCATTTTATATCTTTGTTACTGTAATTGTGAAAAATTTTTGTCAAATCTGTATTGGCCAGTGCCCAACACCATTTGTAAAAATTTTTTGTGGGGAGCATGGGGGCTATGTAAGTAGGCTGTTTATGTTTTCTCTATGTAAGTAGGCTGTTTATGTTTTCTTATTGGCAACGTTACGTAGCGCTCAATATGAAAATCACTGGCTGTGCTGCGTGCAGTCTGTGGCTGCTTTGCATTGTTGTAATTCTCGCCATTGTAGTGTTGGGCAGCGGCAGCTGGATGTGAACAGCGCATAGCGTTGCGCAGTTGGAGGTGAGCCGCCAGCAGTGGTGGATGTGGGGAGAGAGATGGCGGAGTTTTGTAATTTTTCATGAACTGATATATTTATATATGATGATATCAAGGTAAATACATTGTTTGTTCTCTATTAATATCTTTCATTTGCTAACTATCCCTATCAGTAGTTAGTGCCTTCAGTAGTTTGAATCTTTTATTTAGCTGGCAGTAGTGGCGCTCGCTGTATTCCAGTAGCTTGAGCAGCGAAGAATTTTGTGAGGTAAGTGATTTGTGAAAGGTATAGTTTAATGTTTGTCAGGGCCATTCTTTAGTAGGAAATTTTGAAAGTCAGATTGCGTTGCGCTAAAAATATTGTGTGTCAGGTTAAGCACAGTCGTGTATAAATCGTTCAAAGGGGACGTTTCAGTTTCCATATGGTCAAGCTCGCGCTTCTCTCTCCTGTTACTGTCTCTGGTGCGTTGACAATCTGACTGCAGCTACATCTGTATTTATTTTTGTTTTGGCTTTCTCACCGGATGAATTGACATTACGGTTTTAACTATGCTTCTTCCTTTCGATCCCCATCGTCAGTAAATAATTCCTCTGACTCTCCAACATTTAATGACGTATAACCTGGCGAAAGTGTGCCCGAAAGAAACTCCAAATGTCCTGCCCATGGCTATTTCTGATACTTCTAGGCTGAACTTGTGTCTATTTATAAATTATGTGTATTTTCTGCATTACTAACAAACAGCAGATTTTGTTTCAGTTATTTTGCCGCTGATGAGTTATGCCACAATATTCCCTTTAAATCCCACTTGGGAAAGACAAATGTCTCAATCTTAGTCAAATATGTGTATCAAGAACTTTACAACGTTTTACAACTTACCTTAAGCAGCAGAGGAAATCTGGAACGAACTGAAATGAAATTGATGGAACGGTGGCTGTTTTCTAACTGCACTGGCAGCGTAGGTGGGAAGTACATTCGAATGAAGAGTCCTAAAAACAGTGCCTCAAATTATTTTTGTTACAAAACTTTTTCAGTTGTCCTACCTGCAATATTGATCACAATTACAACTCCGGTGTTACTGACCTGGGCAGCTATGGGGGACAATGTGACAGTGTAAGTTTTGAAAACTCTGTATTATTCCGCGAATTCGTACGAAAAAAACGTATGTCCCTCATGTGTTGACAGATGATGAAGGGGTTAAATTACGAACCTATCTGATGACACCTTTCCAGAAATGAGCGGCCTTGGAAGGTCTTTTAAAAGCATTTTTCAATAAAGAAATATGAAGGGGCCGTTGCATAAGTAATTAAATTTGCTAATTCACTTACAATCGATAATGCAGAAGCTGTTGCCAAAGCGGCTTGTTTGTACCTTCAATTGTACTACTATGGCACCACTAGTGCAACCACATTACTCCTTCAACTTAGATGTATTGTACACTACAATATTCGACTGGTACTATATCAAGTAATTGCGCGGTTATTTATAAACAAAGAAAAGACCTGTTTGATTTACACTTGCGTCAGTTTTCTTCCTTGTTGCTGTCTTCTTCACCACGTTTTGTAATCACGTGTAGTATATCGTGCAAAAATACAAGCACCAACTCAGGCATCCTTTTTGTTTCTGCCATTATCTTGCGCACACTTGCCCGCATCATACCTTAGAACATGCCAACTGCACGCCGCAGGCAAGAGTGGTCTAGCGCGGGAGCCAGCCTCCTGTTTGACCAGGACGTGCAACTCACAGACCGTGAGGGGTGACCGCGCAGGTTGCGCGCTCCCTGTTTGAGACAGCCTTGATGCGGTCGTACATGGAAGACGTTACACAGGTGGACTACTTGTAAAATACAAGTTTAATGACAAGTACAAATATCTGTCAATACTTTGCCAATAAGTTATTGAATGCCTCAATGCTGATGCAATGAACATTAAAAATAAGACTTCTCATCACCTTGTATTCCAAACTTCACACTGCAACATTTAAATTATCACCATGTTAATTATGAGATACCTCTACTTTGGAAACCGCCATTAATATGAATAACTCGCTCTCTTAGGCAGCAATATGGATCGCTACCGTGGCGGCTAGGACAGCAGTTCGCACTGGTGGGACTTGGGCAAAAAGGCATGACAAGACAACGGTCCAATCCGACAGGTCGCAAGCTGGTCTGATATTTCTTTATACAGTAAGAATAAACCAAAAGAAATATAGTGTCAAAATTTCAGCTGCTAAAACACGGAGGCGCGACGCCTTATATCGCTCATGTCAACAACCTCTGTATCTGGAGAATGACTCACGTGTTCACAGTGACAGATGGTCTGAAGCTGGTTCAGTCGACCACGTAGTTCTAATATTCACCTGCGAGAGGACAGTAGCGGACAGGACTAAACAGAAGGAACTATAATAGAGTGAAGAATTTTGACCACCAGAGTGCAGTAGTGCACAGAGACACTCAAGAAAGAGGTCAAGAGAATATTTTTGTGAATTTTGCTGTTTATTTCTTGAAGGCTTTTTGGTTTACTTTTCTTTGTACAGTTTTGTATGTGCTTTTAGTAGTGTTAATGATACGTGAATGTGGTTTTAAGTAAATGCTTCACAATGGTTCAAATGGTTCTGAGCACTATGGGACTTAACAACTAAGGTCATCAGTCCCCTAGAACTTAGAACTACTTACATCTAACTAACCCGAGGCACGATTCGAACTTGGGACCGTAGCAGCCGCGTGGTTCCGGACCGAAGCTCCTAGAACCACGCGGCTTTAGCGGCCGGCTAGAATTTTGGAACACGTTTTATGCTCGCGTATTATGGACATTTCCGGGAACCGGGAACCTTCTCTCTAGGAATCAAAGTGGGTTCCGAAAACAACGATTGTGTGAAAGCCAGCTCGCTCTGTTCGTCCACGAGGCTTCAAATGGTTCAAATGGCTCTGAGCACTATGGGACTTAACATCTTAGGTCATTAGTCCCCTAGAACTTAGAACTACTTAAACCTAACTAACCTAAGGACATCACACACATCCATGCCCGAGGCAGGATTCGAACCTGCGACCGTAGCAGTCCCGCGGTTCCTGACTGAAGCGCTTAGAACCGCACGGCCACCACGTCCACGAGGCTCAGACGGCAGTAAACATAGGCACTCTGATAGATGACCCGTCCCTTGACTTCCGATATGAAGTGTTGGCAGAAGAGCCAACACCGTGTTGCTAGAGGAGGCCGAAATGCACGCGTTTAAGCTCACGCAGACTGGCGTGAGGTCTGGAACAGTTAAGGGAATTTATAGTAGCAAATAAAGTACGTACTTGATGTAATACTTAACTTTAATCCGTAATTGGAGAACATCGCTCTTGTTGATACATTAATAACAATCTCAATATAAAATGGTAATGGCGCCTTGCTAGGTCGTAGCAAATGACGTAGCTGAAGCCTATGCTAACTATCGTCTCGGCAAATGAGAGCGTAATTTGTCAGTGTAGCATCGCTAGCAAAGTCTGCTGTACAACTGGGGCGAGTGCTAGGACGTCTCTCTAGACCTGCCGTGTGGTGGCGCTCGGTCTGCAATCACTGACAGTGGCGACACGCGGGTCCGACGTATACTAATGGACCGCGGCCGATTTAAAGGCTACCACTTAGCAAGTGTGGTGTCTGCCGGTGACACCACACGAAGGGCGTTCGACACTCTCGCACTGCTGTTTAATGTATAAAACACAAGCGTGTAAAATATCAGACCAACAGTGTGACTGGACTGAAGAGTTTCTAGCAAGCAGAGAGATTTTCAGACATAAAAGGAACTTCTGGTATGTATATAAATGACCTAGTAGACAACGTCGGATGTTCCATGACTCATTATATACAGAGTAATTGCAATCCTAGGAAATGAAATTCACGTGTAAATGCGGAATAATGGTGCTTGGTACAGGGAGTGGCAACTGCTCCTCAAGATGAACAAATGTTGCGTATTTTTTATTGCGAATACATAGACTGAAAGCCCCTACAATGTATAATTACACAAATGCAGAACAATCACTGCGTACGGAGCGATCTAAAGTGGAACGACCACATAAAATTATTCGCGAGTAAGTCAGATGCCAGACTGAGAATCCCGGAATCCTCCAAGTTCTTTCCTGTACTCTCTAACATATCCACAGTTTCTACAGAAATGTCAACATCATTGCAATGAATCTCCAAGAAATTAACTAATAAGTAACTCATATGTTGGTCTTCAAGATAAGTAGGTGACTGGGATTGCGTACCACGTTTTTCAGATTTTATCTTTACAAGGTTGAAAACATTAAATCGATTCGAAATTACTAAGAACCTTTGGAAACTGCACCAAGACTGACTGTATTAGCAACCACTGATAATTACTATGGTTGTTTAACGATTGGCAGATCTGAGCGAATAGTAACTGTGAACAACTGTAACAGAGAAACTATCAACGGAAACTGGAATTCGGTTTACAACTTTAGATCGCGTTGTGCCGTGTCATCTGTTTATCAATGTGTCGTCAACTAAAGCTACGTGCCCTCTGTGTTGCGCATGCGCAGTTTCCACTGCTACGTCAGGGGATGCATTTCTCCAGCTGCCTGGCGAGCTACGAATTTGGCAAATTCCAACATTAAAACAAATACTTGCCGTGTTGTGGCAGCGCGGTTACTTTTGTCCACTACCTGCAAATTTAACTCATTGCAGCAGGTCGCTGGTAGGAAAGACGAGTAGAAACCTACCATACTGCAACTCGCACCAGGCTGCGTAGAACGTAATTATTCCAAGAATCGGGAAAAGTTATTGATCTTGAATGAAAGGTATATTCTGAACCTTGACAATGTACACGTCCACTGCCAAGCCCGTGCTTGCTCTTAACACAGACATCCACTAACGCTTTCATTCACGTTAGCAAGTTTATGGTAACGTACAGGTATTTCCCGAAATATGAACAGCTACTAAGCACGGATTGTCCTTAAATGAAAATGCCCGCCATACTATTAAGCTTATCGGTGTATAATGCGCCCAAGATTTTAGTCACCGGTCTGCTCAATATGGCACGCGGAATTACTGTCTTTTTTCATACACAAAATTATTTAAAAAATATGTACTTTCTAAGAAACACACCGGAATAAATACGCCTTCACTTGAAAACACTTTTGAAACATGTAACACAACTAAAACAGGCAAATTATAACTTCCTTCGGAGCTCATACTACACACGACCGTACCATTGAAAGGCTGGGCTCCGACTCCCCAGACTGCTGTAAGCATTCTCTATCTCCAACAGAAAAGAAGCGCGAAGTCCCATAGTGCTTATAGCCAAAATTCTACAATAGACCGACGTCAGACACATTGGCCAGTAGTATTGAGCGTCTGTTCGCCGACACTACTTGAGAACGGGAATGTCGTGCGTTTCGTTCCACTAAAGCGTCATGAAAATGAGCTTGACTAACTCCGCTTGCTGCCTACTCAGGGATTCTGCAGCGTTATCTATATTGGCTGAACGGAGAAGCGCCGTTGACGATCTTCTGTACTTAACACTTTGGCAGCGAAACACAGTCAACGTAACACATTGAGTAAATCTTGCTGCATAGTCCCAAACGAAGGTTAGTGTTTGCCTTTCATTTCTGTAAGCTACTATTTACAGGAAGACAATTATTGAACAATATGGAAAAAAACGTAACTAGGGCGTGCACACACTTTGTTCAATATGTAAACGTCATTTCATGTACTTGGATTTAGATTATGACTTATTCGATACGCCTGCCATAATTGGCGATGATGTGGCGCAGGCGAATAGCGAAATTCTGCATGACCAGCTGAAGTGTCATGCTGTCGATTACCACCTGAATGGCTGTTTTCAGCTCGACAATGGATTTGGGGTTATTGCTCTACACCTTATCTTTAATACAGCCCCACAGACAGGAGTCGCATATGTTGAGATCCGGAGAATATGGCGACCACTCGAGGTCCATGCGGTCCACAAAGAGCTCCTCCAGGACATCAAACACTCTTCTG
Source organism: Schistocerca americana (assembly GCF_021461395.2). NCBI lineage: Eukaryota > Metazoa > Arthropoda > Insecta > Orthoptera > Acrididae > Schistocerca > Schistocerca americana. The sequence goes on along the minus strand of NC_060120.1, from coordinate 517,761,991 downwards.
CTTCGACGGTGTTGAGCTCCGTCTTGCGTGAACCACGTCTTGTCGAAACCAAGGTCACTTTGGATAATGGGGATAAAATGGTAATGGGGATAAAATCATCTTCCAAAACCCTCATTTACCGTGCGGTAGTCACCGTGCCGTCAACTCAACGGTTACTCCGTGACTGGACATTGCACACCACACAGCCAACCGTTGAGGGGGAGGAAGCTGTTCGATCGTGAAATGCGGATTCTCAGTCCTCCAAATGTGCCAGTTCTGCTTATCGATGAACGCATCGAAATTAAAGTGGACCGACAGTAACGAGACGAGTGCGCATGAGCGTAGTAATTCCCATCATGGCCCGCGGCCAACGGTACAGTTTGAACGTCCTAACACAAACCGTTCAGAAATAATGACGATTTTATTTCATTTAGTTCAATGATTGTCACACCTATACACGTCAGCTATGGATACAGCATAACAACGTTTTTCAAACGCTGTTGCTTTTTATGCTGATTCACAGTTCTCCAAGTTGCATTGGGTGACAAGTAAGAGAATGATTCGCCTCATTTTGATGTCAACTACTTTGCATAATACAGATATCTGCAATAACATCATAAAAAATGAGCGGTGCAGGAGCAGTCATACTTAGGTGGTTTAGAATAACAGTAAAGCAAGACTCTGGCAAGGAGTGAAGCTAACTAAGTTTGCGAGACTTATCAAAACTCTGTTGTTCGCATCTTATTAAATTTCGTAATATTTCTTCTGGTAAATCTAGAGAATTGCTTCAGCTTCACGCGGAAACACGCAGGCGCCTTGTAAGAAAGTTCAATTGCTTGTAAGTTAGATTTTCATGAAAGGCCTGCAGCTTTCCTTAATACTTCCACCATTCACAACGTCAGTGACTAGTGAATGTAGCGCAATAATTCCTCACTTGATGCCTGATAAGCGTGAATGAAATAGCGCGAGCTTTCTCTGCAAAATAATTATGTACCCATATTTGATGTAATTTACGTATTACCGATATGGCTGTTGAGTTTCATGCATAATGTGGCTGCTGGGTTTTAACGATGTTGTGAATGTGTTTAGAAAAACGCAAAGATTATAAACGATATTACCGGCAGAGAAATTACTGACTTCATAAATATACGTAATTATGAGATTGCATGAATGTTTCGCTTGTTCTAACTGTTGCTTGGTTTTGGTGAAGTGTTTCTATGAGACAATCAGAAGTCAACATGGAGGATTAGGGGCAATTTGGAGTCGCCATATATTAGTCATTCTTGCTATTAGGCTGGTGTGAATAGGAAAACAGTGGGACCAAACTCTGCTACTACAGTTTCTGGGCATTCCGGAAAATACTCGGGGAAATGGCTCGACGAGCAACCACAATACGAAATTCTCTACAGACATGTCATGTAACATGTCATGTAAAGTGTGACACCCTCATTTGTAGTGTTTGTAAAACTACAATTAGTAAATCTTTTATCAATATCTGTTCCTCGCTCTCCGGGGATTAAATACGTAAAGCACCTATCAACATCTGAAAACAGCTTTTTGCGATTAATACACCAGTATCCTCTGCAGTAAGGAATATACACATTGTTTTTCTTCGTCATGGTAATTTTTGGTATTCAAGCAGTGACTGGCGTACACCGATGGCAAATTAATTGTTGCATAAATAACCGTCATTATGAATACCCTAACTTAAAGTCCGTCTCCGATCGGCCATCATTATCAATTCGTCACATACCACATACCCACATCCGGTGAACATCAGAGGGGTTTGAAGTCTAAACAAGCACAACAGCGATTGATCTCCTTTCAGAAACTTTGCGTGACATTCCGTAATGAAAATCATTATGATCACAACGACAACGATTGGGGTCAGGAATGGGGAATTCCACTAACGGAATCGAGTTTGACAAAGTGCAGATTGTTAAGGTCTGGCACAGGGGACCAGCTTTTCGGAAACGGCGAACTGGTCTGGTGCTCCCGTTCTACTGTCGTAAGCGAATATGAAAAGTGCTGGAAGGATTATGGGAACACAAGTAGGCGACAGGGTGTCGAACAGCTACCACTTATCACAGAACGTGTGGGTTGGGTACTTGCACGCTCTGTAAAGCAGATTAGGCGCGATTTGTGGCATATCTGACGATAGACCACATCGCTGGTGCAGGCACAAGTATTTCGGGGGACTCTATTCGCCGTAAATTGTTCAACAAGGACGATCCGCATCATATGACTCTTTCCCATGTTGGGAAACTGTTTCGTCAATTTCCATTGTAAGGGGCACGGAATTATTGAGATTGGACCGGGAATCGCTGGAAACGTGTCACACGGCCGGAGGGATAAAGTACACTATTGGCCATTAAAAATATTTCGCCACGAAGATGACGTGCTACAGACGCGAAATTTAACCGACAGGAAGAAGATGCTGTGATATGCAAATGATTAGCTTTTCAGAGTATTCACAAAGTTGGCGCCGGTGGTGACACCTACAACGTACTGACATGAGGAAAGTTTCCAACCGATTTCTCATACACAAACAGCAGTTGACCGGCGTTACCTAATGAAACGTAGTTGTGATACCTCGTGTAAGGAGAAGAAATGCGTCCCATCGCGTTTCCGACATTGATAAAGGTCGGATTGTAGCCTATCGTGATTGCGGTTTATCGTATCGCGACATTGCTTCTCGCGTTGGTCGAGATCCAATGACTGTTAGCAGAATATGGAATCGGTGGGTTCAGGAGGGTAATACGGAACGCCGTGCTGGGTCCCAACGGTCTCGTATCACTAGCAGTCGAGATGACAGGCACCTTATCCGCATGTCTGTAACTGATCGTGCAGCCACGTCTCGATCCCTGAGTCAACAGATGGGGACGTTTGCAAGACAACAACCATCTGCACGATCAGTTCGACGACGTTTGCAGCAGCATGGACTATCAGCTCGGAAGCCATTGCTGCGGTACCCTTGGCGCAGCATCACAGACAGGAGCGCCTGGGATGGTGCACTCAACGACGAACCTGGGTCCACGAATGGCAAAACGTCATTTTTTCGGATGAATCCAGGTTCTGTTTACAGCATCATGAAACAGCATCATGATGTCGCATCCGTGTTTGGCGACATCGCAGTGAACGCACACTGCAAGCGTGTATTCGTCATCGCCATAGTGGCATATCACCCGGCGTTGTGGTAAGGGGTTACACGTCTCGGTCACCTCTTGTTCGCATTGACAGCACTTTGAACAGTGGACGTTACATTTCCGATGTGTTACGACCCGTGGGTCTACATTTCATTCGATCCCTACATTTCAGGAGGATAATGCACGACCGCATGTTGCAGGTCCTGTACGGGCCTTTCTGGATACAGAAAATGTTCGACTGCCGCCATGACCAGCACATTCTCCAGATCTCTCACCAATTGAAAACGTCTGGTCAATGGTGGCCGAGCAACTGGCTCGTCACAAGACGCCAGTCACTACTCTTGATGAACTGTGGTATCGTGTTGAAGTTGCATGGGCAGCTGTACCTGTACACACCATCCAAGCTCTGTTTGACTCAATGCCCAGGCGTATAAAGGCTGTTATTACGGCCAGCGGTGATCGTTCTGGGTACTGATTTCTGAGGATCTATGCACCCAAAGTGTGTGAAAATGTAATCACATGTCAGTTCTAGTATAATATATTTGTCCAATGAATACCCGTTTATCATCTGCATTTCTTCTTGGTGTAGCAATTTTAATGGCCAGTGGTGTATCTTGTTGCAGCAGGTCGGTGGTCGTGTAGGGACACGCTGTCATTCAGGCGAAAGGCTGCTCGAAGGTTGTCCACACCACAGATGCAAGCCGGGGGGGGGGGGGGGGGGGGGGGGGGCGATGGGGAGCAGAATTATGCTACAGCAAACATTCACCCCGGCTTCCATGAGACCTGCGACAGCAATCGAAGCTGACAGCAAAGGGCTACCTAAGAATAGCTGCAGAGCTCCTGCGTCTCTTCGTGCCTTATACCTTCCTCGGAGGCGATGGCGTTTTCCAGCAGTATAACTGTCCGTGTCAAAAACCCGGAACCCTGCTACAATTTAAGGAATATGATAGCGAACTCAGTTTGTTGATTTGGCCACCAAATTCGTCTGAATGCCTTCCGATACAACACTTCTGGAGCGTTATCGATCTCTAGCCCCGCGCTCATAATCCACCGACACGTAATTTAAGGAAACTGAATGACCTGTGAGCAGACACCTGCCAACACGTAACACCCGAAACCTACCGAGGAATTGTGGAATCCATGACACACAGAATCGCTGCTGTATTGCGTTACAAAGATGAACCATCATGCTATTAAGGAGGCGGCCATAACGTTTTGGCTCGTCATTGTATGTTATATACATTGCTCGGTGTTGAACAGCACTAAAGACGCAAAATAACTATTAACTAAATTTACTTCTAAAACGTGTTCACCTTCAGTCGAAGAATAATTTCTTTTTGCTGCATAGTTTCATATTTTACGCAATATCCATACTTATTTCAAAAAACTTAGTTGCTAGGTAGACTTGCAAACATCTTATTCCGCACAGGACAGTGTTAAAATCAGGACGAGAGAGCCCCCTTTCTCTTATAAAACTTGTCACTAGAAAGCTAATAAAACTAAAGCTGTTAAACTTTCAACTGACTTTATGATAGTTACCTACAGTAATTGGCACTTAAACCGTTCCTGAGGTCAGCAATTAGACAAGCACAATCTATTTATGTTATATCACAAATTGTTAATCATCACTGAAGTTTCTAAGTGAGTCTGAACGAATTTTTAAGACAAGAACTCTTTGAAATGGTTCAAATGGCTCTGAGCACTATTGGACTTAACATCTATGGTCATCAGTCCCCTACAACTTAGAACTACTTAAACCTAACTAACCTAAGGACATCACACAACACCCAGCCATCACGAGGCAGAGAAAATCCCTGACCCCGCCGGGAATCGAACCCGGGAACCCGGGCGTGGGAAGCGAGAACGCTACCGCACGACCACGAGATGTGGGCAAGAACTCTTTGAGAACTGTTATGGTCAACAAAAGATCGTGTTATATTAACAGTAACATGTGTTATGGAGACATAATTGTTATAAAGCCTAACTCATTGCAATAAATCAGAAAGGAACACTAGGACGTAATTTGCAGCACACTACTTACCTTTAAAATATTTACGAGCAATTGTAAAGTAGTTTTCAGTTGCAGATACGTCAGTTATCAGAGGGACACACAATTATCCCAGAGAAAAAGCAAAAGTTCTCTCAGGATATTACTTCATTTTCGAATTTCAGATTTTCAAGAGTTTCCTTTGCCATTAGAAGCGCAGTACAATGAAACTGTCATAAAAATTTCGTTATATCGTATCGAAGTGAACAGCGCATAAAAACAGTTTAAAATTTGGAAACTCTTGAAAACAGATTCTGGTCGTAAATAGAAACATGTAATAAATAATATAAGTACTAATAAATAAATTAAAGACTAATAATGCTGTGTCATAAAATGTTACTTAAATAATTAGGTTGAAACACTTACATTTAGGGAGGTATCGGTTTCTCAGTACTAAAGGAATTATAGGTGAAAGAAACTCGATACAAATAATTGGAGAAGGTTCTTTTAGATGAAATTAACTGACAACGACTTCGCTCTGCTGCTACTACTGTCTGTTACTGAAAGTAGTATATCACATGAGACATTGTTAACCACAAAAGACTATGATAATTTTCATAAGACCTTAAAGTCATAATCAAAACGCCCTCTAAATTCGTAATGGTGCAGACATATATCCATAACGAGACAGCGCTCGACAAGTACAGCAGCGACGGAAGTTCCCTGTTGGTAATACTGAACAAACAATGAGATTCTATTCCAAGCAGATTACATAAAAAATTAAGTTGAACACTTAACAAATAATTAGAGCTCTCTGATTCGTATGAAAAGGTTTACCTTTATGGGACGACTCTCGTACTTACGTGGTAAATGAGATGGATAGGGCTCTTCATAAACGGACTCTTTGATGAAGATAAATTATTCACACGAAGCTTTATATTCATTAGCTACCTCTTCGACCCCACCCCTCATAATAAACCAAACAATAGTTCCTACAATTTTTATGAGACATCCGAGAGTGCCGAAAATGTTACGGCCCACGATTTAATATAATGACTCTGTTTTAATAAGAAGGTAGTCCAGTGGCAGTGATGTTCATATCCCGCCAATTTTGCGTATTCCCAATCGATTTCGCTTCATTACACATATTTTCCATTCTTTCACTGCAATGGCTTGTTACGGCATGACGACTAATAAAGGCGAGGGACAAAGGCTGTGTTCAAAATGGTTCAAATGGCTCTGAGCACTATGGGACTTAACTTCTGATGTCATCAGTCCCCTAGAACTTAACGCAATTAAATCTAACTAACCTAATGACATCACACACATCCATGCCCGAGGCAGGATTCGAACCTGCGAACATAGCGGTCGCGCGATTCCAGACTGTAGCGCATAGAACCGCTCGGCCACTCTGGCTGACCAAAGGCTGTGTCTCAAAGCAGATGTGCATGCATGTCTGAAGAACATTGTAACGTAATACATACAGACACTGTATAAACAGAGACATTGTTTAAATCACTGGCTTATCAAAGCGTCAACTGCAGATCACATGGCGTCACATGGTTGCGTCGCGGCTCTGCCGATTAGTTCGTACAACCGAGATATTTCTTTATAAATCTGTTAATGAAGAAGTAGCGTAATAAGGTTCATTACTTCCTGACGCAGTTTCATTTTACACTCTGCTTAACCACTGAATGACACGCAAAAGAAGTTTCTTGCGCTTTGACTCATTGTAATGCAAACGATAGAAATAATACGAAGAATGATGCGTCGACCGAATGTCGTAGACTTTACTCCTTGAGTCCATGCGGGGCGATTTTCTTAGTCGACACATGACCGCTACCTGCATGATACTGCACCAGCCAAGTTCTACGCTTTTAGCTGCATTGCGACGTCGCTGCACGAAATCGACAGGGTCCAGTTCCGCGGTTACCACGATCACTTCATGAATCAGAACTTGGTGTCGTCGTGTGTGGTAAATTCCAGGGCATCATCACTACTGCACCTGATGGATTAGAGCTCCAGCCTGACAGTTCGGTGTTGGATGTGACATATTTTGAAACGTGTGAGCGTGTTGGTTCACGCTCATCTGAACGTCTTCTGTGATATTAGGACGAGGTAATCTATACGTCGCCGTGTTAATGCTGTGACTTTGACTTTCAGAAAGCCTTTGATACAGTTCCACACTGTCGAATAACAAAAAATTACGCACATACAGGACGTCCTAAAGTCAAAATAATGATCATTGAAAATCAAAAACATTTGTCTAGATAAAACTTTGTTACATTCCTGCTAGTTTGCTTCTGTATCGGTATTTACTGGCTATAGATATCGTTTCTCCTTACGACAATTGAGGTAAAGCCTACACCAACTAGCATGTTCTCCTTACAATTGAGGTAAAGCCTACACCAATTAGCATGTTCCTGTAACTAATATGAATATGTAACCGTCAAAATTCTCGCAGCCCCAAACTAAATACATTTCCAGCCAAAACGCTGGTACATGCTCTCTTTATGTAATACTAGAGACTAGGACATCAAGCAAGTTCCAGTACTAAAGTAACACGTGGGTAGTTCTTCAGCGATGTTGTGTATTTATTACTCAACTGATACTGTGACGGTCCGTGCTATAAAGACTAATGCCGGCTGACTGACTGCGAGAGGAAATTCTGTATTACATTCTATCAAAAACGGCGGAGAAACTCTTTTCTCCTGTTTTAATTATCTGTATGAGATAATAAATGATGTTGCAGTGCTATGAGGTCAGAATGGTTTGCCGAATGTTGTTAAGACATTGTCAGTGATATACTTCACACTCTACATCTTGAGTATTGTACATTAGATACTTTATTTCTTTATGTTGAATTCCAAATGAGTTATTTTACGAAAACGAGAAACTTTATAGTCTTTTACTAACTTTATTAACTGTAAAGTTCATTCTCATAAATAAACGTTGGAGTATAAAGTTCTCAATAGTTGTGCCCTCTTTCCTAGTCGCGCTGTGTTTCGTCAAAGACGAGGAGACAAGACATACGTTTGGATGACATAGCCTTGCTGATGGTGGAATAAAATCAGCACCCGCAGCTACAGCATGACAAAATAACGATCTGGGTTATGGTGCATCTCCAAAGTTGAATATCCGTAAATAGATGTTTAAAAATCAACGTGATGGGGGTTTTTGGCTAGAAGACTCCCAATCGTTACCTTTCGACATTCTAAAAAGTCTCAATAATCACAGACGACTGCTAGGATAGGAATTTGATGCCAAATTATTGCAAAACGCTGGCAACACATTAAAGAGTTCATGTCGGCTCCAAGTTTATTTTATAAGAGCGTGCACAATTTGTTTATTCCACACACACAACAATAGGTGAGCTCCTGATTGTGTAAACTTCAGTGATTTGCTTAAAATCTTAGTCTCTACTTAAAACAGCCTGGAAAAACGAATCATGGTTCGATACACTTGAGCTTCCAATTAACACAGAGCACATTTCATAAACTCTTGACTTATTAAGTTTCACCTCCCATACATTCAAACGCACGAGAGAAAACGTTTAAAAATCTCCAGGCTCAACGCAGCGGTACCTCCATATGCATCACAATGCAGCGTATAAAATTGTTATTCCATGGACACCACGTCGACTTCACTGTGCGAAGTAGAACAAAACTATCTGTGAAATTGCTTCTGAAAGTACTCACTGTCCAAGCTCAAGCCCATTACCAAAACGTCTTATAATCAAATTAAAATATCCACATATCACGTGTGCAACCCCCGTGCAGTCCTTCCGATACAGTAATTCAATTCTCTTGTTTCAAAAACAAAATCTCTTTAATACTGACAACAGTTTAATTAGACGAAATACACTGACAGAAAAAAATCGCAAAACGGAAAAATTATGAATGTAGGGTAATAAAATATCGGAAATACAGTTGCTAGGTAATTGAATGCAAGCAAGCAAATGTGCATGCATTGTGGGGTACAGATGTCGGATATCAGATTGTGGAACAGAGCTCCATCCCTGTTGCATTTGGTCTGTCAGTACAGAGACGCCTAACGCTGGTTGTGGATGACGCTGGGATTCTCGACCGATGATGTCCACTATGCGCACGACTGGAGACAGATATGGTGATCGAGCAGGACAAGGTAACATGTCGACCCTCTGTAGGGCACGTTGTGTTACAACGGTGGTATTAAAGCGAACGTCGGTAGTTCCGGCTTAACCCCATTGCTCCAACCCGGTTTTACCCCAACTCGACCTTATATGCAAAATTCCTTCTGCATATAAAAGAAGGTGAAGAAGCCTTTAACATAGTGTATGTTGATAAAGCCTGTTTAAAATGTTATTCATTGTAGTGTGTGCACTGTGTATTGAACCGTGGACCTAGAAACGACGGAGAGGCTTCGTCCCACCGTAGCCCCCAATGGTTCACAACTCAACAGCAGGCCACAGCAGTCCAGCCGCCCCACCGCCACCCCACACCGAACCTACAGTTATTGTGCGGTTCGGACCCCTTCGTGGTAGCCACACTGTACGTGGAGAAGATATCGCAACCGGTGGCCTTACTGTTTATGAACGACCATGCCCATGCCCTGTTTCAACAGAACAGCCCTTGTCCTCGAACTGCTCTAAGGTACTGAGCGTTTATTTCTGCTGTGAATATTCCGTCATGGTCAGTCACATGGCCCGATGTCTCGCTGATCAAGAACGTACGGGGTCTCATGGAACGAACGAGCCATCAGCGCCGACCCTCCACCCAGTTAACTGTGGGAACTGCCCACTCAGGGGCAAACGACTTGGATGGAGTATCACAAGACTGCACCTGATACCTCTACACCTCTGTACTGCAATGTGTGGACACCAGTATTCACAACCATGGGGAATCTGCGCCAGATTAACAAGAACGTTTTTTGGGCGTGTGGCGCAATAACTGCTGGTCCTTAGAAGTTGAAAGCGTAAACATTTCGTATGTGTGGTATCAATCCACCCACCTGCTAATAATGGTCGCAATCCGCCTTCTCCCTCTGGATGCAGCTCTTTTTATGACTATTTACATATAATGACAACTTAAATAATATTTACATCTGTCAAAAATGAAATATTACTTACAGTTTGTCGCAAGATATACATTAACAACGTAAACCTTTTTAAATAATGTAATGGGAGAAAGAAAAAATGACTATACCGGGGTGTTGGGAGGGGGGGTGAGGGATGTCAAAAAGTAATGCAACACTTATTTTCTGAGCGCACGTTGGTTTCATACGGTACACCATACTATTCTCATTATTTTGACTAGAACGCCCTATTTTTGAACATAATATCAGGTCAAAGCGACGGCCTTAAGCCACCTTACTGGGAGGGCCTGTATACCCGTTATACACCACTCTACTGGTCAATGTCAAAGCCAACGTCTTGCTGTATCAGGAATCTCTTCATCATCCAAGTACTGCTTCCTGCAGAGTGCACCCTTTCCTCGACCAAACAGTTTGAAGTCGGAAGGTGCGAGGTCCGAGGTGTGGGATGGATGAGCCAGAACAGTCTGGTGAGGTACTCTCGGGTGCACAAAATTGTGCGAGACGCTACGTTGTCGTGGAGAATTTTTGTGGCGATGGACACGTTGAGGACGTTAATTCGATTCCCTGAGAGTGACATAATAGTCAGTCCTTAAACCATGATGGAGGACATCAAACAGAATAACAGCTTCAGGGTCCCAGAAGACTGTCGCCATGACTTTGTCGGCTGAGGGTGTGGCTTTGAACTTTTTCCTCGGAGGAGATGTGGTATGGCGACTATCCATGGATTCACGTTTCGTTTCCGGTTCCAAGTGATGAACCCAAATTTCATCGCCTGTGTCGGTGTTCGACAAAAAATAGCCACAATCGGCCTCGTAAGGCGCAAAGAATTTCGCACAGATGAACCTTGTTTGCTCCTTACAGTCTTCTGTGAGGCGTCCAGGAACATACCAGGCAAACACTTTGAGTAACCCAACTGGTGGACGATTGTTTCATTATCACCAACAGTTGTGTTTGATTGTTGTCCGTCGATCATCAAGAATGAGAGTGTCCGCACAGTCCATTATTGCAGGCGTCACGGCTACATGATGCCGGTCGGCACGCAAGAGATAGTACAGGTTTGCGCGACCTAGTTGCCATGGTGACAGACGCCTTGTCCAAGGAGTTACCGTGCTTTTGTTCACTCGCAGGCCACCATAGGCATTCTGCAAGCGCAGTGAATATCTGCAGTGCTCTGGTTTTCCGCCGAAAGAAACTCAACGACAGCTCTCTGCTTGGGACGCAGCTCCATTACAGACGCCATTTTGAAGGTTATGTATAGCACCGCCGCCAACCGGAGCTTCGTGAAACTACAGGATCTGAAGAGGGAATATTCCATGATGTCTCACATCAATAACAGAATTTTTCAGCCGCAATTGGCAGAGAAAAAAAAATGTATTGCTTTACGTACTGAACGCCCCTCGCACATACAGTTCAGTGAGTACGTTTCGCAGAGGCAGCTGAAAGAATGGGTGTCTCGAGCAGTGAGGAATGCGTGCGCAGTCACCGATAGCCGCGATGGGCGGTGCAGGGCAGCGGGGAGGGACCGGCCGGCCGCTGCGACCACCACGCGCCAATAATTGCCGCTTGCGTAACGCCGCCATCCCGCTTTCTATAGCCTACATTATGAGCCTGCAGCAGACAACAAGAAAAAAAAGAAGAAGCAAAAAGGCGGGTAATAAACTGGAGCGCTCCGACAAAACTCCAGTCTCTCTTTCCTTTTTGTGGTTTGGGATGCAATTAAAAAAAATGGCAGCAGCGCCTGCGACACGTATGTGGCGGCATTATTGCACATCTGGGAGGCGTAGAAAGCCCGCTGCAGCGCCGTAACCGGCAACAGCTCCCCAGCGCCCAGCTCTGACTTCTCGCCTCGTTTCACTGCCGAAGACTGCCAATTATCGCGTGCGTTGAGGTCGCACTTACTTTGTTATGTCACTGTGTATCCCCAACCTCTCCCCCCCCCCCCCCCATAATTACCACCCGTGATTCCTACTCGAGACTTTCGGTGACTCTAGCCAGCGAGAATGGTTTATTATACTTGCTAAATCTAGATTCTTGTCTTCGCTTCTACGGTATTATGTCAATGCTGTGAATGCTGAAATAATGTATCGAGGACCGTGGGAAAAGAAAGTAATTAATATTGCGAAGAAAGATAAAATGAGTGAGACTCCTTCCCACATTGTTTGATTTGACTGATAGCCCCTTTTTAAGTGTGAAAGCGTGCAAAGGCTTGCAAAATCAAGTCAAACAAGCTGTTAGTAGCAGAGTACAGTCTTTCTAAAAGTCTTCCCGAACTTGTTACAACGGTTATAACAACACCCAGCACCGGAAAACAGCCCTCCCTCCAAGGATGTACGAATGATGGACTAACGTCACTGTTCTTAAGTGCAGCGTCGTAGTTTTCGAGCTCTAATTCCCTGAAGATACCTACACATTCTCTACTGTTTTCGCAAACTAAATCGGAATTGAACAAATGGCTGCACTGAACTGGTGAACTGTCATAAACAGACACAAATATAATTCGCTTCACGGAGGTTATTTACACTGAAGAGCCAAAGAAACTGGTATAGGCATGTATTTAAATACAGAGGTAGTTAAGCAGGCAGAATACGGCCCTGCAGTCGGCAGCGCCTGCATAAGATAACAAGTGTCTGGCGCAGTTGTTAGATTGGTTACTGCGCCTACACTGGCAAGTTATCAAGATTTAAGTGAGTTTGAACGTGGTGTTATAGTCCCCGCAGGAGCGAAAGGTCCAGCTTCTCCGAAGTAGTGATGAAGTGGGGATTTTCCTGTACGACCATTTCACGAGGGTACCTTGAATTTCAGGAATCCGGTAAAACATGAAATCTCCGACATCGCTACGGTCGGAAGAAGATCCTGCAAGTACGGGACCAACGACGACTAAAGAAAATCGTTCGACGTGACAGAAGTTCAACACTTCCGCAAATTACTGCAGATTTCAATACTGGACCATCAACAGGTGTTAGCATGCGAACCATTCAACGAAACATAATCGATGTGGCCTTTCGGAGCCGAAGGCTCACTCGTGTATCCTTGACGACTATACGACGCAAAGCTTTACGGCTCACCTGGGCCCGGTAACACCGACACTGGACTTTTGATTATTGGAAACAAGTTGCTTGGTCGGACGAGTCTCGCTTCAAATTGTACCGAGCGGATGAACGTGTACGGGTATGGAGAGAACCTCATGAATTTATGGTCCTTGCATTTCGATACGGGGCCTCTAATACGCCTAGATACGATTCTGACACGTCACACGTACGTAAGCATCCTGCCTAATCACCTGCATCCATTCATGTCCATTGTGCATCCCGACGGACTTGGGTAATTCCAGCAGGACAATGCGACACCCTACACGTCCCAAATTGCTACGGAGGGGCTCCAGGAACACTCTTCTGAGTTTAAACACTTCCGCTGGCCACCAAACTCCCCAGACGTGAACATTGTTGAGCATATCTGGGATGCTTTCAACACGCTGCTCAGAAGAGATCTCCACCCCCTCTGCTATCACAGATTTAAGGACAGCCCTTTAAGACTCATGATGTTAATTCCCTCCAGGACTACTTCAGACATAAGTCAAGTCCATACCAAGTGTTGCGGCACTTCTGCGTGCTCGCGGGAGCCATACACGATGTTAGGCTGGTATATCAGTTTCTTTGGCTCTTCAGTGTAAATGGAGTACAGGTTGATTGAGTAGCTCGCTCTCTCTTCACTTCTCTTACAAAAAACCTCTTTGAGTCCGAGGTCGCAAATTCAGTCTTTTTGTGTTAACATGACAGGAGAAGTGTTAGCTTCTAATTATTCACTATGTGCAGCAGGTGGGTGACAGAAAATGAGTGTTGGGGAGGTGCAGAGACCAACCCTTCACAACACTTCACAAAATGGTAGCGCCGACATGCAAGAAATGTTCAAAACAAACCATTAACTTACACCATTACCACAGAATGGAAAATGGCACGCCACAGTGATCACATAGGTTCGCACGATCGAGATCGAAGGCTAACTCCTTGGGAATTACAAATCGTGCAGGACATTCATCTAGGTATTCCCTCTTAACGAATGTATATAGAATAATATTGGTGTATCGGGCTGATGAGAACAGATGGAATTTGGTGGCATCTAACAGAATGCGAAAGTCTGTCGTGGAGCATACCGCGAAACTGGTTAACCTATGGGGCGTAACCGCTGATAGTGAGATAAAATATTTTATAGGCACGAAGAGATAGAACGTTCAGAGGCTAAATTTGTCCATTGGTTCCAGGTAGTATGAATTGCCATTCCAAAGACCTTCATGAGTGATAGTTTGCTCTAAGGGAGTATGATTTTTGCATGCAGACCAGGATTCAAACAAAACCTATTTATTTTGAGCAGCTATGGGTCAAAAGCAGCGTTCATACTATACTTGTAGTTCTCTTATGCCGATTTTCCCATTCTTGCTTGCTGTGACGTAAATATTCCCAACTGCCTTTGCCAGGCCACGCATACGAGAAAGAATCGTAGGGAATAGAGTACCTACAAATTCTCGCAGAACAATAAATAACATTCCACTCAATTTACCATCCAGATTAATAGTCGGCACAAATGTATACGAATTCTTTAAGGCATTGAAGGTAGCTGATATTGATACAACTCTCTAGGTAGCTCTAATCTCCAGAGTTAATTTCATACGCATTTCCTATTCAAATCCGTATTGGTCGGAGTTGAAAATGAATTCCTTGCTCATCGACGGAATACTTTTCTTTATCTCATCTATAAATTTTCGGACCGATTCCACAGTTTGCTGTGCATTGTCAAGTTGACGCTTTGTTTGAACTTTCGCTATCTTACGTCTTCCATTTCTGAACCCTTGTTTGAAGTTATGCAACCATCCACTGCTTTCCTTGAAATTACTCTAATCTAAGTCGCTCGCAGTTTCGATGAGCGTAACATGGTAAGTCATTATCATGCAAGGCCGGCCGAAGTGGCCGTGCGGTTAAAGGCGCTGCAGTCTGGAACCGCGAGACCGCTACGGTCGCAGGTTCGAATCCTGCCTCGGGCATGGATGTTTGTGATGTCCTTAGGTTAGTTAGGTTTAACTAGTTCTAAGTTCTAGGGGACTAATGACCTCAGCAGTTGAGTCCCATAGTGCTCAGAGCCATTTGAGCCATTATCATGCAAACCCTGTGAACTGTATCGAGCATCCCTGAAATGCGCAAACAACACTTTTTGTAACACTTGCGCCTCGTCCTCCTCTGAATATCTGTCGTTTGTCTTTGCACTACACAGTCTTATTGCCGCGGACCTAATTCGTTTTTTTTCTTTACTACGCTGCGGATCATCTTACATGTACGTGATTGTGTTTCGTACACGCTCCTTGGATAATGATTGTGCCTTACTACATTTTACTGGAGACGGGATTTGTGGCCCCTTGTCCGACAAGGATTATGAACTGCATGGCTCGACACTGGTTTCAGTATCACTTTCACTTGTTAAGCACGTATTGTCACGTTTTTAATCCTCATGTACATTGTACGCGTGGTATCATCACATCACATATTCCACTGACTCACGTTGTAGAAAGGCTACTATTTCATCTGCCATTTCTTTCTCGCTATGTCAAATTCCTCGGGTTCCTTTCTGACGAAATTCTTATGCTCGGCAACTGTTGTTGTAGATATTATGCCATGCTTACACAGCCATGTCTAAATTTTCGATGTAATTTATCTATACATGAAACACTAAATATTCTTTTTAAAAAATTGTCTCGTCGTGTAAAGTGTCAAAGTATCGTATTCAGCTGCTGAACAATGAAGACTGTTTGTTGGCCCTGTATTGCGCTTGTTAACAGTACCGTGAAACAAAACTTTCATCTTAGTGAAATGCTGAATTTGAAATACTGAAATAAACTGCAATGGACTACCCACAGAATAAAATTCTGCACTATTCGAAAGAAAATAACTGTTTAAGATTTGTCTTGGCTGTTCACTGTAAATTAATCTCCTTACTTAGCACAGCACTTGAAAATTCTGGCTGTTACTGTTTGCTCACAAGAATGCTAATTGAGATGCCCTGAAGGAAAAGTTGCCTACCTCTTGCTCTGCTTGCTGTTTTGAGTCTGTGTACTGAAGTTCTCGAAAGAGGATCGAAATCAGCAATTGTAGCAGCTAAAGAAAAATAATCCACTCACTATTAAACTTTCCTAGCTTCTATGCCGCTCAGTGTGGCTGCGCGGTAAAGGGCATTTCGCCACGGTTCACGCGGCTTCCCCCGCCGGAGGTTCGAGTCCTCCCTCGGGCATGGGTGTGTTTGTTGTCCTTAGCGTAAGTTAGTTTAAGTTATATTAAGTAGTGTGTAAGCCTGGGGACGGATGACCTCAGCAGTTTGCTCCCATAGGAGTTGCTACAAATTTAGAAATTTTTCTTGCTTGTCGGAAACAATTGGTAACTACGTGTGGCGTGGAGGTGCAATGTACTCACCGCAAAATATTCAAAACTGTACTAAGAATGATGGAGGAGGATTTTACTTCGAAGAAAAGAGTTCCTGAAAAATTAAACTCTGATTAATGTCAAAAAAGACTTCAATAGTTAGGAAATTTAACCATTACAAAAATTACAGTTATTTAAATCATTTACATTATTTATGACGTAATAAACTAAGAGATGAAGATAATACTAAACATGAATGTTATTAGTTATCTAAAGGACAAAAATTTCCTTTAGTTAACAGTTTAGACAAACAAATATTTCATTCTTGCGGTGGTTACCTGGAAATATTCCTCCAAAATTATTCTCCATCCACATATTCAAGAAAATATTTTTACTTTTCTCCCCAATAAAGTATTCCAGATAATTTCTCCCTGATTCACAAATATAAGATCTCCGTCCGAAACACAACTGCTCCCTACTATACCTCTAATAATAGTTCCCTAACGCTGCGTAACAGACAAGTGATCAAGCGCATTACAGACTCAAGAATCTTATCCACTACTTGTCGAACGCGCTCATGCATCTTTGTCTTAACACAGTAAAGATGAAATATTTACAGTAGCAGAAAACATATGACAACCTTACAACAGTACAGCTAAATTGTCAAGATTCGTTTTTCTAGGGAAAGAATTCTCGGACGAATTTCGAGGATCACGGTCCGATACAGTCTGTACACAGGCATACAAAAGACGTAATGGAGGATCGATGGTAGAATCGTCCCATCCTTCTCGAGGTAACTATTGGATAAATTTAAAAACTCGGACTCAATAGCAGACTGCGGTAGAGGCCATAGTGCCCTTTATAAATGAAACTACACTCCATCCACTATTCATGAACATATCTGCATCCACGTCGAAATATAGTCTTAGCTTGGAAACGTTTATTTCCTCTATATATGTGCTTCCGAGTTTTCTATCATATTAAGTTATCTGTGAAACCAGTCGTTTGTCTGTGGAACGTTTCCTGAACAGTTGATATATGCTGAAACTGAGTCTTTGTTTAAGAAAGGAAATAAGGAAATTGGCACTCAGTTCAGTTTCACTTTTTCCAGAATTCTCGGCAGTTTTAGAAAAGGTTATATACAACCTGCTTCTTAACCATCTGATAGTAAATTATATATTATCGAAGTCGCAGTTTGGATTTCTAGGGGTTTATGATACTGAGAAGCCTATGTATACATACAGTGAGAATATGATTAACTTACTAGACAATAAATTACAGGCTACTAATTTTTTTGTAATCTGTCAAAAGCATATGACTGTGTAAATCACGATAACATTTTAAGTAAATTTGAATGGTTTGGTGTAACAGGAAATGCCGTAAAATTCTACACTAAATTGTACTGAAGCACCTAAACAAATCTCTATTCGCAATGCGAATGATGTCAGACACAGGTGACATAGAAATAAAAAAGAATCTATCATATTATGCTTACTTTCATTCCATAATGTCACAATGGATTAATTTTTGTGATAAATCGTCAAGCTAAGCTAAAGTTTTCCATGTTCAAAAACGTGTAATAAGAGTAACTTGTAATATGAACTCATTTACATCCTGCAGAGGCCTGTTTAGGGAACTAGGAATACTAACTATTGCTTCCCTACATATTTATTACCAAATGAAATTCGTAACTAAGAAAATATCTCTGTTTGAGACCTGCAACCCTTTCATGGAATCAGTACTAGAAAATAAATATCTTCACAAATATTAATTTTAAAGTCACTTACTTTGGTTCGAAAAAACGTTCATTATTCATGAAAACCCATTTTCAATAACTTGCCAGCAACCTTAGAAAGTTTAGTTACCAATAAAGGTCAGTACAAGAACAGCCTGAGGGCTTTTTGGTAGCAAGCTCCTTTTACTGCATTGATGAATTTCTTAGTAGACTCACCTTATAGGCATATATTACTAGTAACATCAAATAAGGAGAAAGGTGAGAAGACAGGTCTACAAACACCGTTTGAAAAGACAGAATGCATAAGCAATGAAACTCTCACCAAGAATTTTTAAAATCAAGTGTGGCAACAGTAAAAATCGAGACAACTTAAAATATTCTAATGAAAATATAATTAAAGTGAAAAAGAATCAGTTAAAAACAGAACTGAAAATATGGAAATGAAACTGTTTTGGAGGAAGTTGAGGAAAAACAGAAATAAGTATTTGCCTCGACGTGGTCCTTAGATAGCCTGTAACGACATGGCGACGACACGCTCAGAATTGGCCTCGGATGGCCCAACGGTACAGATCGACATCAGAATCATCAAAAACTGACAGGCGACAATGGATGCGGATATGGAGATACATGTGGTCAGCACAGCGCTCTCGCGGTCATTGTAAGCTTTCGTGAGCAAAGCCGCTACTTCTGAGTCAAGTAGCTTCTCAACTGGCTGAGTGCAGCCCGCTTGCCAACAGCGCTCGGCGGACCCGGACGGTCACACATTCTAATGCTAGGCAAGCCCGACAGCGGCGTTACCACTGCTGCAAGACCGTTGACTGTAACGGTACAAAATAAAACCAAATAATGCAAGTATTAGTAGAATCTGACTTCAACACAAATTCATTGCGGTTGTTAGATCATTGTAATGAAGTGTTATAAAATGATTTTTCTATTTGATTATGCATTCCTTCAACGGCCTCAGTATTATCACATGCACCTCAGTGTACTGACCATTTACATGTCTTGTGAAAAGCTATTTATTATCTTTTAAACGATAATGTGTTTCAGATTTTTTGACTTATTCCACAATAGTGATAAGTATTTCACTTGGGGTCTGTGAAAATAAAATACGCACATTTGTTTTTATTTGTAAACATTTATCGTGAATTTTTGTTTTTCGTGTTTTAAATTCTGGAAGATTTCCTCACTATAGATGTATTGGAGCGAAAAGCATGGTGAATTTAATCTAATGCAGTCTGATCTACATACCACTCACGATACAAAGATAACGACTAATTAAAATAACTTGCCTACCAATAATCATTTTATCAAGCACCATTTTCGAATAGAAGTGGTAAAGGAAGAAGTAAATGCACCGCACTGCTGCTTGTGGATTACGTTCTTAGAGGTAGACGTAAATATACATGCCTCTTTCAACGTAAAATAGCGCCACTGGTAAAGAAGGAATATCATTGAAGTTAAAATCTTCTGGGTTATTGGACCGCGTCATATTTCTTCTAAAACGAGGACGTTTCGACCCCTCTGCAGGGATCTTCCTCAGGATCTTCTGGTGTCCACTGCTGCTAAAGTTTCTTGCAATAGTGGACACCAGAAGATCCTGAGGAAGATCCCAGCAGAGGGTTCAAAACGTCGATCATTTTAGAAGAAATACCAAGCGGCCTAATAACCCAGAAGATTTTAACTTCAGTGACAACAGCCACGAAAGCGTGCAGACTTACTTAAGGAATATCATGTTGGTGGGTATCACTGCCGTTGTATATCTGCATTACGAACGAATTGGGATGCGATCGGATTCTGTAATGAATTAGAAGATATGCCTTAATAAGCCCGATAGGCTATTTATCGCAAACTGACCCGTTAGCCACACAGATGTGATCGCGAATATCGCTGTGATACTGTTCACAGACGCGTTAACTTGTCACCTGTTGTATATTGCTCACAATTAAATTCATGTGGCATGACTGAGGCCGCAATTACTAATGTCTACGATGAAAGCGAGCAAGAAAACGAGCAGCTATCATTTCACGCACGTGCCATGCACTGGTTCCTGCAGAGGCTTTTTGTGTGTTCTTTCAGCTTGAAAATTATGACTACTTGGGCACTAGCTCGTACCATTTAACAGTTACCGTCATTGGTCAATAACTTGATGGTTTCCATCTGATCCCAATATTAAGTTTTCAGAACGATATGCTGTCACTGTGGTTGGAAAAAACGAAACTATATTCGAAGCTCTAATAAAAAAAGAAAGGCCTCTTAAGACGATATATTAATGCGGAACCGATCTCCTCCGCCGTATGGAATCCTATCTTTTTTTAGTGACAAAGTCTTCTAGTAGCAGCAAGAAATTGAAATTTTATTTCAATGTCTAGCTTTCTTCTGAAGGTACTGAGTACAATTGGCGTCTGTGCAAATAATTAAAGTCGTTGTAGCTTCCAGTTATTCGTGAGAGGTTGTTTTTTACAAACCCTACCAACTGAAGGTTACCTCTGTTTCGTTAAGTACGTGGGTAGGCACGAAGAAACAAAAAAAAATTAATGGCGTCCAATATATGTTTAAACAGAGAAAACTATTCGACTAAAACTATTCTCTTCTCCTTAGTGGCCTCCCATTGAGACAAGAGTACTGACATGAATCTGCCCTAACTAACCTGGAACGATAAGGGCGAAACGATGGGCCATGGCACTTTATCTATCTACTTTTTTGGACAGCACTAATTTAGGAAAACGAGAGAAGAAACGTAAAGAATGTGTTGAATTTTTATCGATCGAAGAACACTTTGACAAATTTCCTGACAACTACGAAATGCAGCCATTAACTGCATATCGTCATAATCACAGCGCAACTGCCCTTCCTAAAACGCTTGGTCAATTTTTCCTTATAAATACAGTTTTGTAGCTGATTTTCGGTTGAGTGAATGGTCTGCTTTCCCCTGTTCAACATACAGTGGCTTTTATGTAACGAAAGGAAAATCGAAACTCGTTTGTCATCAACCATCGAATACAAGATTTCTTTTTTTATTAAAAATGAAACTCCTCCAGCTGTACTTAAGATTTTATATTTACTTAGCTTCTAGTTTCGACGTTGTGTCAACGCTATCTTCAGGCCTGTATACTTTGATGAAATCAATTGTGTGTGGCTCAGTACTAGAAGTCCGCGGTGAGACCAACACGTGATCCACATGGATGGCGGTTGATTTACTGGCCGCCATCCATGTGGAGCACGTGTTGGTCTCACCGCGGACTTCTAGTACCGAGCCACACACAATAGGTTTCATCAAAGTGTGTGGGCCTGAAGATGGCGTTGACGCAACGTCGAAACCAGTAGCCAAGTAAATATAAAATCTTAAGTACAGCTGGAGGAGTCTCATTTTTAATAAAAAAAAATTATACCAGCTGTATTCCACCTACATCCAATTTAAATATGGATGTACGAAGAGTACAAGATAAGTGATATGATGCATTTTCCGCTCACTGATCAGCGGGATAAATGAAAGGTTCGTATTTCTTCGTGTAAATACCTCTCGCTCCTCTTTTTTATCTCGTTGGCGTATGTGTGCGTGCATGAGAGGAGAGAGCGAGAGAGAGAGAGAGAGAAAGAAAGAAAGAAAGAGAGAGAGAGAGAGAGAGAGAGAGAGAGACAACTATCCACGGAATAACTCGTAGACGTGAGGGTTATAAACGTGTTCAAGGACATCTTGTACTGAGAAATTTTTGATTTTTTTTTTTGTTCAGCCCACTTCTGCTAGGTGATAGGTGGTACTATTTTTATTTACCTTGTCACTAATAAAACTATTTGATATTCAGAATTTCGGCGTATACACACTTCATAGTCAACGATTTCTTCTCCCCTTCGTTCAAATTATTTGCTATTCCTCGCTATACCGCATATCCCGTACAGGGTGTCGCTCTGTATGAAAAGTATGTGCGTGAAAGGAGACGGTACAGAGAACATTATTCTTTTGCATACCGATGGGGGCGAGTATGACTTGGCAACTTCCAAGCTACAGTTGAACCAAACACCCCACTCCTCGATGACACAATCCGGTCCCTCGGAGCCGAAGCCGTCAGCGAGCTGCTCATCAATATGCATGGCGCGTCCTCTTTCGGCGGACGAGGGCAGGAAGCGGAGAGAATGTCACCTCACCTCTTCAAACACGTCCGCCCAATAATGCGTGGTTGTGCGTGACGCAGCCGGCCGGGCTGCGCATTAAATCATCGCCGCGGCCAATGAGGCTCGCGCTTAGCTTAATAAATTCAGCTTCGTTAAGGCGGGACGCGGCGCTGCCCTTTGTCTGCCACGCGGGATTGCCGAGCCGGGCGCGTGGCGTGCTAGGTGGCGTCGCCTCAACATTGTCGTCTGCAGCGCGCGGGGATCTGCCCAGTTAGCCTCTCTCTCCGCGGAGCATTGTTCTTTGCTGATTGAAATGTTGCATATTGTGCTGTGGACTGTCGCCGCATCGGAAACTCAGGCGCTAGTATAAAGTGACTACAGCGAATTTGAAGAGAATTTGCTAGCGTGTAAGTGTTGTATCTACTTTAACCGTTGCTTTTCACTTGCTGGTGAAAGCCATCCTCATTTCCGAAAAGCTATAATATCTGACTACAAGCGTCGAAGAATTCACTCCCTCTTTCTTAAAGGCATTTACCTCTCTTCTATTAGGAGGTATCCTGAGGATCCAACACAGAAAACGGTGGTTCAAATCATTCAGATTTATGAGTCTATAGTTTCTCTAATTCAGTTAAGGAAAACGCAGGAGAACGTCATTGAAGCGAATATGATTACAATCCTTATCCATCTTTTCGAAATCCGAGTTCGTGCTCTTTTTCCTTCTTTGCTCAGGTGTCTGTTCCTTCGAAAGAACAGACACCACTCAAACGCTGTAGCTGCGAAACGCTATATGGAAATAGAAGCGGGATCACTGCTGTTAGCTGCAGCGGGACGTTAAGCGGGATCAGCGGCGCCAAGCGAAAGTGTGTACCAGGACTCGAACCCGGGATCTTCTGATTGCTAGGCAGGGACGGTAATGACTGCGCCATCTGGGACGCAGCGTTATCGCAACTGGACGGATTACCTCGGTTCGCCTCACGGCCGATCCACGTTCGCACCGAGGGCCTCCTATCTGCGTCATGTCTGTTCTTTCACGGGAACACACACCATGTATTCATAAAAACTCATAAGCCTGGCTGGGCAATGGATCCACTTTCTTCAGTGCGAATGTGCGAAAGACGTCCGACCTCCTGAAAGAATCTCTGAGAAGCGAACGGAACTACATGTCTTTTGCCTCTTCGACTGGCAACATGGGCTGGGTAGCTACTACATTATTAAACTACGAAATAATGTGATACAATGCGTAGTGGCAAGCTACTTACGAAGCATATTATGTAAATTGTATATTATGTAAAATGTATATGTATCATAGTATATTCCCCGATTACAATCGTAGATAGCATTATTATTTTAGAATATAGCTAGAACAAGTGAAATGGTAGACAAAAGGAAAATTTCTGCTGTCCTTAATGAAGTTTCAGACATGTACTTTTTTTTATAATACTGAGATAGCCTTATATGTATGTTTTTAGGAATACTTATAGAAATATTGAAAGCATATTCATATATGCAATATTTTGAAATACCGCTTCTACATCTTAAAGCAAAATCAACACATTGGCACAATAGATCACAAGGTCTTTGAGTCTGGCCATACTTTTATGGACGTGATAAAGATTTTAGTCTCTCTGGCAACACAAAGAAATATTTCAAACGTGTATTTGTTACCCAAGGCAGGATGGAAGCAGTGAAGCAGATCTGCAGAAAGTTTTCCATAGTGGAAAAAAAATCTCTCTTCCTGTTAAAGCCATGGCTTCGATAGCAAAGGATAAAGTTGCTTAAGTCACAGAATAAAACAAAACAAAATGGACGAATATCAGGTGGATCTGAATGAGCAAGGAAAATTCTCTAATAATGCAGCTGAAGTATTGACTAAACCGTGATCTTCAGTATATAGAAGCGGATTTTAGGGAACGCGGTATTGGTTCTCTATCAATACCTCTTCTGCAGCCTTTTCAACAAGATGAGTTCGAATTAAAATCTGAGAAGTGGAAAAAGCTTCAGTAGATGAAGAACTATATCCTTCACAATACACACCACACCCATAAATTAATTACCATGTCTGTAAGATAAGGGAGTGAAAAAAGGAAAGAGGACGTGGTCACAGAAGGGTACGAGGCAACTGATAGATGCAAATTTCAATTTTAAATTTATTTGTTGTTTATCTGTTTTTTATTGGTTTCTTACATTAATTGCACTTTAATTACTCACATATACTTGTTTTATAATGAACATATATCGCTCTATGTATATCATGTTTGATGTACCAAAACATCTTCAAAACACAGCATGTCTTTTTGGGGTTGGCTGGATACTTTTGATCACATAGTGGAAACTAAGCTACATTTAGGAATAATATCTAATGTTTTGGTAGTAACTGACATTATTTATAAATGCCATTTATCTCTGACAGTCATTTACTCTTTTTGGCTCAGCAAGCACTAGT
This sequence comes from Schistocerca americana, assembly GCF_021461395.2. Lineage (NCBI taxonomy): Eukaryota > Metazoa > Arthropoda > Insecta > Orthoptera > Acrididae > Schistocerca > Schistocerca americana. The sequence continues at coordinate 517,737,114 of NC_060120.1, read as the reverse complement.
ACCACTTGTGCTCTCAACCCCTCATTTCGAACTACTGTGTGCGACGAGTTTATCACCAATTCACCTTTATAGAATTTAGTACGACGTATTCAGCTGTCGTCTTTCATCTATTATTTTTAAACTTTTGCATTATCGTTATAGGTATCGTGCATGTCTTCGCTAAACGTTTGGCAACTATCGCTTACGCAGTGGTTTTTAACGTCTCTGAAAATGATTACAATAGCTAGTATTGTAAGTAGGCTGTACAGGTTTTTATATTGGTAACGCCAAGTTGCGCTCTGTATGAAAATCACTGGCTGTGCTGTGTGCAGTCTGTGGCTGGTTTGCATTGTTGTTGGCCATTGTAGAGTTGGGCAGCTGGATGTTAATAGCGCGTAGCGTTGCGCAGTTGGAGGTGAGCCGCCAGCAGTGGTAGATGTGGGGAGAGAAATGGCGCAGTTTTGAAATTTGTGTGACTGGATGTCATGAACTGCTATATATATATATAAAATGACTTTTGAACACTATTAAGGTAAATACATTGTTTGTTGTCTATCAAAATCTTTCATTTGCTAACTATGCCTATCAGTAGTTAGTGCCTTCAGTAGTTTGAACCTTTTATTTAGCTGGCAGTAGTGGCGCTCGCTGTATTGCAGTAGTTCGAATAATGAAGATTTTTGTGAGGTAAGAATTCATGAAAAGTATAACCTATTGTTAGTCAGGGCCATTCTTTTGTAGGGATTACTGAAAGTCAGACTGCGTTGCGCTAAAAAATATTGTGTCAGTTTAGTGTTGATCAGAATAGATAAAGAGCGAAATGTCTGAGTAAGTTCAGTTTTACTCAGCTGTTTGAAAATCAAATAACGTAAGGGATTTACCAGCACAGTAATTCATAAATTTTTCTAAGGGGACGTTACAGTATACACGTTACATCGTTTTCGGTTGAGGTCCATTGGCAATAAAATTCAGCACTCAGTTTTCCGATAGAAAAACGAAGTGTTTGTAGGCCTATTTTCCTCGTTTAGTGCCCATTCGCTCGGAGTTTTCTGTTCCCATTAGTGCGAATTCGTCGACGTGCCCAATAACGCCGTTGTTAATCTTCTTTCTGCCTTTCACCACACTGTTGGTACGTATTTTGGACTCGATTTATTGAATTTTTACGCCGACATTCGTATTTGACATACTGAACTTAAATTTTCAGTCTTAAAATTAGTTCACGGTAAAACTGAGTAAGAGAATCCGGTTTGCAGCCGAAAAATGGTTCAGGTAGAATATTCAAACTAATAACGGGAATGTAGCCTGTTGGCCTCGCAGACTACCGCCAACATTTCAGCAGATGCACACACTGTCTTTTTCAAGGTATAAATGCAACGAGAAGCCGAATGACAGAGTTTTCACTTGATAAACTATCGGGGTTTGTGGAAGACGTTTCCCTACTGCTTTCCCGTAAGCTGTTTGCCAGTTAGATGCCGGGAGAAACTCAAGTCTCAGGAAAAAGGTTTAACGTGATATCCATAATTCAAGCTCTATGAATTAGAAACGTGTTCCAAGATGATAGGAATCCACATTAGTTTTAAAAAATGGGGTCTTTTGTCCAATTCTTTTATCTTATAAACTCCTCTTTGGGTTGATCTAAGAAACTGAAAAAGTAGCTTTAAGCACAAGTATAGACATTATTATTATAATTATTATTACTATCAGTATCTTATTGGAGATATGGCCCACCTATGAAATGAAATATAAGGATGCTTAATTTTAGAACATGTGCGTTAAATTCCTTTTGTTTACGAAACATCTTCAGTGGCTTGTAACACACAAGGTGTTTAGAAAGTTTTTCCTCGCAAACTTTCTGCGCTGGACGACAAAAGACCAAAATATGGTTGGTCGGCATTCGGAATAATCTGTAAAAAGGGAGAATATTCTGTGGTTTCGGGAATATGATTCGTTTTCGGAATTACGAGGGTGGGGAGCCGAGCCTTGCTGGGAACATGGCGGTGGAGAGACGAGGTCTTTCATTGTGAGCGCCCGTCTGTGACGGTCGCTCAGTATCAGCTTCGTTGGTACAGACGGACTTGCTGTCTTTGCTCTCAGTAGAGTCTATAATTAGAACAGTTAGGCACTGTACTGTTGCGAACGTATACGATTCTGGACTTCACTTCCGGGTTGGAAGTCGTTGTTGAGTACGCACCGTTCAGTAATTGAGAGCACTTCTTCTGCCTGTACTTACTTTGAGACGTTACCCGAACTCCGTCCTTGTGGTTGGGAGTTCGCGTTTCTCGTCTGTGGAACACAGAGAGGAGAAAACAGTATTAGATTATATTAGTCAGAGGATCGCCTTCTTCCGTCCTAGTGTTTGAAAGAGTTTATTTTGTGGCTGGAGTTGTTCCATCGTCGCAGACGAGTACGAGAACCACCCTTTCGACGCACCGGACGCAGTACATATGGTGATATCACAAACTGTTTCGGCTTATTAGGGCTATAAAGCTAAACACCTGTGATCAGGTTAGTTTATTTCCACTGAGGTTCCACACCACCGTAGATCATCTTTGAAAGTAGTGTCTTCTAGTGTTGGGTACATAGATGATGTCAGGCATTTCGCGTTAGTGATATTAGACCACGCAGTCATAACAAGGAGCAGAGTTCGGCAATTTATTAATAATTTTAGTCAGGAAATATAGACAATTGTACTTAAATAGTTGATGTTAATCTATAATAAATACATATTGAACAACAACGTTTACCATTTAGTAGCATTAGTTGACTTCATCATCCATTTATGTTTAGATTGTAATTTATATTTAAAAAAGAGCGTTAAGAAATCCTAGGATCTGCTTCAGGGGGTAGTCAGACAGGGCCAAATCATCATTTTAGCGTTTATTATTTTCCGCTGCGCACATTCATTTTTACACCCGCCTGGAGTAGCATCATGGAAAATTAATAGCAATAGTACTACGAATAATAATAACAACAAAGAAGCAATTAATAAAACATACAAACGGCAGTAAGTTAAAGAATCGATAGCATTCGGCGGCACCCCTCATTTCTCGAGTGGGCAGTAAAGGAGGTTGAGAATGAACTCGGTGTGATAGATGTGACAAGCTCTTGAATGCTATCGCATCATCGACTGCACAGCTGCAAAAAACGACCGACAGTAACACAGTTTACGTTAGTTGCAAGGAATGCGGGTAAGTGCTGACAGCATAATCATGTTAATAAGGCAAATACTTCGTTGTGAGAGAAGAACTCTTTTAAATACTCTATAAATATGGTTAGTTGTGTTTTCCCTTCGGGCCAGCAGAGGACAAGACAGACATTTTAATCAAGATAAATCAACAGTTGTGCTAGTGAAACTGGTAACGTACGTTTTCTAGCAACAATTAGCTTAGTGATTAGCATAGTGCAAATTTCTGTGTAGAATTATACTCTCCTTGGTTGTGATCCACAGTCATTTTAACACGTAACAGCAGTTAAAACGGTATTTTATCTTTATTACACGAGTAAAGTATTTTCCTTAAATCTTTAGAAAATATTGTTAGCTCCGAAACAGGATGGTAAAAAGTAAAAACTTTAAATTTTGTCATATTTTTCACCCTTTGAGGACAAAGAAAAGTTGACTTAATGTACAGATGATCCAACAGATAAACTGGATGTGCTACTGTTTCATGAATGTAATGGGTCGACATCTGCCTTCAGATGTCACCAATTACAACCAGTATTTTTCAGATGTCGTTATTTTAAGTGTTGACACCTGGTCTATCACCACTCGTTATTGATATTTTAAACATTGTATGTTCTATTCCTGAGTGGACTTGACATGGGTCTATGATTACTTTACACTGATTTCAAATTATATTATCACAGTTATTAATTTCAGGCATTTCAAGTGAAACTTTTTACCATTTAGTGCGTGTTAGAGCTATAATGAAGTCTTCTCACAAAATCTAAACATGTGTAGAACACAGTCACTGCGCATAGAATCGTCTCTCAAAAAGCGTCAGGAAATGTTAAATTTCATGAAGAGGGATGAATTATGGAATGGAAACTGCATGATACGACAAGAACAACGTTCCGTAGCGTAACTTACAGTGAAAGATGCCGAGGTAGAAACGAAAATGAGCCTCATACCAGATTATTCCCTTAAGTGCATGCCGAGAAACAACGAAAATATTGGAAACTGATTTATCGTGACGGAAATTACGAGCAGAATGTGATGTCATACGTGTAAGCTACCGCAGTGCTGCTCCGGTAGCCACATTTCACTTATCCCCACGGTTTGCCTCCGGGGGCGCTTAACACGCGATTCGTATGCAGAGCGCCTGTCGCGATGTGTCTGCTTGCGACGAAGGAATGCGAATCGCTGTGGGCTGCCGCGACAGGAACATCATGTTAACCGCATAATGAGCGGCCGCGCTATTGTTCCGTGCCCTGTCGCAGCTGCTTGTTTGTTCTCCGGCGTCCTATTATTTTAGGATGGCGCCTACGCGCCTGCAGAACATCCTCGCACCGCCATTGTACCGAAAGCTGCATACGTAATCTGTTGCGGAATGACTTTCAGTATCTTCGTGGTCCACTTCACTCAGTCATTCTTTCCTCATAACGACCTGTGTGTAGCTCGAGATGCCGTACGTCACACTGAGCGACTAATCCTTGCCTTCAACTTGTGTAGTATTTTGTGCTGTATATAACTAATTCCTTTCACCTTAAAAACGAAGAAAAATTGGGAACTAGTCATTCAGACTGTATTCTGTAATCAGGCAATTGATTTGTTAACGCACCTGTATCCCAAACGCATAATCTTATCCAAAGTTTACCCTGGACGGCCAATAAAAGATCTCTCCAAAGTAGGAGGCTAAATAAAATACCCCACCTAAAAACAAAGAGAGAGAGAGAGAGAGAGAGGAACTAAAAATTGTGAGTTTATTTTACATACGTTCGTAATACTGCTTCATCTATGCCAATACTGAAATTTTCAGCCACAAATCAACATTATCTGAGTCTCTTTCGAATCACATAAGATGTGCTTCAGTAGGATTGAACCTAGAAAGAAATGATTGCTGGGCCTGTCGTATACTTTTGACGTCCTAGTTGCAGTTAACATCTTCAAACTGATTTCCTTTTTTTTTTATAATCCTGCTCTATTTCTGTTTGTAAGCGAATACTGTCAATTTATTTACCGCAAATATTTCTAAATGATGACCAAGTTCTAAACTTAAATAAGACTCTTAAAAATTGACAGCGTATTTTAATGAGTGTATCTAGAATGAACTATTAACGCGAACTTACAGTGTCTTCTACGTAGAATTCATTAGATGTTAAACGCGTTATTACTCGTTCACATTCGTCTTGAAATAACATGAAGTCTTACATAAATCGTCTCTATAAAACGGTTATAAGTTTTTGCGCTAAGCGACAGTGTTATAGTGAGTGCCTACAGTGAGTATTTCGTGTTATATAGGTCGAAATAAAATACACCGATTGTCTCTTCTAGATTTATCTTAGGTGTTTGAGTTGAATATCCGTAATTATACTCCTTAAGAAACTAAACTGTTACGTTGCTTCAAGTCTTGTCGTTTTTGTGAGCATCAGACGAAAAATTCTCGTACGTCAGAAATTCAGTATACTTTGCAGCGTACAATAATGACAGTAATTATGAGTCTTAAGGGCCTGCGTTAAGTTCTTGCTGTTTTGGAACCAATCAATCGTTAACAGAAAAATTAAAAATCCCTATCGAAGATGTTCCAGCACTAACGATGATATCATATTTGCTTGGACTTGCAAATAATTGAAATACTGGCTTCTAATGGTCACTCCGTGTTAAATAATGCATATAAGAAATTAAGTAAGTGATTTAGGAAAACTTTTTACATCATAATTTTTTTTTATTTCAGTACATCCAACACCATGATGACAAGACATTTACTTTACAATGTACTTGTTGCGTAGGTTGGTCGCAGTTCTAAGGTAATGACAGTTTTCGCAGTACAGTCCCGTTTTGGCCACCATTACGTGACAAGAAATGAAAATATCCAATGTGTTAGTTCCATTGTTATCATTACTGCATATTTTTTTTTAATTTTGTAAATTTCGACTTTTACTCCATCCTCTTTGAGAAACACCTGCTTGCACGTTGGTTTTGTAGATGCTGATGTAACCGTTAACATAATCAAAAACTCATAGCAGTGAGTACTGGAGAAATAATATAGTATCATTAGCTTCGCCCCTATTCGAGACGAGGTTTTAAGAATCGTTCACTATATCTCCTTCACACCTTTCTAACAGTATATTTGGCTGCCATACACGAATACCATCACTGTGGGATTTGAAGTGTACCGCCAGATGCTCTCGACCTCTGTTATGGTATATCTACCCATACGTAGTCCAGCCTAGGAAATGAAGAACTCCGTCTGTAAAATATAACTGAAGAATGTAGTAGGCCACATTTAAGAGAGCAAATGTTTTTTGTTACCTAATTTGTAACACATCTAATCCAAGTGAAATAATAAATTAGTATAATAAACTATTTTACTGAAATTAAAGGTTCCTGGGTCTTAAATACCACTTTTTTCTTCCAGATTCTTCCTATCAACAATTTCGGCCTTCTGTCTGAGGCAATCTTAAAGGAAAATTCTGAGCACTCTCAAACTTTACCGCGTTTAATTCTGTAAATATTGATGTTGCTGCTGTTGTTGGAAGCGTTCAACTTTGAATTAGAGTCTGAAGGTTAGCCAGTGAATGGTGCCTTATCTTTTTGTTTGTTCACTTACGTCTGTGGCAGCAACGAGGGTATGACGCCGAGACTTATAAACGTCTCAACAATTACCGACGACTTGGCTGTCTGCCGTCAATGCTGTGGGGACGCCACCGACGTACCAAACATAAATACGAGCAAACCCCCACTCGCTACCCACGCTTCAGCCACTGTCGCATCGGTGAAAGCTTCCAGCGATCACGGCAACATAAATGAGTAACCAGTTATTAATATTATCTTCGATAAACAAGGGAAAAGCTCTTCTTAAACTTGTAAAGCTAAATTTATGGGCGTTTCCTCCGGAAACACTAAGAAAAGGTGTCATTTATTATATTTTCTCTGTCACCAGCGGACCAAAACCCAGCCGAGGATTCCAAGACGTCTACGCAGATCAAATGGCTAAAATTTGTGCGATATAACTCCTATGATACTGATATCGAGCAAACTTGAAAATGTAACTTTACCTTAGTCTTATAATCCAGTATCTATCGAAAGCTAAATAATAAATAACCGCAGCACATTGCTCAAACTTTAACTGTATACTCTCTAGGCATTTATCTAGAAGAGCCATCTCCCAATTTTCAAAAATCTTTATCCGTTTCCAGAATGAGATTTTCACTCTGCAGCGGAGTGTGCGCTGATATGAAACTTCCTGGCAGATTAAAACCGTGTGCCCGACCGAGACTCGAGACTCGAACTGGTAGAGCACTTGCCCGCGAAAGGCAAAGGTCCCGAGTTCGAGTCTCGGTCGGGCACACAGTTTTAATCTGCCAGGAAGTTTCATCTTTATCCGTTGTTGATAAACATCTCAAAAACTTTTTTTTGGGTACCAAAACCAGCCCTAGATTCCGAGACAGCTATGCGCAGCAAATTGTTGTAGTTTTTGCAATGTATTCCTAAGATCCCGATCTCAGACGATTTTGAAAATTTTCTTCATATCTTTATCTATTTCCGTGGTAGGAAGACTCAAAGTTACTCTCCTTTTACGCGCAAAATACGCGAGTAGAATCCGGTAGGAGGCCAAAAAGTAGATTATGCAGTGACGTATCACGGAGGAAAATGGTGTTAGGTGTTTCCGTTATCATCTGGTAACCCCACGTTGTATTACTGAAGTACATACGAAAGTATATTGCACGTAAAATCTGGTCTGGAGTGTGAAATTAGTTTTGCCTTATTTAGTTTCAAAGAAGTAAACTACCTAAATTTTACTGACCAATATGTATCTTTTCATATAACTTGCATGCCCTGCTGCAACAGGGACAAGAGGGGATCCAGTGGAAAAGTGCTCCTATCGGAGAACAAAAAAAAATGCGAGCATGTTTCTGTTTATTTAAAATATTCAGACATAAAAGTGGGTACCAGAGGACTCATTCTGCCTTCAACACCTTTAAAAATCCTCGCAAAACTTTGAGCATGCGAATATATTCGCGATTTTTTATGCTGAGAGAGAAAAAGCCAGAGGCAGTAGCAAAGACACAGAAAAGTAATAGATATTGGAAGACAGTAGAGTGCGGTTGTGCTATAGAATGAACGAAGGAGACAATGGTAGTGTGAGGGAAAATGAAGAACCAGTGGCAGTCGGGCCTAGTTGACAGTGACAGACCAGTGCCAGGAAAAGAGTGAAGGAGACAGTGCCAAACGGTGTGGGGTGGAGGGAGGGAAGAATAAAGAGAAAGAGAAAATGCAAATGGGGAAGAGCCGGTGATAATGTGAGAGCGACAGAGTATATCGCAATGACAACGAGGAAGAGAGTTATAGTGACAATGAAACGAAGTGAGAACAGACAGCAGCAGTAGGAAGGAACGAATGAGGTATTATCAGTAAGAGAGAGAAAGCCAACGACAGTGGGAGGAGACTGTAGTAGCAGGACGGAACAAATGAGAGTGCGGCTGTGACACAGGAGACAATGACAGAGAGACACAAAGAGATAACGAGAATGAATTGAGCAGAATGAGTGAGTTAGACAGGGCAACTGGGAGTGGATGGGTTATGAGCGACGGACTAGTGGATGTGAGCGAATTACAGTTAGGGGAGCCTGTGGGAGTCTGAGAAAGAAAGACAAATATGTTCGCATGACACAATTTTTGGGCAAATTTTTGAAGGTGGTGAAGAATGTAGAATCGGTTAGCAGACGGTGTTTTAAATAGACGGGCACAGACTCACATTTTTTTGTGCTGCGATTTTCCGCTGTTATTTTACTGCTGTACATACCCGCCTCGTTGGCCGAGGTCTCTAGACTCGGAGGTAATTAGTTACAATATAGGTGATGTTCCCAGCCGGATCGGAGCTTTTCGCCGCTCGGGGACTGGGTGTTGTGTTGTCCGCACGTTCGTATCACTATAACTGACATTCCACTGTTGAGATGAGAAATGGGCACCTCCCGAAAGCCAATAAATTGAAATAAAAGAAAATATTGCTAATGGAGGAAACTGCTCCCACCAGCCCAGCCCAGACTATATTTTTAAATCTATGATTTACAGAATTTATCTGCGATCCGGAACTACTTTTAGTTCACCTGATGGATGTACCGGGTACTTATAATTAAATAGCAGCTACTCAATAAATTCTATTTGGGTTGTACGTATAGTTTAGTGTCGCAACTTGGCAGATATGCTAATGTGTTAACGCAGAAGCGATTTACGAGCGAAAAAAAAATAGTTCCAAATTTGGCCGGCAGGTTCAAATCTGGCGCTGTACACTTTTTGTACGACATCCACCGTGTTAAAGGTCTGCGGAGAGGCCCGACATCATTAAATGATTTAAATAAGATGATAATGAAATCCGAAAACTCGGGTGAGCTTGGAGAGGCACCTGCAAGCGGAAGATGCCCAATTCCGGTAGAAGCTATTGACGAGGTTCATCTTGCTGTAACTGACCACACAGCATGTACCCCGTGTAGTGATAGTGCTCGAGGATTGTCCATCCCATGATCAATAGTACGGTAAGTCTTGTGGCCTATATTACACTGGAACCAGTCCATTTTTAGTCGGTGCAGCAACTGAAATCTCATGTTCCACAGCAACTTTCTGAATTTGCTCTTCGGTTTCTGTCACGCTTCGAAGTTGATGACAAGTGGCGGGGCAATATTCTATGGAGTGACGAGGGTCATTTTACACTACAGTGTGTAGTAAATGCACATAACTGCCTACTTTGGGGCACTGTTAAACCTCATGTTGTGCACGATGACTCATTGCACTCCGCGTATGTCACTGTGTAATGCGGATTCACAAGCATCTTTAATCTCGAACCGTTCTTATTTGAAGAGAATACACTCAGAGGGCTTGTAACTTGTATAAGTAGCCCGACGTCTACACAATATCGACACCTTCTTGTACAGCATATGACTCCGGCTTCGGAAAAACTCGACAGTGTGGGAACCACTGTTTCATGCAAGATGGGCAACACCTCATGTCATTCGCCTAGGAATAAATCTGCTTAATTCGACCTTTCACGAATGTCTTATCTCCAGAGGTTTTTTTGCAGGATCACAGGATCTGCATCCTTGCTACTTTTGACCTTGGAGGTATCTAAAAGAACATGTTTGTCAGGGACACGTTCGGTCTCTACTTGGTCTGAAGGTCGGTGTACAACACGTTGTCGAGATTCCACATCTGCGAGCAACTATTTGTCACGTCGATATACGAACGCAGCATCTCGACGACGTATCTGGTGTTCCTATTGAACAAATTGTGTAAGTGTCGGTTAATAATCAAATTAACATTATGCTTTTCTGACTTGTTTGACCTTTGCTGGCCACCCGGTATGTAGTGAATTCGTATCGACTGCAGTGGCTTATTTCCTGAATATCTACATCTACATCTACATTTATACTCCGCAAGCCACCCAGCGGTGTGTGGCGGAGGGCACTTTACGTGCCACTGTCATTACCTCCCTTTCCTGTTCCAGTCGCGTATGGTTCGCGGGAAGAACGACAGTCTGAAAGCCTCCGTGCGCGCTCTAATCTCTCTAATTTTACATTCGTGATCTCCTCGGGAGGTATAAGTAGGAAGAAGCAATACATTCGATACCTCATCCAGAAACGCACCCTCTCGAAACCTGGCGAGCAAGCTACACCGCGATGCAGAGCGCCTCTCTTGCTGAGTCTGCCACTTGAGTTTGTTAAACATCTCCGTAACGCTATCACGGTTACCAAATAACCCTGTGACGAAACGCGCCGCTCTTCTTTGGATCTTCTCTGTCTTCTCTGTCTCCTCCGCCAACGGATCCCACACTGATGAGCAATACTCAAGTATAGGTCGAGCGAGTGTTTTGTAATCCACCTCCTTTGTTGATGGACTACATTTTCTAAGGACTCTCCCAATGAATCTCAACCTGGTACCCGCCTTACCAACAATTAATTTTATATGATCATTCCACTTCAAATCGTTCCGCACGCATACTCCCAGATATTTTACAGAAGGAACTGCTACCAGTGTTTGTTCCGCTATCATATAATCATACAATAAAGGATCCTTCTTTCTATGTATTCGCAATACATTACATTTGTCTATGTTAAGGGTTAGTTGCCACTCCCTGCACCAAGTGCCTATCCGCTGCAGATCTTCCTGCATTTCGCTACAATTTTCTAGTGCTGCAACTTCTCTGTATACTACACCATCATCCGCGAAAAGCAGCATGGAACTTCCGACACTATCTGTTAGGTCATTTATATATATTGTGAAAAGCAATGGTCCCATAACACTCCCCTGTGGCACGCCAGAGGTTACTTAAACGTCTGTAGACGTCTCTCCATTGATAACAACATGCTGTGTTCTGTTTGCTAAAAACTCTTCAATCCAGCCACACAGCCGGTCTGATATTCCGTAGGCTCTTACTTTGTTTATCAGGCGACAGTGCGGAACTGTATCGAACGCCTTCCGGAAGTCAAGGAAAATAGCATCTACCTGGGAGCCTGCATCTAATGTTTTCTGGGTCTCATGAACAAATAAAGCGAGTTGGGTCTCACATGATCGCTGTTTCCGGAATCCTTGTTGATTCCTACATAGCAGATTCTGGGTTTCCAAAAACGACATGATACTCGAGCAAAAAACATGTTCTAAAATTCTACAACAGATCGACGTCAGAGATATAGGTCTATAGTTTTGCACATCTGCTCGACGATCCTGTGCTCTTTTCCAATCATTTTGAACCTTCCGTTCCTCTGGAGACTTGCGGTACACGGCTGTTAGAAGGGGGGCAAGTTCTTTCGCGTCATATCAAATGTATCTGGACACCTATTAGCATTAGTAAGTGGTTTTCTATCCTTCACCTAAGCCACGATTCATCCTATTGAGGACACTGTCGGTGAGGTATCTGAAAGTCTGTGGACTAATGGCTGCCCAGTCTTCCTCGAGAGTCGAAACCAGAAAAAGTAGTGATGATGGGCCCTGGTGTGTGGAGCAGAGTCAACGTCCTAACTCATGCCAGACATTCTTTTGGCATCATATCGGGACTCTGGGCAGGCCAGTTCATTTCAGGAATGTTATTGTCCATAAACCATTGCCTCAAGTAATCTGCACTACGATAGTGCACGATCTCCTTCGCTCTTCAGTGTTGGCACTACCCATGATGACAGCTGACGTTCTTCATGCATTCGCCAAATCTCAGCCCTTCCGTCGGACTGCCGTAGGGTATAGCGTAATTCATCTACTTCAGATCATTCGTTTCCAGTCGTCCACTGTCTAGTGACGTCACTCTTTACAGCGTCTCGAGTGTAGCGCATCAATGACTATAGCAATATTAGGCTAATAAGGAGATGCTGGACCATTGTACCCCATTCTTTAATCCTTACGCACAGTAATTTTAGTAGCAGGACTTGAGGAAGCACTTGGCTCCTGCTGATTTCATGTCATTTTTACAGCTACCCTCCGTAGTTCTGGACCGTCCCATTCCATCAGTACATGAGATCTGTTTCATCTTGGTTTAATTCTCGTTGTTTCCTCGCGTTTTCACTTCACAGTCACATCACCGAGAATCGACTTGGGTAGCTTTATAAAATTATTTGGAAATTTTTGGTAAGTTCCTATAGGACCAAGCTGCTGAGGCCATCGGTTCTTAGGCTTACACACTACTTAATCTAACTTAAACCAACTTACGCTAAGGGCAACACACATACCCATGCCCAAGGGAGGACTCGAACCTCCGACAGGGGGAGCCACGCGCACCGTGCAAGAAGCACAAGACGGCGCGGCTACCACGCGCGGCAGCTTGAGTAGAGCTGAAATATCGCTGTTGTGTGTATTATGCTGACGACATGCAGCGGCTAGACCACGTTCCAAGTCAATGAGCCCTCTTTACCACCACTTTCGACTATTATTCCTTTTCTACTGACAACACTGAACTCCCCACGTCCTTTTACCCTGTCGGCTCCGCCTGTCATGATATCTAGTTGTCAATTCAGCATTACAGAGTGATGTTCGGATGATTTTGATGTGATGGCGTGCGGCAAGAGTATCTCACCCTCTGCATACATAGTGAGTGATGCTGAGTTACATATGAGAATGAGAACGCTGGAGCACGTTTGATGTAATCAAATTCCTCATCTGTATTGACTTTCTAAGCACCCTTCAAGCTATCCATCATGTATACCCAGCAGAAAACATAGTCAAGTGATCCATGACTCCCTTTTGTACCAACAAAAGCAGGGTAGGCCGTTCTGCTGAGTACCAGGGCACAAGGAAATCCAGGGTAATGAAGTAGACATGGCTAACTCCACCTCCATGGAAAATACAATTTCCGAATACACTGCACGGATATATCGATGATGAGAAATAGGATCATTTGTCAGTGGTAGGAGGAGTCACTGGGTCGAGGAACAACAAGTTGCGGTTGGTGATCCAAGTGACACAGTCAGGCGTTTCTCCTTCGAGCTCCTGATGCGGGAGAAGATACTGTCAACGCACCTGCAGTTGGGATACACTCCTCTAACGCACAGATTCCACCTCAGGCTAGAAGACTCACCAGTATTTAATGCTTGTCACGTACAGATCTCTCCGTACAAAAAGATTTAACTGATTGTGTTTTGTGTCAAGATGACAGCAATCGGCTGACCAGCTGATCCACCCTCTACTTTAGGGGACTATGAAACGATAGAGGTGTGTAAGATGATGCTTAATGTCTGAACGTCTGCAATTGTTATGAGACATAAGATTTTAATGCCTTATGAAAGTGGCTGGTTCAACCATAATAATTTAATAATTTCTCCACTGACAATAAATATTAAATCCAAACTCAACTTTCGTGTCCAGGATCGGTGAGCCATGGACCTCGTAGCAATGGGAACAGCGCCACACACTCCGCCACGCGTAGAGACAGCCAGCGTCCCCGGCGAAACTACGTCCGGCGGAGAATACCTCGCTGCTCCACGCCAACCGACTGATTGCCAACCCGGAAAAGGAGAAAGGACCAAATATCGTCGGCCGATGAGACGACCAACCAAATGACCAACCAACGGTCGTGGCGCTCCAATCTCCTTCAATTGGATAGTTCATGTATGTCGCGAGCGGTCGGCGAGCATTGGCTGTCGGCGCCTCACCGGCGCTCCGTCCCCCGACTTTTACCTAGGAACATCTGAGAGTGGCACATTGTTTTATATATTTGTTACTGTAGAGTAAAATGATCTGTCTCCAGACACGGACTCAACTTCAAACCTTTAACTACAGGCGGTCTCCAAAAATCGTGTTAATTTTTTAAGCGAGAAACGGATACATTCTATATGTAACGCTGGACATTAAAATTTTCTCTACAAATATGTTTAACAAATAATGAGCGCTGACTGTTAACAAAATACAAAAGCATGCGTGCAAATAAAATAAAAAGAATTGAAGTTACTGAAAGAATTAACTTTATTTCTTGTGAAATGTGTAACTCCTATTCTAGTTTGTTATATATATTCATCCACTCTAAAGCTGAATGTGGAACGGGTGATCTGACATTGTTTGAAAATTTAATTATAAAGTTAATCTAATAATATTAATCCAATTTAGGTCTTTTCTAAAATTGCAAACAAACAATAGAAACCGAGAAATATGTGGCCAATGTTTATTTATTATTTCTTACAACGCAAAGGACACGTAAGTATTTTCATAATTACAAGACTGGCTCTGCAACAAACATAATCTGAACATCTCGGCAGATATTCTTCATTCTGTCTATTACTTGTAAATTTAATTCACAACTTAGTTTGACATGTAACTTGGATTTCTGGATCTGTAAGGTGCACGTTTGGGAATTGGTACAATACAGACACAGACATAAAATGATGTTGATCTTAGGCTGTTTCACACTGGAAATTGTGTCTATCCCTGACAGCACGGAGAAGAAATAAACTATCTAATATGTCTGCCAGGCTTAGGGCAATACCAGTTTAAAGATATTTCTTCAGGAGATTTCGTCGTGGAAATTCATTTTCTGATCATTCCACTTTCCCTTGAGTGTTGCGACTCAATTTATGGTCATATTATTTTGCGAGGCAAAAAGGGGTAATACAACTGTAGGGAAGGTGGGACTATTTTCATTCGAAAACTGGAAAGAAAATTTTGTTGGTAATATTGTATCAGCATATCATTATTACACACGTAATCAACTTCTGTGTTTAGATTGCTCGGTGGAACTTCATACTACTTACAAATAAATGAAAAGTTGCTACAGCATGAGTTGTGGCCGCATGCTGGTCCATCATGCAGTTCGACGATTTACGTCGATATGCATAATACTGTTTTGTGCTGTTTACCCCAAGTGTTGTAGGAGGGTAAACCGCTATACATGGGGCCTCCGTCAGATTTTACATTAACCTATGTGATAGATAAAGTGCGCGGTACGCCTTCAAGCCATGTATATTAGAATGCTCTGGAACCAAAGTTTTTGAGCGTAGCCTGTCATTGTTTTTCCTGAAGAATAACGTCTCCACGTCGTAGTTGGGCATGAAACCAGACAACAGCAGAAACCAGCAAAATAGTGCTAACTAGCGCAAGTGTACCGACTGCTTCGGCACTGTCTTCTAAATTTATATTTTGGTGTTTGACAGCTGAGGTATAAGTTCCATTGCTCCCAGGTCTTCATATAAAAGTGGTATAAGAACTACTGTACTGTCACTGTTTTGCATTCCTCATTTAGTCGTTTGTAACAAAGAGCAGTTCTACCCTCAAAAAATTTCCAAAAGAGGGTGTCAGTCGTTACACGAGAAACAATATTATCGCTCTCGTAGAACTCTAGGAGTTAACGTGTAATGAACGTGGCTGCCCATAAGAACGGCTGTATAGTCTATGTTTTGTGCCTTTCTCTTTTCAACAGCTTAAGCGATTGCGGGAGCCGGCTGCTCCAGCTACAGGAATCTGTTTCACGGTATGTCGGCAGCGCAATTACGGTCGTAAGTGGTCACTTCAACGTAAAAGAACACAAAACATTATAGATGACTGTGGCTTGCACTGAGCTGTCACTCCCTATTGTGCAGGTAAACTTTTGTGGCGTGTAGAAGGACATCAACAAGCGTTTATTTATAGCTCTCTGTATCAAAGTTACCACAAATTGTTTCGCAGATAGTGTCATTACCATCAGAGCATCTAAGGTACAAAATTCTGTGAGCTTCCAAAAGATAGTCTATTTACCTTAAGTTTCAGAACCATGATTTTGTGAAATGTGCATAAATAGCGATGAAATATTTCACATATCAGTGAGTTCAGTCTCACGAATAACTTCTGTGGCAGAATCAGCGTCTCTCTGGGAGATATGTTTCAGTTATACTGAAAATTTTAGTGAGCTCTTTCACATTCATTACAAGACACATTAGTCCTCTTCGATCATTTCCGAAACCTTTGATCCAAGATGGCTGACATTCTCAGCAATTTCCTACAGCCTGTGCAAGCGTTCTGCATGCATTGTGTTAAATACTGTACCAGAGTCCAACACGAAGCAAATGTCTCAGAGCATATCCATTTGACCTCTAAGTTTGCCACAGGCCCACTTGTATATTTACATTAACTGGAAACGTGTTTTTAATGTTCTTTGCAGTAAACGTGACCACGGTGTCGATCGTTTAGGTACCTTGATGCGATGGTGCATCAGGTAGGAGCTATTTTGTATACTGTAACAGAAAAGTTAAAATTTTTGTCCACGGCTCTCTGTGGTTCCCACGGATATTTAACATTTATGTGAGAAGTAAAGGCTTTTTACTTTTATATTCATTTTAAATTCTTCTGTGTGTGAATTATATCGCCCATTTACATTCACTGCAGTGAAAGTAAGTGTCTGAAAAGAACCGGGTAGTTATAACTAAACTTTCGCTATTTAACACATTATAACACGGAAAATAATAACCGTACGAGTTCCAAACTTGGTAGCATTAATGTACAGAGTATGAAGGATGTGATTTCCATGCGTCACAGCACCACCGTTCAGTTCCAGCTATGACCAGCAAGTGTCATGATCAGTCATCGTGATTCATAGTCACACACACCTGACCAGACACAGTGTACTTGCTGAGTTGTCAACGTGGGCTAGGACAAAAGGAAGCTCCATTATCAAAAGACAGTAATGCTGCAGCTGCACTTCGAGAATATTGCAGGCTGAAAGGATTACAGAAGGGTCCTCCTTCTCCACTTCATGTCGCTCCGGGAAGAGGCCGACGACCAGTTGAATCACAGGTGGGTTGATGAAATCGCTGTTGCTATGGCAGACAACGCTTCGCGCAATCCCCGATCGTTAGGCAGTGAGCGTGCTGTGTCATGACGTTGAACATCACATGGTGCACTGTACGTAAGGTGCTTCGAACCATTCTCAAACTGTTTCCGTCCAAGATCCATATCGTATAGCAGCTTGCACCACAGGACAAACAACAACGTGTTGACTTCGTTCTCCACTTTCTCACGAGTACTGAAGTTGACGAGGGCTGTGCCTGGACCATCCTATGAACAGATAATGCTCATTTTTCCCTGATGGGTGAGGAGAACACACGGAATTGCCGAGTGTGGGGATCTTCACCTCCAGTCACTGTGCATTAAGTTTCAGCGTACGGTGAACGTGTCGCCTAATTCTGTGGCTTCACGGCTACGTTTTCATTGGTGCACTATTTTTTTTTTTTTTTTTTTTTTAACAGGCTGGCGCTCAGGGACCAAAGACGTGCAGTGTAACTGGCCAGCGCGTAAGGTGTCAAGCAAATCCAACACCTTCCATGAAAACCCTGACATGATAGCAAAGCCGGTAGAATGTCACATAGCTCCGAATAAATCCTGACATTAAATTAACCAAAGTAATACGATCAACGCGTGAGCAAATGGAATACCACAGACTAACACAAGAACGCCTAAATGCATGTCATACCTTCCCACTGTGAAACAGACGCAGTTCCGAGAGCAGAACCGTGTTAAGCTAGAAGGCCACACGATAAGAAACGGACACCTACATCGCCGGCCGACCGCCAAGACCACCCCCGAGCCCATGTTAAAAGATACAGCCCTCCAGAAGAACAGTATAGATCTTACGATAATACTAAAAGGGCCACACCAGCTGCAAGTTTTAGCGTGAGACTATACGCGTCTCTGTTACGTTGCAAACGTTAAAAACATTGCCCCACCACGAAAAGTATAACGTTTCTCATTGGATGCACAGAATTTTTGTTGGCGGAGCTTAAGGTTAACAGTGAGACCCTGATTGGCCAGTTGAAAACACAGCCAGATAGCTTTTCTTAAACCAGCTTCGGTAAATTGTAGTAAGGAGAGGTTAGAGAAGAGTTGCTTCCGAGATGGCGAGGTGTGTGGAGCTGCGCCGCCCGCCGCCCCCGGACGTTGACTAACCACCGACAAGGTAATGAACGCTCGCGATGCCACATAAGGCTTCACTCCTAACTGCAGAAGTCTCATCTGTTACACCCCCTTTTTGCATAATACTAACGTCGATCGTCAATTAAAGCTCATGGTATTCACATTTGCTACTAGAAGTTAAAATCTGAAACGCGATGATTTTTCCGTAATATAATTATTGAGAAGCCATATCAGCCACTGTAATTTACAACAAGTTAAATAAGCAATTAAAGATAACTGAGGGTCACTGTAGATCATTCTGATAGTTTTCTCTTTTATGAAACTTAATTTAAACCTAGATTATAGATGTGAAATGGCATAGGTCATCCTTCGATCCATTGTAGAACTTGGAAACCCATTCAGGGAATATTCGTTCACATTTTTGTTGAACGCAGTTGGTTTTTATCATCCTGTATTAAAATATTTCCTTTAATCGATAGTGCAATTTATAAACAATGTTTTGTGAGTAGAATAAAATTTCCAATGGTAAACTTAACTGCCTTTTTCGACGTTATTTTACCAGATAACTAAAAACAGGAAAGCCCTGAACCCCTTCCACTAAATATAGTTAGTATTCAGATTCTTTTACAGGAGTGCAGTGGAGCTGACGCTGAAATCATTAAGTATTTGATTATATCATCGCTAGTCTCACTGAACTCTTCTGAACTCTACATGTCATGTGTGGTCTGGCGTCTCCTTACCAGCAACAGATCCCAGGTTCAAACTAGTCAATTCCCTAAAAAACACGCTCAGAGCGTCGTTGCGCGAAAGTGGTAGGGAGACGCGACTTAGAACAAACGGCCACCACGCAGAATGTTAGAAGCGTTACTGCGATATGCTTCGCCAGCATGTCATACCCGCCCTAGAGCAGAGAGACGCATTGAACTCAACAGTTTTTATGCAAGATGGGGCACCACCGCACATCGTTCGTGAAGTTCACCTGCTTCTCCGAAACACATTTGGAGACTACCAAATAATCAGCCGATCGTTTCCAAATGCTTGGCCGACACGATCACCTGACCTCACACCCTGTGATTTCTAGTTGTGGGGCTACCTGAAGGACAGGGTTTACAACATTCACACATGTGCTGATCTGAGAGGCACATGCATTGTACTGCTGTGCAGAACGCAATCCAGCGCATTCGGACTCTTCTAGACACCGCTGGGCGCCATATTGCGCCCCTTTTGCAGCAGTAATTGTACCGGTATGTAATGCTATGTCCTGCCGTAGCAGCATATTAAAAGTGTTTCAACTGAATTGATTCTTCATTATTTCTCTTCGCCATATCCTTGACATTAATGATACCAAGTTTGGTTCAAAATGGTTCAAATGGCTCTGAGCACTATGGGACTTAACATCTGAGGTCATTAGTCCCCTAGAACTTAGAACTACTTAAACCTAACTAACCTAAGAACATCACACACACATCCATGCCCAAGGAAGGATTCGAACCTGCGACCGTAGCGGTCGCGCGGTTCCAGACTGTAGCGACTAGAACCGCTCGGCCTCTCCGGCCGGCCCAAGTTTGGTACTCGTATGGAAATTAGCTTCCATGATATAACGTGTGAAATAGAGAAAGTTTAATTATAACCACCCGGTATCATAATTATTTTATACTGTATGGTTGTACTAAAATCTTTATTTGGATGAATTCAGAAAAACATATGGTATACGTGTTATTTATTTACTAACTTTGGACAAAATAAGCATTTTTAAAATCGACAGCTAGCAGAATATCAACTATCTAAAAGTTACTGAATTTTTCAGACAAACTACGTAATGTATTACTGTCATTTTAAACATGTAAGCAGGTTCTCAATGAGCATTTGACAGGATAATGACTATATATATTTTTCTTTGAAATATATGATACAAGCTTTGCTGTTTGTGGCATATATCATGCCCAAAGTTGAGCAGAAAAGAGCAAATGTGTTATTGTTGTTGTGGTTTAACGAGGTATTGGTCAATTAAAGATTTATTGAAAGTTAAAAAAAAGGTACATACACTATGTGAGGAGATGGTTGAGCAGCTTAGCATACCCCTAAGATGCTGTACGCCCTGTTCCCTGTGACCCACATTGAAGCGAAGCTCCCCATAAGATGGTGTAAATTTAAGAAAAACAGTGAACAGTGTCGTCCAGCGAATAGCGTTTTATTGAAAGAAAACTACTAGCGGTAGGCAAAACAAAATTGAAAGTTATAGGTACCACATGTTAGCTACAAAGGAAACTAGTGATCATTATAACGGTTTGGGTTATTACCATTTGACATCAAATAGTTCAGTTACCCACTGAACTGAGTTTGTAGATACCCAATAAGTCGATAACAGTTTGCAAATATGAAATATATAGATGATTCCTTCTAGCATCGCTCATCGTGTAGTTTTTACGGAATGCAGCCCTCTCCCCCCCCCCCCTCCCCTTTCCCTCAGTCACAGCTGCCTGATGTGCAGAGACAGCAAATTCCCTGCCCTATAACTTCTTGGGAACTGCTTTCAGCAATGAACAAGTTTATGAATGCCCAGTCACTCTAAGTTAACTTCCATGTCACGAACCAGCTAAAAACGTTCCCAAGGCTGCAGAAAATAACAACTTCCCCTCACCATAATAAAGGAAAGGAGAAGAAGTTATTACCTGTGCAACCATTGGCTGTAGTGAATATTGTCCGTAGTTATCATGCAGCGTTAAAGAACCTACTGTATTGACTACTGGGGTATGCATATTACTTTATAAATAGGCACATAACAACTACCTTGCAAAATAAGTGAAGCACCCAGAGGACACTGTCGGTGAAACGGGTATAGTGATCTTAAAGCAGCTTAACGGGCTATTGAGCGGTAGGGCTGGGCCAGGAGGCAATAAAGCAACGTTCACAGCTGAAAATGTACTTACTCTTTTATTTAAATAGAAGTCGACAACTTATGGCGTTAGTAAGAAATTAAAGAACTTGACGAATATTAACGAGGAAATGAGATCAGCAATTGACGTCAAGAAAAGAGCTTTTATGCAGTTAAGAAACTAAGCAATCTATCAAACAGTAACAGGCACCTGAAATCAGTCAAGCTGCATGTTAGTAATCAAAACCTCAACATTTATAAAAGTTTTCTATTGTCTTTTAAATATTGACATGGCCCCGCAGGCGTTAGCTGGGACAGAGACCGCGGGAAACGGACAACGCCCGAAGGCCAATAACTTGATACGTGTAAGTTGTGGGGAGTACGGGCAGGCACCGTTTCCCTAATAAGTATTTTTTACCTTTAAAATTTTACAACTTTATTAACTTGATTTTAAAATAGTAAGTGAACATTCGGTATCATGAGCAGCTAGATCCTCAATATAGTTTCTTAATGAAAGTTCCTGAAGCATTATTTTAACAGATCAAGAACAGCTCTCAAAATCAATTTAGAAACCTTAAAACTCAAAATCCCTTTTCAAGCAAAAGAAAAAATTACAAATTGTATAATGCAAGGTTGAATAAAAGATTCTAACGCCACGTGCCGATACCAAAACTTTCCTGGAGATCACCTGTGATCTCTAAAGGCAATAAAATTTTGATCACAACATTTTAATTAAAACAACGACTTAAATGCAATAAAAACTGATTAATATCAACGTACACTCAAACTCCGTAGTTTCTAGGCGCGCACCGTACCACAAAATATTTTCCTTCCTCTTAAATACTTTACACCACGAACCTCCCTACATGTGATGCATACTACATCCAACGAATTATGACAAATAATTAAGCATAGATGTTATATAATTAACCAGGTGTGTAAATCTTTTCCTTTCAAAATAAACAAACAAAATCACAAATCAACTCTTAAGCTCAGTGGTTACATCCGTAAAAGAATATATACAATCCATATCTTTTGATTGCGTTGTGGTCATGCGCTGTTGTGCGCCGAGCTCTCATCCAGGATCACATGTGGCACGGGAAAGATTTTCCACGATACACAAAACGTTAACAGGACGCAACCAACTTGCACAAATTGCGTACTGGAATTATACGTTTATGTGGATGCCGCTCGCACATCTTAAAACGGGCGACGGAGTAGATGCGATACTACTAAACACTTCGACTATAGCGCACCGCACCGAATAGCAGTACGGTGGGGTAGACAAGAGACAAATCAACATCTGTTGCAAAGCAACGTCACCAAGGCAGTAAGAAAATAGTTGGGACTTTAAACTCTAGGGAGGAACACACCAAACCACAGAATGGTGTCCCAAGCTAAATTGTGAAAATACTATCTGCGATTTCGCCACGACAAGTAGAACCATAAACAACCATAAGAAGTGAACGGTAATTAACACGGTTCATAACCGTCCGATCTAATAGCTACACACTCAATCTTTCCCTTACTACAAACACTTAACTGTACCTCCAAAGTTCACTCGCGGACACTACCAGATTGTCAGTTACTCGTTATAACTGTAGATAACAGAGTTTAACACTCTGGGGTCCGACTTAGGTTTCTTAATAAGACAAGCAATGATTCGGTCCCTCACTTGGGTCCACCATCGATCCACCCAAGTCAATTACTTTAGAGTAGCTAAATAGATGACAATTCCGATATCAACGCTCTCCTCCTAAGAAGCGCCCCAGCTGGAAACTGCAGTACCGAAGCAAAGCTTACACCACCGACAAGTCTGATATACGCGCCACCAACATGCAACTTTTTAGAATTCTTCACCTCATACACCAAACTTGCCGTAATTCTTCGTAGGAATCCAAGGGCAGAACCAAGAAATCACTTCTCAGCCCTTGAATGACCACACGATGATCGCCATCGGGTCAACACCGGCCCTCCAGACTAGGATCTTCGAGCCCACGCCTTTCCGTCCTCAACCAACTGCCTCCGCGGGGCCCACCGACCAAGCTGCCCTGCCCTCCGACACAGACGTCACTCCTCACGCACAGTCCAGAGCTAACTCCCAGCAACACCCTTCTTCCTCGTTCTCTCGCCTCCAGGCGCGCGGGAAGCCAACTCGCCAAAGATATGCGACGACCAGAGACTCCAGTCCGATCTACATAGTGATATCGCGACGAACACAGAGAAGACTGGTGATTTCAGAAACAAAATTAAAAAATTAAATAGCGAGCCGTACCGGCTCTAATGTAATATCTTAAACGATTGTAGCAGTTTTGTTAACAACTTTAGTAACGTAGGCAAGGCTTCACGTCCTTTGGTGACATAAGTACAGAACCAGTGGAAGCCCCGCGACAGGCGGGCTAACACGACGGACATGGTGGGTGGTGGGAACTCGCCACCCACGGTTGTGTTGGCGGACAGGGCAGGTGCCGTTCAACGTGAACTACAAAAGCCTAAGAACTAGGCTTGGAAAACTAGTAACAGTGCACTGCTTTACAAAGGGTGGTATATATTTCATTACATTACGATTTAAGAGCCAAACTTGAATAAATAAGAAAAAGCACCTGCCAGATCAGCGAATATGATGATATGCAAAAAATCACTTGACAACTGGGTAGCACTCTTATAACAGGAATTAGAAAACCGATAAAGCATACGTGTCCACAAAATTAGTTGGTAGACAGTTACTCGTACTGATTATGCAGCAGGAACAGCCGTTAAACACTATTCTGAATTGGCAGAAAATTCCAACTCGCTGACTTCAAACATATTTTGCTGTAAGACACTAGTCGTCAGTAACGAATCGGGTAGTCCTTATTAATGTAAACTGCTCTAATTAAAATAGCTGAGCAACTGAAACTCAGATCTCAAACTTTTTTCACCAGGCTACCCGTAACAACTACCGTGGAACGGTAGAGTCTTAATTTAGCAGAATTTGTCATAGAAAATCTCAGGGATTACAGCGAAAAGGCACTCTGATTAAATTAGACTCACCCCACGAAAACGTTTAACAAATGCTCAACGGAAATGATCACAGTGACACAGCACTCGGATGAAATTAGACTAATCCCCCTGAAACGTCTTGCAAACGCCTAACTAAAATGATTACAGTGAAAGGCAACTGATTAAGTTAGACTTCATTGTATTTAAAAAGAAAAGTAACGTACAGTTCCGCCCTCAACATGATCCACGATAAGCCACTCGAGAAATGACCAATTTAAACAAGCAGTTCTGATTAATTGACGTCCTCTAGCTTTGTAACAAATACCACGCAACTTCCACACATTTCACAAACAGTTGCTACTAGCGTCCGTAATGAAACAGAGTTGCTTCCAGTAACGTAAAAATTGGCTCTTTCGGAGCGAACAACCTCAAACAGCAAACACAGCAGACCTTCCGGGAAGGAGGAACTAGCCGCAGCACTACGAACTTAACAAAACAGGGCGCAGAAGCCACAGGGAGAATCTCACCAAAGTATTTGGTGAATCGGTAGCGAAATGGTCCTCAAAATCTACACACGCTCCGCACAGGCAAATTCAAAAGTCGTTTCGCCTCCACAGCCAACAGCAAACACCGTCTTCGCGGGAAGAGGTCTGTACTTCGCAAAAGCCATTTACTATCAGCTCCAGGCAGCGGAGGTAGACCGGCCTCACGCTGTACAAGTGCTCCTTCCAATTCGGCCCTCCAATTCTGTCAACCTCGGTGTCGCTCAAAGCTCATCGCATGGAGAATCACTAAAGATCGTGCCCCGGTGCCGCGAACTTACGATTGGTTGCATGTTTGCGTGAGTTTGTACACCGACACACCATCGAAGAGTATGTAAGTGATTAGATTTGCAGTTATCTGTGATAGATGGCCCGGCCACCAGAGTGCTTTAGTGTTGCTCAATTTAATGATTTTAACAGTCGTGTTAGGGTCTGTAAGTGGAATGAATATCGCCAGATGCTAACCATGCAAAACAGCGTTATCAGCACCTAACACAGATCAAAAGCATCCTCTTGTGTGTCTCCATTTGATCAATTGGTTAAATCGTGCTTAATCCAGACTTCAGGTGACTTCGGAGGTGATACTGGTCTGATGTTGTACTGCATAGGGAGTAAGGGCAGGCATATTCATCATCACAGTTCTGGTCGACCACGTCTGATCACCGCAAATGAGGATCGCAATATTGCGCAGCAAGCACGTGATAACCTCAATTGTGCCTGCCATCGGATGACAAATAATAGACGCCCTGAAATGTTCTACCTCAACGCACAATGTTGGTCAGAGACTAGCAGCAGCCGCACCCGGCGGTTACCGTCCCCTGCGCAAGTTGCCGTTAACCACAACCACACGGCTGTGTTTGGAATGGTGCGATGACCGGGAAGCATGGTCTGCTCCTGAGCGGCATTGCACTGTGTCCGGCGATCAATCGTGTTTTGGCACTACCAGGGATGACTACTGTCGACGAGAATGGTGGCGATCAGGGAAGTGGTCCTATTCTTCTAATGTTTTGCAGGAGCACTACGGTGTTACTCCTGACGCCATGCTGTGTGGAGTCATCTGCTATGGCTTCAGGTGATGGATGGCTGGTAGAGTCTGGGAAAACATAGATGCTACAACGGTACATCAGGGATATCAGGCGTTCTCATGTTTAACTGCCATCGGACAGTGTTGAGGCGCCTTCTTTTGACAGTATAACGTTCATCCACACGTGGTACGTGCCTCTATGAACTGTCAGCATGATGGTGAGTTACTCCTGTGGTCATCAAGATCCCAATATCTGTATCGAAATTTGTGTGACACCAGCATGGACGTCAAGTCCGTCCCAGTGGGAGTATCTGGGATATAAAGGACCAGTTATAACAGTTGTGAGCCAGCGTACCTCGGGAGAGGGTACAACGACTTTATGAAACGCTTCCCAACTTAATCAGTGCATGTGTAAAGGCTGGAGAGAGTTCAGCTTCATACGAACAAGGGGGCTCATACTGCAGAACTCTTTGTGTATCTGACTCTATATTGTAATCAGCAATTACCGAAATAAGATGACACACCATGTCAAACAGTGAACTTTTATTTCGTTTCTTTCTCCTCTTCTGTGTGCTTCATATTTTTTGTTGGTCATCGGACATCAGACAGAAATGGCATAAGAAAACTATGCTGGAGAATCAGATACTTAATGAAAAGTCACGTCCACGTGGTTCACGTTGTCAGGGACAGTCAAATCCTTGCGAGTGCTCTTGTACGCCACTTGCTCTCTAATGGCTTTTAGTAGATTTGCTTGTGCTGTGTAAGATATGGACCACATAATTATCACAAGAGTGTTTGATGCAGCCAGCATATTCGTAAAATTGCTTCAAAACTTGAAAAGCTCAAGAGGTACAAGTTGTAGACACAAGGGTCGATAGTGAAAAGTGTTACGTATGGAGCATCCATATGCTTTCCATCAAAAGTTGTAAGTGACGATCCCAAATCTTACAAAAATGTACCAAAACGAGACATTGGCGAGCTACTAGTTGACGCTGAGCTTTTAATTAAAAAGGCAAATATTAAGCTGAGACACGCTTCAACTGCATAAGTAAAATCACTGGATTCCTTCAGCTCACTAGAACACGTGCACGGATTTTGCTAGCTCCACTGTCATCTTGTCTCCTATGCTGATGGCCAGACCTGTGTGACGTTTTGACTTTTTCCATTTTATCAGAGCAAGTACTTCTAACAGCCTTCAAATTTTTACGTCCTTTCTAATAACTAGGTATTTTCCATCTTTCTATGTAACACGTATGCCTCTATCTTGAGGGTTTTTCCCTCCTAATGTCTGTGACTATGATACCTCCAACGCTCAGACGGTCATATTCCGAAGAACTCTCTTCTTTTTGGTTGACGCTATATTGAAAAAGATTCCATTGCTACCATAACGCTAGCAGATTTTATCTACTTGCACGGTGCACATTTACGCATATGGCACTGCTCCATGCCCATTTATACCTAGCAACTATCCATCAAGGGCTAAAGCCACGCAGAATGGACTCGTGGTTTGAGGCGCCATATACGGATCGCGTGGCCCCTCCCGCTGGAGGTTCGCCGGCCGGAGTGGCCGTGCGGTTCTAGGCGCTACAGTCTGGAGCCGAGCGCCCGCTACGGTCGCAGGTTCGAATCCTGCCCCGGGCATGGATGTGTGTGATGTCCTTAGGTTAGTTAGGATTAGTTAGGTCTAAGTTCTAGGCGACTGATCATCTCAGAGGATAAGTCGCATGGTGCTCAGAGCCTGCTGGAGGTTTGAGTCCTCCCTCGGGCATGGGTGTGTGTGTTGTTCTTAGAATAAGTTAAAGTAGTGTGTAAGTCTACACCTACATCTACATCTACATCCATACTCCGCAAGCCACCTGTGTGTGGCGGAGGGTACGCTGAGTACCTCCATCGGTTCTCGCTTCTATTCCAGTCTCGTATTGTTCGTGGAAAGAAGGATTGTCGTTATGCTTCTGCGTGGACTCTAATCTCCCTGATTTTATCTTCATGGTCGCTTCGCGATATATACGTAGGAGGGAGCAATATACTGCTTGACTCTTCGGTGAAGGTATGTTCTCGAAACTTTAACAAAAGTCCGTACCGAGCTAATGAGCGTCTCTCCTGCAGAGTCTTCTACTGGAGTTTATGTATCATCTCCGTAACGCTATCGCGATTACTAAATGATCCAGTAACGAAGCGCGCTGCTCTCCGTTGGATCTTCTCTATCTCTTCTATCAACCCTATCTGGAAAAGATCCCACACTGCTGAGCAGTATTCAAGCAGTGGGCGAACAAGCGTACTTTAACCTACTTCCTTTGTTTTCGGATTGCATTTTCTTAGGATTCTTCCAATGAATCTCAGTCTGGCATCTGCTTTGCCGACGATCAACTTCATATGATCATTCCATTTTAAATCACTCCTAATGCGTACTCCCAGATAATTTATGGAATTAACTGCTTCCAGTTGCTGACCTGCTATTTTGTAGCTAAATGATAAGGGAACTATCTTTCTACGTATTCGCCGCACATTACACTTGTCTACATTGAGATTCAATTGCCATCCCCTGCACCATGCGTCAATTCGCTGCAGATCCTCCTGCATTTCAGTACATTTTTCCATTGCTACAACCTCTCGATACACCACAGCATCATCCGCAAAAAGCCTCAGTGAACCTCCGCTGTCATCCACAAGGTCATTTACGTATATTGTGAATAGCAACGGTCCTATGACACTCCCCTGTGGCACACCTGAAATCACTCTTACTTTGGAAGACTTCTCTCCATTGAGAATGACATGCTGCGTTCGGTTATCTAGGCACTCTTCAATCCAATCACACAATTGGTCTGAAAGTCCATATGCTCTTACTTTGTCCATTAAACGACTGTGGGGAACTGTATCGAATGCCTTGCGGAAGTCAAGAAACACGGCATCTACCTGTAAACCCGTGTCTATGGCCCTCTGAGTCTCGTGGACGAATAGCGCGAGCTGGGTTTCACACGACCGTCTTTTTCGAAACCCATGCTGTTTCCCACAGAGTAGATTTCTAGTCTCCAGAAAAGTCATTATACTCGAACATAAATACGTGTTCCTAAATTCTACACCTTATCGACGTTAGAGATATAGATCTATAGTTCTGTACATCTGTTCGACGTCCCTTCTTGAAAATAGGGATGACCTGTGCCCTTTTCCAATCCTTTGGAACGCTACGCTCTTCTAGAGACCTACGGTACACCGCTGCAAGAAGGGGGGCAAGTTCCTTCTCGTACTCTGTGTAAAATCGAACTAGTATCCGATCAGATCCAGTGGACTTGCCTCTTTTGAGCGATTTTAATTGTTTATCTATCCCTCTGTCGTCTATTTCATTATCTACCATTTTGTCATCTGTGCGACAATCTAGAGAAGGAACTACAGTGCAGTCTTCCTCTGTGAAACAGCTTTAGAAAAATACATTTAGTATTTCGACCTTTAGTCTGTCAGCCTCTGTTTCAGTACCATTTTGGTCACAGAGTGTCTGGACATTTTGTTTTGATCCACCTATCGCTTTGACATGAGACCAAAATTTCTTAGGATTTTCTGCCAAGTCAGTACATAGAACTTTACTTTCGAATTCATTGAACGCATAGCCCTCCTCACACTACATTTCGCTTCGCGTAATTTTTGTGTGTCTGCAAGGCTTTGGCTATGATTATGTTTGCTGTGAAGTTCCCTTTGCTTCCGAAACAGTTTCCTAACTCTGTTGTTGTACCACGGTAGCTCTTTTCCATCTCTTACGATCTTGCTTGGCACATACTCATCTAACGCATATTGTACGATGGTTTTGAACTTTGTCCACTGATCCTCAACACTATCTGTACTTGAGACACAACTTTTGTGTTGAGCCGTCAGGTACTCTGTAATCTGCTTTTTGTCACTTTTGTTAAACAGAAAAATCTTCCTACCTTTTTTAACATTTCTATTTACGGCTGAAATCATCGATGCAGTAACCGCTTTATGATCGCTGATTCCGTGTTCTGCGTTAACTGTTTGTCACCAGAAGATCTAATATGTTATCACTACGAGTCGGTTCTCTGTTTAACTGCTCAAGGTAGTTTTCAGATAAAGCACTTAAAATAATTTCACTGGATTCTTTGTCCCTGTCACCCATTATGAACTTTTGAGTCTCCCAGTCTATATCCGGCAAATTAAAATCTCCACCCAAAACTATAGCATGGTGGGGAAATCTACTCGAAATATTTTCCAAATTATCCTTCAGGTGCTCACCCACAGCAGCTGCTGAGCCAGGGGGCCTATAGAGACATCCAATTATCATGTCTGAGCCTACTTTAACCGTGACCTTCACCAAATTATTTCACATTTCGGATCTCCGTCAATTTCCTTCGATACTATTGCACTTCTTATCGCTATAAACACGCCTCCCCCTTCACTGTCCAGTCTGTCTCTGCGGTATACATAGCAATCTCAGTTTAGGATTTCATTACTGTTTACTTCTGGTTTCAGCCAACTTTCTGTCCCTAGTACTTTATGGGCGTTGTGACCGTTTATTAATGAGAGCAGTTCTGGGACCTTTCTGTAGACGTTCCTGCAGTTTACTATTAGCACATTAATATTGTTATTCCCTGTTGCACTTTGCCTACTCCTACCATGCCGCGTCTCAGGAGGCGTCTTGTCGGGCCTAGGGAGGGAATTCTCTAACCTAAAAAAACCCCCATGTGCACTCCACACGTACTCCGCTACCCCTGTAGCCGCTTCGGGCGCGTAGTGCCCGCCTGACCTATTCAGGGGGACCCTACATTTCTCCTCCCGATAGCAGAGATCGAGAAATTTGCACCCCACATCTCTGCAGAATCGTCTGAGCCTCTGGTTTAAGCCTTCCACTCAGCTCCAAACCAGAGGACCGCGATCGGTTCTGGGAACGATACTACAAATAGCTAGCTCTGATTCCACCCCGCGAGCGAGGCTTTCCGCCTTCACCAATTTCGCCAACCGCCTGTACGAACTGAGGATGACCTCTGAACCCAGACGGCAGGAGTCATTGGTGCCGACATGAGCAACAATTAGCAGTCGGGTGCACCCAGTGCTCTCTATCGCCGCCGGCAGGGCCTCCTCCACATCTCGGATGAGACCCCCCGGCAAGCAGACAGAGTGAACACTGGCCTTCTTCCCCGACCTTTCCGCTATTTCCCTAAGGGGCTCCATCACCCGCCTAACGTTGGAGCTCCCAATAACTAAAAATCCCTCCCCCCGTGTGCGTGCTCGGACCTTGCTGAAGAAGCGGCCACATATCCACTCACAGGCAGAGCGGGCGATGCCACACGGCCAGCCTCCACATTGACCCTCCGCCTCGTCCGCCGCTAAAAAGCCGCTGAACCCGCCACTCCCCTTGGGGAGAAGGTGGCCCAACCGCGCCTGGTACCCGCGAAGATGTCTCGACAACAGGGACAGTGGGTGAAGCATGTAAACCTTTGGATGTACCATGCGACGCACCAGACTCCCCACTGCCGCTACACTCCGAGGCAGCAGCCTGAAGACGGCTGACCGCGGCCATCAACACGTTCAGCTGTTCGCGAACAGTGGCCAGCTCCTCCTGCGTTCGTTCACAGCAGTCATACATCCTATCCATCCTAAGAAATCAATTTACTGTAGAGAGGTAATCAACTTTTAACTAGACTGCTAATTCACTAAAGGCGGCTGATTGTTGACTAAACTGTGGTTGCTAGCCACTTCTTGTAGAAAACAATGAAAATAGCGCTATCTGACTCTGGACTGTATTGAAAGCAAGCACTAGCACTACTGGCACTATGGTTGACTAAAGGGACTCTCTCTGACTGTATTCAAAACAAACACGAAATATATGGAACACTATTACTAGCACTAGACAACTGAAGCTTCCTAAAATCAAAAACACACGTAAGAAGAAGTGACAAGTAAGAAAAATACAGTTAATACTTAAATTAAGGTAGCACGCTGCACAGCAGACGTGAAGCAGACGATAGTTACGACGACACTGACACTACTGGCACTAAGGCTGACTAAAAGGACCCTCTCTGACTGTATTAAAAAAAAACACGAAATCTATGGAACACTATTACTAGCGCTCGACAATTAAAATTTCCTAAAAGCAAAAACACACGGAAGAAGAAGTGACAAGTAAGAAAAATACAGTAAATACATAAATTAAGGTAGCTCGCTGCACAGCAGACGGCAGTTACGACGACACACGTCTAGGGACTAATGACTCAGCAGGTCCCTTAGGAACTCTCACACATTCGAATAAGTGCTAAGTGTGCGTACCTTCGTACGAGGCAAGTGGAACCGCGGGAACTCATCTTTAGGGACTTTTGGGCATGGCCTACACGAATGACTTGCATGTAATCTCTGCATTAACATTGTAAACGTGATGTCAGCAATGTGACGCTGTGCACTACTCGTACTCAGGGGAACGGGATCTGGGGGTTGTGTTTGCTTGTTGGTGTAATGGCGCGGTGGGAGGGCTTTGTCCCGGAGACAGGCGTATGGCGGTCAAACCACTGGACAAGTCATGAAAGATGCACGATGTCTCGCAAAGACCCAGTTTGTACTTCCTTCTTTCATCGATCTACTGAAGTATTTCTTCTGTTACCCATGGTTCCTCAACAGTTACCAGTCCATCACCACTAACACTTTGTTATCTGCGTCTGGCTCTGCTCCTGGGCACACCTTACAATCTCTATCTTGTAAGTTCTTTAAAAACTATATCTAAGTGTAACATTCTTTAATAACAGAAATATTGAGATAATAGGACTTAAGATTACATTGAATGAAGTCTGATCTGTGGAATGGATACAGAACTATAATTCTCGTGTTGCGTGTTGTAACTGCAAGTGGTGTGCTTCCTCCGTGTTATTGTAAGCAAAACTTGACACGAATCAGTTGGACAGTTCAATTTATAATACCAGTATTGAATACAGTCACTGCAAAATACATTCAGCCCCTTAAGCACTGAATCCTAAAGCCCTGTTCACATAAAAAATAAATTAAATTGTCTTACATCTAAAGCCACAACGGAGTACCGTGATATATTCTGGTCTCTCATAAAAAATATGAATGTGCTAACTATAGGCTCAGCAGTGTGAAATGCTGGTCATAATACTTGAAATGCACTTGATATTCTTTTGGCTGATAAACAAGAACATTTTAGATAATTCAACTTCTTTAAAAAATATATGACCTGGACTGGGAGGCGGTACTGATTACGATAAATCACTAATACTCAGTTTGTTTAGCAAAATTATATTGCAAGTTGCGTTTGGATTTTCAAAAACATTTGACAATTGGAGTTACATTACTGGCAATTGATCCACAAACACTGAGATTTGGACAGCAAGTATTATCAAACTTCATTAATCCAACACAAATGGAAATCGTCAAATTACACATAGCTCTGTTAACAAATCTTAAAAGCACTACAGAAATGAAATATTTAACTAGCCCTTTTCTCAAAACAGTTTACGTACATTCTGGGGATACTCAAGGATTACAAATTATCAGCCAACTCATCTATACTAACTTGCTGGCAAAAACAAAAGTCATAATGATTTAAATCTTTATCTTATTTGCCTGAAGACTTCTGCTTCCTTGTTCAACAATATTGACATACCTACATTAATCCAACTCGTGGCTGCTTCACACAGCGCACCACAGAAACTGCCTGCTCCATCGTCTTTCCCTCACAGATAGCTACGTACAACTGAGCGCCCAGCGCTCTCTTACTCCAACAAAGCAGTACAGTATCTTTGGCTCCGTGGTCGAGCACAAGTCAGCGACTCACATATTAATTTATTAATATTCTTATCGTTTTCTGAGGCCACATAAAGTGTGCCCCACTATACTCCTTTCAATCTGATTTCGGAATCTCGGTCTGACCATGTATAATCTAAGTGAAATCTTCCCGTATCACCCTGCCTTGTCCAAGGATACCTTCTCCTCTAGTAATTGTTGAAGAGAGTATTTGCTATTAAAAGTTGAAATTTATTGCAGAACTCAATTAGTCTTTCTTCTTTCTCATTCCTTGCCCCAAGCCCATATTTTCCTGTAACCTTTTCGTCTAAACCTTCCCCTGCTACTGCATTCCAGTCCCCCATAACGATTAGATTTTCATCTTCCATTACATACAGTATTACCCTTTCAGTATACTCATATACTTTCTCTGTCTCTTCATATTCTGCATGCGCCGTCTGCATGCCTACCTGAACTATCGTTGTCGATGTTGGTTTTCTGTCGATTTTGATAATAACAGTCCCGTCAGTGTACTTGTAACACCATAGATAAGACACCAAATATTTTTTTCTGATTAATTATGCTTTGTATAATGTATGTTTTCTTTGATATATAATCTTTGATATGCTGGAAAGATGTAGAAAGATGTATAAAATGTTTTCTCCAGGTCACCCTCCCACCATCTGCCCTTGGCTGTGGTGTGTCATCTTCGTGCCGAAATTTTAATGCAGTGTTTCCAGTGAGTGTTCTTTGTTGTGCATCTCTCCTGAAGTGTTGCGAATGGAAATCATCCTGTCACTGGGTGTGATTTTTGTATCTCTTGCTAACAGAAACCACACTGTCGACGTGTTTTTTAACTGTCTGTCTACTATTTTACCTGTCTGCTTCCTGTGTCTTCTATTAGCATCGCCATCCGTTTGTTTTATTTTTTAACTTTCCACAATTTTCCGGCGTTTTACAGTTTAAGTAACCATTTTATCGCCTGCTTATATTGTTTCTCATAATGTTCTTATGTTTTAAAAATTCTGTAGGCTGAAGAGCAGCGTATTAAGCTGCTGCCAGCCCGCCTCCTTGGGGGGGGGGAATCTAAGTTCAATAACGGAAAACAAAGGGAACATACAAATGTGGCAACTTGCATTACGTTGACATGGCTTAAAGCCACAGTCTTTAGGCAACATTGATACATAGTTAAAATGTCTTATAAAATCAGTACAACGTCGAGATACATAATGAATCTGTAAAATAATCTTTTATGCATTCTGTATTTTTCAGCAGCACTTGATAATGGCCTAATGCCGAAATTCCAAAAGTGTAATAAAAACTTGTAACAGTCACTGGCGTGAAGATGATGTCCTTAAAAAAATTTTATGACTTTGAATCCCAGCTACAATAAGTTTATTTAAATAGTTGATCGATATTAGTTGACTCCGCTATCAGTGAGTGGTAACTTTAATGAGAAACTGAAATACAGAGGACTATTTATTGGGAGCGATCTGAGATGGAATGGCCCCGTAAAATTAGCTGTTCGCTACAGACTAAGATTTCGTGAAAGAATTCCAACACATAAAACTCGCTACTGGGCGATTCGTCAACGTTCTTCATTCATACGAAATATAGTTGGATGTAAGCTGGAAGAAGTTATGTTTCAAAGAAGATTTGAACAATTGTCTTCGGATTTCTTTAATCAGCGTAACATAAATACTCAATTATCTCTGTTGGGTGGCACTACAAGAAATATGTTGCACATCACCTAAGGAGTTACCATTATACATACAATTCTGTCGGAAGAACACCCGCAAATGAGCATTATAGCAGAAGTTGAAAATAACGCTTCAGTTGTATATTACTTCATTTTCACATGACCGGTTTGGGATTGTTATAAGCCCATCTTCTGATGTCGTACTGGAAATAGCAAAAGACGGGACATAATTTTCACACACCGTAACACACATAAAAAACTAAAAACAATTTTTTTTTCTAAAACATTTTGAAACCGCCAGTCGGGCTAGGTGCTGTGAAACCTGTGTCAATGCACAAGTGGCACCAGACACTACTAAGGACGACTGCCTGGATAGGGAGTACATACAGATGGTATCACGACACTTATGTTGTGCTGTGGTCCCCGAGCGCCACATGTACCAGGCGCGGTATGCTGCCTTTGAGCGCAGAACAGGAAGTAGCGGATGCGAATGAGGAGGCAAATTGGTAAACCAGAGAGGCAAAAGTCTTGCCATCTGTTGATAGAGACAAGAGCGTGGGGCCACTAGCCCGGCCGTTCACAATTTGAATATAGCGGTTTACGTTAAAAATGAAGCAAACACGAAAAATATTACATAAAAAACACACGATATAAGTTAAAAGTGCATAATGGGTAGTAAAGGAGCGTATTGAGCAGGTCGGTCCAGAAATGTGGTAAAATTGAGTGGAAGGTGTGATATAAATTATTATATAAGCCGTAAAGCGCAGTGAAACTTTCCTTTTACATGACCGGAAAACAAGATTTAAATTTGGTGAGGACATATAAGTGACAATGTGGAAGAACGTCTAGAGCACCTAGAGGGCTGGATCCCTCATTCGAATGTGACAGATTCCAGAGCCTGGGTTACCCTCAGAGTGAAATCTACCTTTTCAAAGAGTTTGTTGTTGTTGCGTTTGCTGTCTGTGTGTCTGTCTGTCGGTCTGCCTGCGTGTTTCGTCTGCCATCGCCACCGCCTGCTGCTGATGCTGACGTCTGTCCATCTGCGTTTCTGCCTACCTGCCCGCCTGCCTGCCTGCTTCCCACCGTTCAGGGCTCGCTACCCCCTGCTGTCCGTCAGTCCGCCGCCGTCCATCATCGCCACCACCTGCTGTCCGTCCGTCGCCGTCGCTGCCTGCTGTCCGTGGGTCCCACAGCGTCCATCGCCGCCGCCGCCTGCTGTCCATCCATCGCCGTCCGTCGGCCACACCGAGCGAGGTGGCGCAGTGGTTAGCACACTGGACTCGCATTCGGGAGGACGACGGTTCAATCCCGTCTCCGGCCATCCTGATTTAGGTTTCCCTAAATCGCTTCAGGCAAATGCCGGGATGGTTCCTTTGAAAGGGCACGGCCGATTTCCTTCCCCATCCTCCCCTAACACGAGCTTGCGCTCCGTCTCTAATGACCTCGTTGTCGACGGGACGTTAAACACTAATATCCTCCTCCTCCTCCCGTCGGCCACCGTTCATCGGCTCTGCCGCCTGCTGTCCGTCCTCCACCGTCTATCGTCGCCGCCGCATGCTGTCCGTCCGTCCCCGTTCATCCACCACGAGCCTTCCCACCTCCAGTGTCATCTACACCTCCCCCTCCCCCTCTTCCATTGTCACTACCTGGAGTACCCCCCCTGGCCTCCCTCCTTATACCTCGCCTCCCCTTGCACCATTCTCCCATTCCCTCATCTCCTCCCAGCAGCGTATCCCCACCTCTACACCCTTCCTCCAGCATCCATACCCTCAACAGCTCCCACTCCTGCTCCTGCCCTCACATACGCCTCTGTTGCTGACTCTACTGCCACCCCTCAGGTGGTCGGCTTCGCCTCTCTCACTCCCCTCCTCACATCATCATCTGTGTCCCATGCACACATAACATCACACTGGGCCACCATCGCCACCACTAAACCAGCTGCTTGTCCCAGCACCTCCACCATGCCACTGGGATCTGCCACCTGCCACCTCCAACTCCTCCCATCCCTCTCCCCTCCTCCCAGCCTACTATCTCCAAAAAATCCCAAAAGCGCGTCATTGCCGACTCTACTCCCGCCACTTCCTGCAAGAAGTCCCCACCTCCTCCCCCTCCTCCCCCTCCACCCATCATCTCCAAGGACACCACTCCTCCTTCAGCCACCCATTCGCCATGCCACACCCTCCACACCTTTGTCGTGTCAACACCAGACCCTAAGTTCCATGATGCCTGTATCCTCACCATAAAGATACAAAAGTATCTACCTGGTGCTCCCATCCCCCAACTGATTCCCTGGAGCGACTCAGTCCTTATCACGTCCACATCCCCCTCCTATCACACGGACCTCCAGACCTCCTCTGTAAACTCCCACATGTAATATCTGGCCCCCACGCATCCCTGACACCCTTCATCTCCTCATCATCAGCCCCAGCCTCCATGTCGCCTCCCCCCCCCCCACCTACACTGCTGTGATCACCAAGCTCAGCCCAGTGGTCTTGGAGGATGAGGTGTTGGCGGAACTGAACTCCCACCAACATCTGGAAATCCACTCTGCCCACTGTATCCACAATGCCTCTGGTCCCACCTACTTCATGCCAGTCTTTACGGAGTCTGCCCCCTGAATTGACCATCTCTCCAGCCAGGGTGTGCTGATTTACCATTGTCACCACCCTGTTCAAATCCGCTCCCCAATCCTACAGCTGCCAGCGATGCCTCATGCAACGATCAACTGGGCCCCAACTGCAAAACCCCCCCATCTGTTCCCATTGCAAGGCCTCCCACCTTCTTAAAAACTGCCCCACCCTCGCCGCTCCTCCTTCCTGTAACATCTGCAATGGCCCCGATCCTAGCTACTCCCCCAAGTGTAAAGCTAAGCCCCCTCCTTCCACCCCCAAGCTAACAGTCCCTGTCCATACCATTGATCCCCCCGTCCTCCCCAACAATTCCCTCCTTCCACCCCCATGGCTGAGGACACTGTCTGGTTCCTTACCATTGTCCACCAAAACATTCATCCTTTTCAACGCCCCCACACCTTCCAACAGATCTCCCTTGCTGCTTGCTCTGTCTTTCACCTGAACACCTTTGCCACTTACTCCCACAACCATGCCCACTTCACTTTCACCCACCTCGACACCCTATTTTAAGCCTCTTCCCCTCCCTCTCCTCCCCCCTCTCTCCCTGGCTCGGCATGGCACAAGTGTTGCATCCTCTTCCATTACACCCGCTCCTTCCGCACCAAGAAATACCTACTCATGAACAACTTTTCCCACCACCAGTTCGACACCATCCTCTTGAACAAAACCTTTCTCCAGCCTCACCATTCTATCCACACCTCTCCCTGTATCCTCCACTGCACTGATGCTCCTGGTCCTCCAGCTCAGGGTGGAGCTGCGATTGGACATCTTAAGCATATCCCCATCTGGCCACAACCCCTCCTCAATGACCCCACCAAACACCTTAACCTCAGTGTCTTCTTCTCCTCCCTCACCATTACCTGTGCCACCATCTATGTCTGCTCCACTGCTCCTCTTCCTTACGACTTCATCTCCCACACTGACAGCACCTTCTCCACCTATGTGATTGCCACTGACATCAACATCCATAGCCCCTCCCCTGCCACCCTTCAGTGGTGGCAACAGTTCCTCTCAACGATCCAAAGTGACCTTGTTCCCCTTCCCCAGAACACCCGTCCTGATATTGTCATTGCCTCCGCCATCCACCTTGAGCGTATCGCCGTCGACATCCTTGACCTCACAGGTAGCGACCACCTCCCCGTCTTTCTCACCATAACGTCTGCTCACCACCTCCCACCAGAACCCCACCCTGCACCCCCTCCCAAGATAGTCCAAGACTACTGTCGAGCCAACTGGGATGCCTACTAGGATTCCATCACCACCCAGGTCGAAAGCCACCCTCTTACCTATCACCATCCTGACGATATCATCCATGTCTTGTCCTTCGCTCAAAAGGTAAATATTGACGCCGTTGAGGCCTATGTTCCTACTAAAACCATCCACCCCCGCCATCCCACTCTCCCTCAAAGGGCTGTCCTTCTACTCCACAAATCCCACCGCCTCCATTGCTCCTTCCCGCGCACTCGTGACATGGATACACTCCAGTGCCACCGGCAAATAGAACTACACGTACAGAACCTTATTACCGCAAAGGAACGCTGGGACTGGCGCCAGACCTTTACATGACTCAACGCCACCGTCCCTATCAACTCCTCCAAGTACAGGTCTGTCTTCCATTGCCTTACTGGCTCCCATTCTGCACTCCATTACTCCCTTCTCCATAATGTCTGCCCCCTTCCCGACAACCCTAGTAAGGCCAACCACTTCGCTTCCCACCTTTCCGAGGTCTTCTCCATCCCTGATGATCCCCATATCGATTATTCTCTTTCCCCACCATCATGGGATGCAGTGATACCTCAGTCGCTCCATTTGCTCCTAGTCTCCAGTACTTGGGGCAGTTAGCTCCCTCTGACATCAACACTCCAATCACAGCACAAGACATTATACTTATTATCCGGTCCAAATGCAACACGCCCATAGTCACGACTGTGTCACCTACTGCCGCCTTAGAGAAAACCTGTTCTCCTTCTTGGCTGTCCTTGCCCATCTATATAACGTCATCGTCTCTATGGGCTTCTTATTCCTCAAACGCAACAAATATCCTTCCGTTGCCTCTTCCTATCGTCCCATCTGTCTCACCCCTGTCTTCAGGAAAATCTTCGAATTAATCCTTTCCGATCTTATCCATCAGCGCCTTAATCAACACTGCCTCCTCCCTCTTACCCAGTGTGGCTTCCGACCATCCTTCTCCACCGAAGACCAACTCCCTAACCACGTTCACCTTCTCTCCCTCGAGCTTAACTTCCATCACTCTCCCATGTTTGATTCCCTCGACCTCCAAAATTCCTATGACCGTGTATGGCATCTGGAACTCCTCTTTAAAATCCAAAGCTACGCCTACATATTTTGTCCATCTGGTCGCTCTCTTCTTCTCGCGCCATCCTTCTTATGTCACCCTCCATAACACCGACTCCCACATCTTTTATCCCACTGGTGGCGTCCCCCATGGATCTGTCCTCTCCTATCTCCTCTATCTCATGTACACTGCTGATATGCCCAAGCCGACCCCCCCCCCCTCCATCCACCTTCTCCAATATGCTGATTACAGTGCCTTTCTTGCTCTCTACCCTACACTTCAACAGTCCCAATGCACCCTTCAAACCCACTTGGTGTAACCAGTGCTTCCTTTGACTTATCCCCTCCAAAACACAGGCAATCATTATAGGCCACACCACTCGCTCCTTCCATGACTTCTACCTCACACTTTAGGGTCATCCCATCCACCCTGAGATACCCTGGCCTCACCCTCACCTCACCTGGACCCCTTACCTCCTGACCATCCAGCAGGCTATGTGGATGCGTAGCAATTACATTCTGTGTTCAAATTTCAAAGGAACTTCCTAGTATATTTATTACATTTCATTAATCAGTATGTACTATTGGTTCTGCGCACTAATATTTTATCAATCCCCGTGTATTTGTTCCCTCCCAGTCCGAAGAAGCACTGTGAAATTTAGAGATAAGAACTACATTTATGGTTCAGATGGTTCTGAGCACTATGGGACTTAACTTCTGAGGTCACCAGTCCCCTAGAACTTAGAATTACTTAAAGCTAACTAACCTAAGGACATCACACACATCCATGCCCGAGGCAGGATTCGAACCTGCGACCGTAGCGGTCGCGCGATTCCAGACTGTAGCGCCTAGAACCGCTCGGTCTCCCAGACCGGCCGAACTACATTTACCCTGTCATCTTGGACTGTGTCCTCATGTTCAGTTGGACTAATTTCTTCTGAGCATCTGCATACTTTCTTCAAGTGCTATTCTTATTTTCTAAACCTATTTTCTTTTTTCGTTGCCCAGTTACATTTTTTAATATCGAATAATTTTTTCCCGTGTGCTATGCTCCCTAAAGTAACAATTTATTGTTCAGTGTGCAGCATTTGTGTTACCTGTTTTGACTATTTTTATCTTATAACAAGCTTATTCCAAAGGTTCTTCTCTAGATTATTTACAGTTCCGTTAATTTCGTTTGTTAGTGAATTGCAGTGATGCAGACTACTTTCAACACATTCACATTTTGTCACCTTTTTATTCATTCCAGTAAAACACCTACTTTTCTTTTTAATGCTTTCTAATGCTGCAAAACTTAACCACCAAATTTTCACTGTTTGAAACGCCGTATTTTCTGTGGACATATTCATCTTTTCAAAATCAGTGACGTTGTTTAGTACCTTCAACCTCTCTAGGTTCCAGGTGCTATCTCTTTCACTATTTGAAGGGCCACTGATTTGTCATTAATCTAAGCGTATGTTGGCACATGCATAACTCTTGCAGTGCTTGACGTCATTCCTTGAACCATGTTATGCTGAATCATAAGCAGTTCCATAACTATTTGGATCCCGCGGTATCATTAACGTAAAATTTAGTAAAGAGCGTATCTTAAGAAATCGGAAGCAGTTCACAAAATGCAGATTTTCCAGGATTGCAGTTTTACAAAGCTCTGGTAACTGTATACAACCAACGCATCTGAATCCAAATTCTTTGGAATGTGAGGATGAAAACCCTATTGTCGAAACCCCATTACACCTTCACCTTACACCTTTCCACTCCTTCGCGTCCCGTATGAACCAATTTACTATTAAGGCGTAGAAGTAAGACATTATTATTTTATATATGTAGAGAAAAATTGTACTATCAAAAATAATGAATACCAGTTTATTCATGAGGACATCAACACACTGAGGCGACCAAAACAGTGGGATAGAGATGTGCACATATGCAACTGGAGGCAGTACCGCATGCACCAACTATAAAAGGGCGGTTCACTGTCTGAGCTATGATTTGTACTCAGTTGAGTCACGTGAAAAGGTTTCCGATGTTACTATGGCCGAACGACGGGAATTAACAGACTTTGAAAGAGGAGTGTAGTTGGAGCTAGGAACATGGGACATCCTATTTTGGAAATCGCTAGAAAATTTAATATTCCGAGATCACAGTGTCAAGCGTGTGCCAAGGAGCACCGAATTTCAGCCATTCCCTCTCACCACGGACAACGCAGTAGCCGACGGCCCTCACTTAATGGCTGAGAGCAGCGGCGTTTACATATAGTTGTCACTGCTAACAGGCAAGCAAAACCGCGTGAAATAACCGCAGAAATCAACGTTGGACGTTCTATCGTGCAGTAAAATCTGGTGTTAACGGGGTATGGCAGCAGATGACCGTCGCAGGTGCCTCTCCTAAATGTCTCCTTTCCTGGGCTTGTGACAGTATCGGTCGGGCTCTAGACGATTGGAAAACCGTGGCCGGCCAGGTGAGATCCGATTTCAGCGAGTAAGATTTGATGGTAGGATTCGAGTGTGGTGCAGACTCCACGAGGCGGTGGAGGCGCCATAATTGTGTGGGATGTGTTTACTCCATACCAACTGAAGAAATCACTGACTGGGAATGATTATGGTTGCCTAGGAAACGGCTTCGTTCCAGTACCTGGAGACCATTTGGAGCCATTGATCGACTTCATTCATGATGCCATGAAACTGTTCTCTGTCACCAGCAGGCAGTTGTTCGCGATTGGTTTGAAAAACATTCTGGACAGTTCGGACGATAGTCCGACATGGATCGCGCAGAACATTTATGGGAAATAATCTGGAAGTGAATTCGAGCGCAAAATGGTACATCGACAACACTTCCGCTGTTATGGGCGGCTGTAGAGGTAGCATGGCTGAATGTTTCTGCAGGGGACTTCCAGTGACTTGTTGAGTCGATGCCACGTTGCGTTGCTGCACTACGCCGGGCAAAAGGAGGTCCGATACAATATGAGGGGGTATCCCATAACTTCTGTTCAAATGGTTCAAATGGCTCTGAGTACTATGGGACTTAACTGCTGTAGTCGTCAGTCCCCTAGAACTTAGAACTACTTGAACCTAACTAACCTAAGGACATCACACACATCCATGCCCGAGGCAGGATTCGAACCTGCGACCGTAGCAGTCGCGCAGTTCCAGACTGTAGCGCCTAGAACCGCTCGGTCACTGCGGCCGGCTAACTTCTGTCACTTAAGTGTATATCACGCTTGGAGATAAGCAACCCAGTGAACAGATTTCCAAAGCAGACTGCTATCGTTCTGTCTTCGGTGGTAATGAATATTGTATGCACTTGCTGTTGCACCCAATTTACGTTTGCCGCGACACAAACAGTGCCTATCGTGAGCACTTGTAACGTGAGTTAAGTACTTGGAGGGATGCTCTACGCAGCGGTACGTATATTTTTCTCTATGTCTCGTAGTTTCTGGGATGTCATCTTCTGAAATCTCAGAGGTATCTCCGAATAACCCTGCAGATAGATACATTCTCTCCTTTGAAGTTGTACAAACATGAAAAATCGAAAACAGAAATAGGTTAATGGCAATGAATTTTGAGAAAAAAACTAAAGGTGGCTGTAATATTTTGGATATTTCACTTCAATAATGCACTGCAATGGATTAGATTTTCCTGAAGGAAACACAGATTCGGCGCTGCGTGGCGGCCGGTGTGGCCGAGCGGTTCTTGGCGCGTCAGCCTGGAACCGCGAGAACGCTACGGTCGCAGGTTCGAATCCTGCCTCGGGCATGGATGTGTGTGATGTCCTTGGGTTAGTTAGGTTTAAGTAGTTCTACGTTCTAGGGGACTGATGACCTCAGCTGTTAAGTCTT
The DNA here is from genome assembly GCF_021461395.2 of Schistocerca americana. NCBI lineage: Eukaryota > Metazoa > Arthropoda > Insecta > Orthoptera > Acrididae > Schistocerca > Schistocerca americana. Next base: position 517,693,015 of record NC_060120.1, on the reverse strand, counting down.
ATAGCGCTCAGATCCATTTGAACCATTTCGGCGCTGCGTAAGTTGTTTCTTGAAGCACACTGTGTACGGGAGGGTCGGGTTGGGTGGAGGGCTGGTTGTGCGGAGGTAATTGTGTGCTGAAGGCACATAGCCTCCAGACAGAGAGAACCTTGAAATCGAAAATGAGTTTTCAGTGTCCTAATCGAGAGTGAGGTGGAAAGAGGATGAAAATATTTCTACCTGACTGATTTTCTACCTCTGTAAGTGAGCGGATACACCCGCTACTGTGCAGTGTGGAGTCAGCAAGGCCTGTCTGCTTGTTGTGGCGTAATGCCCCACTTGTTTCGACAGTCGAAAGACTTGGAGGAGCGCAGAGCGGCTGGTTTCCTCGCGCCGCGCCGCCCACGTCGGCCGCGGGAAGATTCGCGGCGAGCTGGGCGTAAGCCGCGCGCCCCCCATTGTACGGCGCGACGCGGCGAACAATCCGGCGACGTGCAGCGCCGCCGCCATGTAAATTAGGATGATTACCCTGCAATGACGGGCGGAGTCGCCGGGCATTACGTTTTAATATGCAGAACATCCTCCTGCTTAGCCGCTGCTCTCGGGCAGCACGTGGGTAAACACGCCTGCCGCGTGGGCTCGGCATCTCCGTCTTGTCGGCCTCGGCGTTACCTCGGGTGACGAGCGACATCACTGTGAGAATACGGCGGCCAGCGTCATGCCTCACAAGGATTTTTGCTGAAGTCTTCATTTACATCTCTCTTATCTAGGCAATATACATTCTAAGATAAAAAAAAAAGAGACACATCACGAACGAATTATCCGAATTGGACTGAAATCGGTAGAGCTGATATATATACATACAGACAAATAAATAATTAAAATTTAAAAAAGCTGGTTGATCTATTCAAGAGAAAGAGCTTCACAAACTGAGAGAGTCAATAATGCATCTGGCACTATGGCTCTCTGGCCCTTATGAAAGCAGTTATTCGGCTTGGCAATGATTGACGGGGTTGTCGGATGTCGTCCTGAGAGTTATCATGCTTAATTCTGTCCAACTGACGCGTTAGATCGTCTAAATCCCGAAATTGTTGAAGGATCCTGCTAACAAAGCTTGAAACTTTCTCAGTTGGGGAGAGATCCGGCGATCTTGCTGACCAAGTTTGGGTCTGGTAAGCACGAAGACAAGAGACAAGCAGCAGAAACTCTCTCCCTATGGGGGCGGTGATTATCCAGCTGAAATGTATGCCCGGGATGGCTTTCCATGAAGGGCAACAAAATAGGCGTACAATATCGTCGACGTACCGTTATGCTGTAACGGTGCCGCGGCGACAATCGAAGGAGTTCTGCTGCGAAATGAAATGTCACCACAGACCATCACTCCTGGTTGTCGGGCCGTGGACGTCAGAGAGATTGTTACCCTACCACTGACCGGGGCGTTTCTGGATACGTCTTCACTGGTAATATGGGCTCAGTTGGAAGCGGAATTCATCACTGAAGACAATTCTACTCTGGTCAATGAGATTCTAGGGTGAATGAACGTGACACCTCTGCAGGCGATGTTGCTGTACAGAGGTCAATAGTAGTCTTCGCAAGGGCCGCCGCGAGCTCACCCCCCTCTCTGTGAGCAGCCTGTTAACGGTCTTTGTTGTCACTGAAGCACGAATTGCACGTCGGATAGATAATAATGATGAATTCCTGCCTCTGAGAGGATCTCTGACGATTTCTCAGGCCTCTCGTTTCTTGTGTCTCCAGATCGACCGCTTGTTCTTGATGCCGTGTTCCATTCCTGCCAATATCATCGAATAGTTGCATCACTCCTATTCACACGTCGAGCTAATCGCCGATTACTCCAAGTGGCTTCTTTGAGCCCAACTACAGGTCCTCGCTCATATGCTGACATCTCCTTGTGCTGTTAAAGCGCCTCTCAGGCACAGTTACTGTCCAGCTTTGTTCACGAAATGAATTCGCGAACACTTGATGCTCTGGTATTGACATGTCCTCCAGTTTACTATCCTCGCCAGGTGCGTGGCTAAATCATGTCTCTCTCTCTCTCTCTCTCTCTCTCTCTCTCTCTCTCCCTTTTTATTTTTTGTCAGAGTGTATCTCTACATATGAATGTATGCCCCAAATACTTTATGATCAGAAGAAAAATAAAAAATGTATCATGTTGCTTAGCTACAAGGAGGACATAAACTAGCACAAAGTGAATATTTGCTGTGCAGTGCAGGTTCCCCGAGTAACGTAATACGTTGGCCTGGTAGAGGTAACAGCAAACGAATAGAAATACAAGGAAAAAAACACCCTTTTTTCTGCCAACCGACTTCACTTGAAGGTTTGTGTAAGTACAATTTACAACAACGAAGAGAAGGCAGAAGTACAAATCATCTATTAAGGATGTAAGTAAAACAGTTAGTGACATTATTATTATTTACGTATCCAGAACATTATAGTACAGTTATTTGCAAATACAAATCATCTCTATAACATACATACAGTAATGTAGTCCCACCACTTCAAGTTTTGTTTGCCGTATCACTCCAGCTTGCACGTCTGGAAGGGTAGTTGGAAACAAGCAGCAGGCTGTTTCTTTACATTTTGGTTATTACTTGCAGTTTCCTTCTCTCGTCACAGTTCTCTTCGTCGAGCGGGAAGCATGATGTAATGGCTTTAGTTGTTTGAAGAACGTTCTTTCTCGACTTCAGTCTAGGTCATGATGCTTAGCTTCAAAACATGGAACGTCTATAAGTATTTTCCTGTGTTTCCTTCTCGACCTCTGCCACTGTTCTTCGTCTAACATCCATTGGTTACATGCCTATAATAGTTTTTTCAACTGGACTTGGTGGTAGGTAACCAGTTATAATTAGACCTGTCTCGTTAACGCGCATGGTGTGTGCGGAGTTCTGTGAGACTGGTATAGCGTATTCTGGCGTCGAGAAACATAGATTATTTGATTGAGCCCTTCTCCCTCGTGCTATTAGTGTGAGCTTGCGCGTAATATTATTTCGGATGCAGAATTTGATCAACAAGGAAAGTAACGAGAGCTTGTAAATATGAGTGGCATATGTGTATGTTGTTCTAACTGACTATGGCGCGTTGTTTTTTTCCTTTATTATTATTTTAATACCTTACAAAATGTAGGCCTGCAGCGATCTATCTACGCCACTCTTCGGCCACAGAGAAACAGTTAGTAAACATGGAGACAGAAAAACAGACATACATGAATGGTAAAAACAGGAGACATACACAAGAAATGACATGAAGGCGTTTGCGGAAGGCACTGGTTATACAAGTAAGTTCAGCAGTGCGCACAAACTTAGACAAGCAGTTTCACACGCGAACAAGGGAGCACACTGAAGAAGAACACTGAAGCACTTAGACGAAGAGAACACTGTAGCACATTGGTGTTGATCTTTGTTGCACTGAACACACTGAGGAGTTTGGGGGGGGGGGGTTGTGTGCCACTGGGTGCAGGAGATGGGGAGAGGGAAGGAGGGAGGAAAGAAGCCAATGGGAGAAAGGAAGGGTGAGGGGAAGGGAGAGGGCATGATCGGATGTGGAATCCAAGGGAGGGGGGGAGGAAGTGGAAGAACTGGGAGAGAGAAGGAGGAGGGAGAAAGGAAGTTGAGGAAGGAGAGACGGAGCTCTGTAGGAAAAGGGGGGAAGGTAGTAAAGGAAGGGAAGAAATAGATCTGATAGGAGGAGTATATGGATGGAACAAGGACATCTTCAGGAAGGGGGAGCTGGCAGAGGCGACCTTGGGCAAGAGTGTGGAGCATGTGAAGATGGCGAGCTGGTGCGACGCAAAAGTGTAGGCACAGCAGCAGGATGGGGTGGGATGGGAGAGATGAGCAGGTAGGGAGGATCGAGTTTGATGTGGGAGGTGTAGAGGATCAGTATCTGTGCGATGGAAAGGAGGAGGTGCGGGAAAGGTATCACGTCATAAATGATCCACATGGGGGAGAGGAGATAGATGCTGTAGACAAGGCGGAGCATATAGTATTCAAGGATATGAAGGGACAGATATCCAGGCAGGTTGGGCATAACAAAGGATAGGGTGGCTGAGGAACTTATAAATGTGGAGGATTGTGGAGGGGTCCAGGCCTCATCTTCGGCTTGAGAGGAGTTTGTGAAGATGGAGACGGGTTTGTGCCTTGGCTTGGATGGAGCATTGTTCCACGTTCTTTTATTTTATTTTTTTTCTCTATTGAATTTCAATTCTCCGTCTGGGGAGGGCTGGCAGCAGCATATGCACTGCTCTTCAGGCAGAAGACTATAATGATACAACAGAATACATTTAAAATTGCAAAGGAGAAAATATGGCGGACAAAAATACAAAAAAGGGGGAACGTAATAGACGAGAACAGGCAAAAAGGGGCGACTGTAAAATGGGGACAAAAACCTTAAAAAGTATTGAGCACAAAAAACAACAGACTAGGACAATTAAAAGACAACAAGGCGAAGTATGGCTGCAGCATAAAAGTATCGATGAACAGTGTAGCACAGAATGATGAATGACAGTAACACTATGTTCAAGTCCAGCACAGCCCTTGACACACAGGAGAACAGCACCAAACACAACAATAAAGTAGCACACTGATGACGATGAGCAGAACACAGGATACGTCAGGGGCTTGGAGATGAAGCAGAGGGGAGGAAGATAGAGAGGGGGTAGAGGGGGGAGATGGGTGGGAGGGCAAAGAAGAGGGCTGGGCAGGGAAGGACATTGGAGGGACAAAGTTGAGGAGGGGGTGCAGGGACTCAGGGGGGAAAGGAGGAAAATCTGCTCTGGGAGAAGGAGGGGAGAGGTAAAGGGGGCCCTGGGGAGAGGAGGGAACAAGACAAGGCTACAGTTGAAAGGAAAGGTAGATGTCAAGGCGAAGTTCAATATCCAGGAGGGGGAGGTGCTGGAAACTACGCTGATGAAGGAAGGTGTGGAGGTGGAGAGAGGGAGGGATACAGCGATAGAGGTGCGGCAACAGGCAGGAGGTGGAGATGAAGGAGGAAACTAGGGCATGGTAGGGATCAAGCCTGCAGACAGTGTAAAGGAAGCAGAGATGTTGTAGGAAAAGGAGGAGGTGGGGGAAGGGGATGAGGTCGTACAGGAGCCATGTGGTGAAAGGAAGGCAAATACGGAAGGCAAGGCAGAGCGCATAGTGTTTGAGGATTTGGAGAGCCTTGTAAAAGTGGGTGGGGGCGGAGATCCAAGTAGTGCTGGCATAGCAGAGGATTGGACAGATGAGGGATTTGTAGGTGGGAAGGATGGTGGAAGGATGTAATCCCTATGTCCTGCCAGACAGGAGTTTCAGGGGGTGGAGGCAGGAATGGGCTTTCTCACACGATACACAACGTGGCGATCCGATGGTATGTTGTGGGTATGGCGAATGCCTGGTGAACATCATCTGCCAGCGTGTGTAGTGCCAACAGTAAAATTCAGAGGCGGTCGTGTTGTAGTCTGTTCTAGTTTTCCATGGAGGGTGCTTGCACCCCTTATTGTTTTCTGTGGAACTATCGCAGCACAGGCCTACAGTGATATTTTAAGCATCTTCTTGCTTCCCACTGTTGAAGAGCAAATCGGAGATGGCGATTGCACCTTTCAACACGATCGAGCACCTGTTCATAATACACGGCCTGTGGCGGAATGTTTACATGACAATAACACCTGGAACGCCAGCTTCATGCCAGGCCTCACCGACCGACATCGATACCTCTCCTCAGTGCAGCACTCCATGAAGAATGGACTGCCATTCCCCAAGAAACCTTCCAGCACCTGATCGAACGTACGCCTGCGAGAGTGGAAGCTGTCATCAAAGCTAAGGATCGGCGCACACCATATTGGGTTCCCACATTACCGATGGAGGGGGCCACTAATTTGTAAGTAATTTTCAGCACGGTGTCCGGATACTTTTGATCACATAGCGTATGTCGTCAAGTCAATAAAGTTAATATGATGGCTGTAATAATTCAAAGTGATAATGAAAAATATCTGATTCGTATAGTTTTGATGCGTGTTTAACGATTTAGTAAGGGGTCTCCAACTTAAAGAAGGTAATGGGGTCAACAAGCAAAAATTATAAAATAGATACCAGTCTACTGCAAGTGGCAAGATTATTTATGAATGAATATATTTATGGATTATTATCTGCCTTTCATCACTTCTTTCGCCACTTGCAGTGTTTGTCAACGTGAAAAATATTGAAATGTAACGTGGCCGTATGTCATTCTTAAATGTGTAGTTCCCGTGAAGTCATTTCAAATATCGGAGAAAGGCATCGGCATACCAGATAATAATTTGAAGCACTGATCCTTGGGGTTAATGAGAGGTTTACTTATTTTTGATTTATGAATGTTTGCTTAACGTACGATTTTTTTTCTGGTTCATCAATCTTCTGGCTTCTTTGATGCGGCCTGCCAAGAATTCCACTTCTGTGCCAACCTCTTCATCTCCGAGTAGCAATTATTTGCTGAATACATTCCAACTTCTGTCTCCCTCTACAGTTTTTGCCTTCTAGAATTCCCTGTAGTACCATGAAAGTCATTTCATTTATTTTAACAGATGTCCTATCATTCTGTCTCTTCTTCTTGTCAGTGTTTTCCACATGTATTTTCCTTTCAGATTCTGTGCAGTACCTCCTCATTCCTTACCTTATCAGTCCACCTGATTTTCAACATTCGCCTCTAACATCGCATCTCAAATTCTTTGATTCTCTTCTGTTCCGATTTTGCAACAGTCAATGTTTCACTACCGTACAATGCTGCTCCCCACACGTGCATTCTCAGAAATTTCTTCTCAAATTAAGGTCTATGTTTGGTAATAGCAGGCTTCCCTTTTTGCCAGTGCTAGTGTGCTTTTGAAGTCCTCCTTGCTCCGTCCGGCATTCGTTATTTTGCTGCCTAGGTCTTTCTTCGATTTACTCTCAATCCATACTCTACTCATTATGCTGTTCATTCCACTCGGCAGATAATGTAATCCTTCTTCACTTTCACTCAGGATAGCAATGTCATCAGCGAATCATATCATCGATATCCTTTCACCTTGAATTTTAGTTCCACACCTTTCTTTTATTTCCATCATAGCTTTTTCAATGTACAGATTGAACAGTAGTTGCGGACCACATTCCTGTCTTACATCCTTTTTATTCCGAGCTCTTCGTTGTTGGTCGTCCATTCTTCTTATTCCCCCTTGGCTCTTGTACGTATTGTATATTACCCGTACCTCCCTTTTGTTTACCCCAATTTTTCTCAGTATTTCGAACATCTTGCACCATTTTACAATGTCGAACGCTTTTCCCAGGTCGAAAAATCCTATGAACGCGTCTTGATTTTTCTTTGGTCTTGCTTCCATTATGAGCCGCAATGTCAGAACTGCCTCTCTGGTGCCTTTATCTTTCCTACAGCCAAGCTGATCGTCATGTAACACACCCTTCTGCATATTATTTTTGTCAGTAACTTGGATACGTGAGTTGTTAAGCCGGTTATGCGATAATTCTCGCACTTGTCAGCTCTTGCAGTCTTTGGAATTGTGTGGATGATAGTTTTCCGGAAGTGAGGTGGTACGTCGCCAGACTCATACATTCTACACAACAATGTGAGTAGTCGTTTTCTTACCACTTCCCCCAATGACTTTAGAAATTCTGATGGAATGTCATGTATCCCTTCTGTCTTATTTGGTCTTAAGTATTTCTAAACTCTTTTAAATTCTTATTCTAATACCGGATCCCCTACCTCTTCTACGCCGACCAATGTTTCGTCTTCTATCACATCAGACAAACCGACCCCCTCATAGAGGCTTTCAATGTATTCTTTCCACCTATCTGATCTCTCCTCTGGATTTAACAGTGGAATTTCCGTTGCACACTTAATGTTACGACCCTTGCTTTTAGTGTCACCGAAGGTTTTATTGACTTTTCTGTATGCTGAGTCAGTCCTTCCGACAATAAGCAATTTCGCCTTAGCTACCCTGCACTTGCTATTTATTTCTTTTCTCAGTGACTTGTGTTTGTGCATTCTTGAATTTACCTGAACATTTTTGTACTCCCTCCTTTCATCGATCAACTGAAGTATTTCTTCTGTTACCCATGGTTTCTTCGCAGTTACCTTCTTAGCGCTTACGTTTTTCTTTCCAACTTCTGTGATGGTCCTTTCTAGATGTCCATTCCTCTTGAATTTTACCGCCTACTGAGCTCTTCCTTACTGCTATACCCGTAGCCTTAGAGAACTTCAAGCGTATCTCGTCATTCCTTAGTACTTCCGTATCCCACTTCTCTGAGTATTGATTCTTCCTGACTGATCTCTTAAACTTCATCCCGCTCTTCATCACTACTTCCTTGTGATTTGAGTCTATATCTACTCCTGGGTACGCCTTACAATCCAGTATCTGACTTCGGAATCTCTATCTGACCATGATATAATCTAACTGAAAACTTCCTGTATCACCCGGCCTTTTCCAAGTATACCTCTTCCTCTTGTGATTCTTGAACAGATTATTCGCTATTACTAGCTAAAATTTATTTCAAACTCAATTAATCTTCCTCCCTTCTCATTCCTTGTCCCAGGCCCATATTCTCTGTCACATTTTCTTCTTCTCCTTTACCTACAATTGCATTCCAGTCCCCCACGACTATTAGATTTTCATCTCCCTTTACGTACTCAATTACCATTTTAATATCCTCATATACTTTCTCTGTTTCTTTATTTTCAATCTGCGACGTCGACATGTGTACGTGAACAATCGTTGTCGGTGTTGGTTTTATGTCGATTCTGGTAAGAACAACCCTATTACAGAACTGTACACGTTAACACACTCTTTGCCCTACCTTCCTATTCATAACGAATCCTACTTCGGTTATTCCATTTCCTGCTGCTGTTAATATTACTCTATACTCATCTGACCAGAATTCCCTGTCTTCTTTCCATTTCACTTCACTTATGCCTGTTATATATAGATTAGGCCCCTTGCATTTCCCTTTCAATATTTTCTAGTTTCCCTATCGCGTTAAAGCTTCTGACATTCCACGCCCCGACTTTTAGAACGTTATCCTTTCGTTGATTTTTCAATCTTTTTCTTTTGGCCACCTCACGTTTGGCAGTCCCCTCCCGGAGATCCGAATGGGGGACTATTCCGGAATCTTTTGCGAATGGAGAGAGCATCATGACACTTCTCCAATTACAGGCCAGATGTTCCGTGGATATACGTTACGTGTCTTTTAAACAGTGATTTCCATTGCCTTCTGCATCCTCATCTCGTTAATAATAGCTGATGTTCCTTACCGGTACGTCATTCGCAATGCTTTCACGTTTTATCATTATGAGGATAGTAGCACTCTGCCAGTGGCGTACGAGTGATTTTTAGTTGAAGGTCAGGGATGGAGGCAAGTATACTCCGTCACTGCTTTTTGGTGGTAAGTGTGGGGAAGGCGTGCAAAGCTAATCGCAGATCACTAGGGTGGAGGGGAGGGAGAAGCAAACGTACTCACTGGTTTCATTTAATGAGAATTAGACATAGAACATTTAAGCAAACATCTATACTGATAGTGTGGGATATCCTTATGGAGTGAGCTGTGTCTTTTCTAAAAAAGATTAGTAAACTGTTCATTGGTACTGGAAGTCGTAAATATAGTCATAATTTAAAGGTCATTTTATTTAAAGAAATACATCGCGTAGCCGGGAAGAATCCTATTATGAACAGTAGTTCAGATTTACTGTAGACCACAATAACGATAGGTCACTGATAGACTTCTGATTATTATTATTATTATTATTATCATCTTAGAAACATTGTTCATCACATCTTAATGGACTAAAGATGTTACATAATCATAATTGCTTTTAACAGGAAGGTACTTTGTTTCTTCTTAGATTTCAAAAATTACACTTGCATTTCACGAACGTAGTAACAGATTCAGTCAAGACATAAAACACATTAATATTTCCATCGCTGTCTTGACGAACTTAGAGCAGGAGTAGATGTATGTGTATCGACTGATTACTGTTGATCTAAGGCCCGTTACAGTTAGTCGAAACGCCCTGAATGGCCTGTCAGAGGATTCTGACGATACTAGGACTGTTATAACCAAAATGAAAAGGCGAATGAGTTTCTGGAACAGTTTTTCATTCCACCGTACTGTCTTCCAAAAGAGGATACGTTACGTTGGTTTACAAGAGTGGTAATGTTACGCAGCGCTTCGAGATCTGCATGAAGCCCGTCCACATTAAATTCTGCTGTACGTACTTCAAGCAACTCTTCCAAACATCCAGTAGATTGAGTATTTAGTATTTTGTCTATCGTCGTATATGACGAAATAATAAACTACCAGCTACATAAAAGCACATCAAATGCTCACCAACACTACGACTTGCAAGAGTTGTTTTTAGAATGTCCGCAGAACGTTTCACTTTAGTTGCATTAACATTAGGATTCTGTAGACCTCTGGTCAGCTCTTCCAATAGCCCAAGTAGTGACTGTCATACAAAAAATAGCCTTAAATCTTTTCGAGGCGCTTCGCGTAACACCTTTAAGACTGACCGCCATTTATCTCTCTGTGAGTTCCGTGCATTCAGTACTTCGTGTACTATTTTCTGGGCCTGGTGGTAGATTTCCCTGAAATGCTTAAAATGTTTTATTCTTATAGATCATCGAGTCTGACATATTGGTATCACCCGTCAAATTTTCGGATTTGGGTTCGTCTTGTATACCCCACTATTAGCACAATATCTGCGTACATGTTTTTCAATTTTGTGAACTGCAGAATTATATTTGAGACGTCTTTCGCAGTTATCAAGACACTGCACAACGGCTCTCAGCTTCGACTTCCTATAGTGCAAGATCTACCCACTGATTTCTGTAGTAACTGGTCCTAGATTGATCCCCACACACTTGTTCTGCCTAGCCGTGTCACCTGCGCCATCAAAACAATGGGCATGTAAATCACGTACTTAACGGCAGTTGCCAGCGTCTGTGCCCTGGATTTCAGGACTGTACAAATCCAGAAAAAGCTCTTGACCATCTCAAGATCGATGAATGTTTGTCGTTGAATCTGCGATAATTCCATAAAGTGGAGAATTTTTTTATTAGTTGAACAATGTCTCGCTGGATCAAGTGAGTCACGATTTCCAGTACTTGGTTTCGAGTAGATGGTGCCAAACAAGCGTCGGGGCCACTTAGACGTATTTTCGGTTTTGGTACATCGTCTTCCTTTAATCGAGAAGTGTCACGAGGTTTCCAGTGATCGTTTCCTGACCACTCAGTGAGCTTCCTGTTCGATCCAAGAGCCTGAGGGAACTAATAATTACGATGAAAGCACTTCCAGCCTGCAGATGCCGAGTGAGTTTGTCGGTCAGAGGTGTGCCATTTTAACGTCGCTGAATAATTCCGATAGACTGTCGATAAGACTGGTTCTTATCATGTATTTTGAACATTTCGATAGATTTTTTTTCCAGTTACAGAAACCCTCTTTCAGAAACACTGTCTTTTGTGGCTTTCTATTGCTCAGTAAGTGCGTAGAACTAGTGGACTCTCAGAAGAGAACAATGTGATTCTTTTCCTCGTAATACAGCCAAAGGTAAAACACGGACAATTTCGATTAACATGATTTTCCATTCCTTCTCGGAAACGTTACACAGGATAGGACAAAGTGTCGTTTGCATAATTTTGTTCCTTTTCACCGGTTATTGCATAGTTTAACTAAAACCTAGTGACGATGCACATTTTAGCTCTGTGTTAACAATATTTTAAAAATTTAGATGGGTGGTCTCTAGCTCGATCTAGTTTTGATGTCTCACACATTGAACGCGACCCAGAACTGATTGCAATCGTTAACCGAGAGGCCATTGCCTAGCGAAATCATTAGACAAAACGAACAAGAACAGGCAGACAGAATCAATGACCCTGCTTCCGCGCCCCCGGTTAATCCCCTCCGCTGTCGTGCCGTACGCGTCGCCAACAATTAAACTACGCAGGCTTTTAGTCGCAAGCCATTGTTTTAGTTAAGCTCTCTCTATACTTGTACACAGTTGAACGTGCTTATGACCTCTAGTGTGTAACGTGTTGTGCACCATGCCGCCCGAAGAAAGAAACGTCGTTTCGTGGATAGCTGACCATCTTGGAACATATACATATTACGGAATTGTTTTATATTGACCAGTTTGCGAGAAAAACGTTCCGCGCAAAATAAAAAAAAATAAAAAGTTTCAAATAGACCAGCATATCATGACAAGGTTTCATATCGCAGGAATGCAGAAGAAAGGAGTACGACAACACCTTCCGACAACAGCAAGTTGTAGTAGCAGGGATTTGTCCAAAGGTAACCAAAAAAAAAGTCGGTTTAGCGTGGATCTATGTGAAGCATTCATTACAAGAAATACTCCTCTTCACAAACTTACGAACCCTATCCTCAAAGGCTTCCTGCGCAAATATTGCTTAAATCAAAATATACCAGATGAATCAACATTGCGTAAGAATTATATACCGACAATTTACTTAAATGTTGTGGAAGAAATTCGCAATGAGCTCAAGAACAGCATTACCTGGATTTCAGTTAACGAAAATACAGACATACTTCTTCCTATTTAACTGCCTGCAAAGAGCTTGAAAAAGTGAAACATTCTACGATCGCCAGATTTGTGAATGAGGGTATTAGAAAGATATTTCCAGGATCATCTGCAGATGAAAGGGTGTTTGTGTTTATTTCAGATGCTGCTCCCTATATGTTCAAAGCAAGAAAAGGCCTCCGCATATTTTATCCCAATTTAATTCATGTGACGTGCTTTGCTCGTGGAGTACATCGCCTTGCTGTATGTTCCACGTTTGTGAATGTAAATAAACTGATTTCATCCACAAAGGAAGTGTTTCTAAAGGCTCCTTCTCGGACAAGACCTACAAAAAAAAACTACCAAATGTGCCTTCACCTCCCGAACCAGTGGTAGCTCGTTGGGTTGTGTGGGTCGAAGCTGTGGTGTTTTACAGTGGACAATTCGAGTGGCTGAGCGGTTCTAGGCGCTTCAGTTTGGAACCGCGCGACTACTACGGTCGCAGGTTCGAATCCTGCCTTGGGCATGAATGTGTGTGATGTCCTTAGGTTAGTTAGGTTTAAGTAGCTCTAAGTTCTAGGAGATTGATGACCTCAGGTGTTAAGCCCGATAGTGCTCAAAGCAATTTGAATTTGAAATTTGAACAGTTCGAGGCCATTAGAGGCGTAATAAGAGACTTCGATAATGCAGAGGCTTTGGCAGTTTTCCAGTGCAAGGAAGCCTTTAATGATTCCGCTATTAAAGAAGACATTGCTGTGATTAGCACTAATTTTTCCCATATACCTGCTAATATTTAAAAAAAAATCTTGGTACTCAAGGTTTGGCGTTGAATGAATCTATTCAGTTAATGAGTAAAATTATTCTAGTGAACTTCTCATTGCCAGAGATATTCCCAAGAAAAGAAAGAAAATTAGAAAACATTTGTTTTAGAATCCTTGTGCCAAATTGATAGTTTTATTATTGGGATGGGTGAACTTTTACCAGAAACAGTAAGTGCCAACTTAGCACCCAAATTCAATCACTGCCCAGTTACCTCAGTTGATGTTGAACGATCCTTTTCCGATTTTAAAAATGTTTTGAGTGATTGGAGACACAATCTTACTACCAAACATTTCAATAGTGCTTGGTCGTTTATGTTTACAATAATAGAAAAATTGTAAAATAAATTGTAAATGCTGCTTTGGTCCAATAGCATTAATTAAAAGTTAATGTTGTTCAAAAAAATTCGTGATTGCATGTTGTTTTATAAATAAAATGTTACGGAGTTTTTCAGCGTGCCCCTCTGCTCGCGATATATCTCGAAGTAGGTGTAGTACGTATCGACTGTTTCGCTGCGACTCACCCGTATCGCGCGTTCGCTTGTTAACGACAACAATAGCAAAGAAGGAACTATTCTTGAAACACGGTATGCGTACCCATTTTGTAAATTTTTAGAAAATACTCCCAGGAATGCCCCCCTTTCTAACCTCTACCAGAAGGTATTCAGAAAAGGAATTCACCGTTCTAAATGTGCGGATTTTTTTACGTGGCTGGCGCTCTTCCTCGTAAATGATATACATAGTTTCGACTTTGCAACAAAATGCATGCAGTAATTACCATGTTTTTTTATTCTTTGATCTTGCATATTTCGACATTTCCAAGTACTTTGAGCATTTTTCAGGCATATTCCAATGCATATTTTAAGGTTTCTATGATGGATATAATCCAGTCTCTACTGAACATATAGTTGCTGATGGCCAGCATTTTTCTTATCGCTTGGCCTGCCTGTAGGTCACAAACATTTCTAAGCGTATCCCTCCCCATCCCCCACCTGCGGTTCATATGTTGCTCTACTTTCTTAAAGAGTACAGTATCTTAAAAGTATTTGAGCCGATCCCTGTGAAACTCTTCTCGATTCAGTCGGCTATTGGTTTAAGCCCACCACCTACTTCATGAAATACAAATTATATGTAGAACTGATTACAACAGAATCCTCCATACGTGGTTACCCATGCCAATGAAGGCAACGTAATTCACTACATGTCATATTTTTCTAAATAGTGTTAAATTTCTGATCTTAATGAAACAGTTTTTGCAGTAGAAGTTCGATGAAAGACGAACTGATTGTGCTGACACTCAACACAAGATATAATAATTGAAAATTAATCCTCGCCACTGCTAACCATGACACTATAACGTGGAAAAGAGAAGCCTATCATTAACTGTAAACACAGTTTTTGTTTATGTGCTGGGAAACAGAAGTTTCAGACCTGCTCGTATAACATGAAGTGCAATGCGCTTGCTTTGGAGACGTGACGCTGCGCCATACCCAAATCGATTCCGTGCAGCAGATCAACAACCATCGCCAGCTTACAGGCCACACAGAGTGTGATTTTTAGGCGGTTTTCCACTTTCGTTTCGGCGGATAGTAAGATGGTCCCCAGTTTCCGCCTCAGAAAATAGGATACACTGTGCACTTAAAATACAGTCGCACAAACACCACAGTCTACACAATTCGTAGACAGGCGGCGCTGACAACTGCAGTGGTGGGAATGGCTGCAAAAGTTGAAGTCAACAAATTTTCCATACTTTAAGTACGGCGGAGCTGGTACTAGATGGAATTAAGGTTAAGATGAATAAGATATATTTCCAAAACAACAAGCCTATGACTTTTCTTTTATGACAAAGTCATTTTTCGGAGATATCAAGCATATAAAATTGATTTTCCCTTCATCTGGCGAGTTGGAATAAATTTTAGTGACCTGTTTTATGATTAATAGCGGTTTATGCGTGGTGAATTATATGCCAATGAGTAGTTATACAACTCTTTAATGGAAGTTGGTAACGGAGACTAATGAATCTAGCAGTCCATTTGGCGTCTAGGACATAATACGCGAGTCCCTTAGCCTTAGATTACTAAACCCTCATAAAATTTGCTATTCTAATACCGTATAAAACAGGACACTTTGAAGTTAATTTGGTTACAACATACCACTCGAGATCTAACAATTGGAGTTAACTAATACATAGTCTACAAAGTATGACCGTGCTTTGATAAAATGTAGAGTAGTAAATTATATGATGGTTTAGTAGCAATGTAACGTTTCCCCCTTTAGTGTTCTAGGATTAAGAGTTGCACGTGTGGATTTATTTTCGTGTATGTACCGACAAGACTATGTGTGGTGTCACCGCCAGACACCACACTTGCTAGGTGGTAGCCTTTAAATCGGCCGCGGTCCGCTAGTATACGACGGACCCGCGTGTCGCCACTGTCAGTAATTGCAGACCGAGCGCCGCCACACGGCGGGTCTAGAGAGACGTCCTGGCACTCGCCCCAGTTGTACAGCCGCCTTTGCTAGGAAAGGTTCACTGAGAATTACGCTCTCATTTGCCGAGACGATAGTTAGCATAGCCTTCAGCTAAGTCAATTGTTACGACCTAGCAAGGCGTCAGTTATCCTTTGCTATGTATCTAATGACGCATATACTGTATCAACAAGACCAATGTTCACCAATTGTGGATTAAAGTTAAGTATTCCAGCAGCTACGTATTTTTCCTTATAGCATTCATTACGTGTCCTGTTTCAGACCTTACGCCAGCCTGCGTGAGTTTCAGCGCGTGCCTTTCGGTTACCCGTCACTGTGGATTGGTTGTCTTGTCAGTCCACAACATTTTTGGCGACGAGTAAAAACAGGGTCTTGTTCTTTTTCCTTGCTTATTTTACTTGTGCCATGGCTTCGCTACAATCTCCAGATGTACTGTCCGAATTTTATCGCTTGCAGAATCAGCAGACGCAGGCGTTATTGGATGCCCTTGGACAGCTCGTCCAGGGTCAACGTGCAATGCAAAAAGATGCGGCAGCCTCCGCTCCACCGCTACCGCAGCCACAACATGCTGTTGCCCCACCGTTTCGGCCGTTCGATGCGGCGATGGAAAGCTGGACGGAGTGGTCACGCCGATTTGGATTTCATCTCGCCGCCTACAGAATTCAAGGTAACGAGCGGCAGCCTCATTTATTGGCGTGTGTAGGGGTGCAAACGTACCGTGTGATAGTGAAATTATTTCCCCGACGCGACGTAGCAACTCTGTCCTACGAAGAAATTTTGTCTGCATTAGATGCATATTTCAAGGAATCAGTCAATGTAGTTGCAAAAAGGTATACGTTCTATCGTACAAAACGTACAGCCGGTCAGACTAATAGGGACTGGGTTGCAACTTTGCAAGGCCTTACTAGGGATTGTGCTTTTGAGTGTGAATGTGGACTCCCTCATTCAGATACTATGGTGCGTGATGCAATTGCACAGAACGTTTCTGATGTTCGTATACGGGAGCAAATTTTGAAACTAGTCAATCCCTCCCTTCACCAAGGGATAGACATATTGGATAGGCAAGACACACTTTGCTCAGGAATCATTTGAAACTTCGCCAGCTGTGTGTCACATTAACCGGCCCGCCGGGCGAGCTGCACGGAACTGTAAACAGCCCTCGCGCACGTCCGCGCAGCCACATGTCCCACGCCAGCATGCAAATGCAGTACTAAAGTCATGCCCGCGGTGTGCTACTAGACATTCGCCAAGCTATTTGCTTTTTCTGTAACAAAAAACGACATGTTCAGAGTGTTTGCCAGAAAAAGCTCAGATCGGACACTAAAAACCATTCCAGGCCCATTGCTTCACGCCAGAATCGAACCAAGAATACTCAGGCTCGTGAACCTTCGCCCATGGAAATTCATGTAATTCATTCCACCCCGCCCAGTGCCGCTCCTTCTAACGGTGACTGTGTTCGTCCAACTAAGAGTGTGCGTCGACATCGACGGAAATCACGTCAAGTCGCAAGTGATTCTGTACCAGTGTCTGTTCACGTTGCACGAGACAGTCGCTCTTGTCGTCAGCAGGACAATAAACTTTTTGTAGACTTGGACATTCTTGGCCACGTGATCCCATTCCAGCTCGATACCGGAGCTGCAGTTTCATTGATCAATAAAGACACGTACAAACAACTGGGCACACCTCCGTTGCGTGCCGCAAATGTTAAGCTCATGAGTTATTCAGGACAGCATATCCCTGTGTTAGGACAGTGCAGCCTTCTTGCAACATACAAGGGACAAACAAAACTTGTGTCTTTTTACGTCCTTCGTTCTTCTTCTGCAGTGAACTTGTTTGTTTTAAATTTATTTCAGTTGTTTAACTTGTCTATAGTCAATCAGGTCCTATCAGTGAACCAGACTGAGCCTTCAGCAAGTGTTTCTCGTCTATGTGAAGAGTTTGCAGACATTTTTGCACCGGGCCTTGGTTGCGCTAAGAACTATGAAGCACATTTGGAACTGAAAGTCAACGCGCAACCGAAATTTTTCAGAGCGCGCAATGTTCCCCACGCATTGCGTGATGAGGTCACAAGAACATGACACGATTTGGAATCACAAGGTGTGATTGAACGTGTGCAAGCTTCTCTCTGGGCCTCACCCTTAGTAATTTTTCAAAAACCTTCCGGAAAATTGAGACTTTGTGTGGACTTCAAGGCAACAGTGAATCCAGAACTAGTGACTGCAACTTTTCCTTTACCCCGCCCAGAAGATCTGTTTGACAAACTGTGCCCGGGTAAATATTTTTCGAAGTTGGACCTAGCAGATGCGTACTTGGAAATGCCAGTGGACGACGAATCCCAGCGCGTCTTGGTGGTTAACATGCATCTTGGTTTGTATAGATTCAAAAGACTGCCATTCGGGTGTGCATCCGCCTCTGCATTGTTTCAGCAATATCTACAAACTGTTTGTGCTTCAGTCCCTACTGCAGCAAACTATCTGGACGATATTGTGATCTCCGGAAAGACAGAAGGAGAACATTTAGCCAACCTCCGAACGTTATTTCAGGTCTTGCGACAAAATGGTCTTCGCTTGCGGAAGGACAAATGTGTGTTTTTTGCTCGTGACTTACCATATTTGGGACATGTACTCGATGCCCAAGGCATACATCTGAGTCCAGAGCACCTCTGTGCCATACAAGACTTGCCTTCGCCGCAGAATTTGAAGCAGCTACAGAGAGTGCTGGGAAAACTTAATTATTATACTAACTATGTGCCGCAAGCCTCTTCCATTTCAGCTCCGCTTCATCGCTTACGCCGTAAAGGTGTTCCGTTCGTCTGGTCGACGGAAGGAGAACGCGCCTTTCGCCAGTTGAAATCGGCTTTGCTTTCTAATAGTTGCCTTACGCCATTCGATCCCCAGAAACCCCTTTTGTTGATGGTCGATGCATCAGATTTCGGGATCGGTACTGTGCTTGCGCACAAAGATGGATCGCATGATAGCCCTATTGCCTTTGCGTCCAAATTGCTCTCGTCTGCGCAACGAAATTATTCACAGGTCGAGAAAGAAGCTTTGGCTCTCGTATTTGGTGTTACAAAGTTTCATGATTTCTTGTATGGTCGTCACTTTACCATCATCACAGACCACAAACCTTTGACATCGCTTTTTCATCCGAACAAGCCTGTACCTCCACGTACAGCGCAGAAATTCATTCGCTGGTCTATTTTCCTCTCGCGGTACCGCTACGATATCTTGTATCGGTCCACTGCTAAGCACGGAAACGCCGATGCGGTCCCGTTTGCCTGTTGCTGAGGATAGAGCATTCGATTCCTCCGAACTTGCTTGCATGTTCATTGATGGGGAAACCGATGACGTGGTCGAATCGTTTCCGATTAATTTTCGTCGTGTAGCTACAGCCACAGCTGCTGACCCTGTCCTTGCTACCGTTTTGCGTTTTGTTGCTACGCAATGGCCCTTGTCAAAGTCACGGATCGAGGATCTGTTGGTTCGCCGATTTTTTGCTCACAAGGAGAGACTCTTTGTACGACGTGGTGTTTTGTTGTTGCGTTCTGATAATGATCAGTCCAGAGTTGTGGTCCCACGTTCGTTACAGTCCTCTGTCTTACGGCTTCTTCACCACGGACATTGGGGTATAGTGCGAACGAAACAACTTGCTCGTCAGCACTGTACTTGGTTCGGAATCGATGCTGCTATTACGAAAATGTGCTCTTCTTGCATGGCGTGTGCCGAAGAACAATCCGCACCACCGCGGAAATTCTTTGCATGGCCGAAAGCCACTTCCCCATGGCAACGCTTGCACATCGATTTTTCTGGTCCATTCTGGAATGCTCGATGGTTGGTTGTGGTCGATTCTTTCAGTAATTTTCCTTTTGTTGTCCGGATGTCTTCCACGACGTCATCTGCCACCATCCAAGCTTTGTGTGCTATCTTTTGCATTGAAGGTCTTCCTCAGACTATTGTTTCCGACAATGGCCCACAATTGATGTCCGCAGAATTTCAGTCATTCTGCAAGGCCAATGGTATTCAACATCTGACGTCCGCGCCGTTTTCGCCTCAGTCAAACGGTGCCGCTGAACGATTGGTCCGGACTTTCAAGTCACAGATGTTGAAGTTGAAAGAGTCGCATTCTCGGGAGGACGCGTTGTTGCTCTTTTTGTCTTCGTATCGCTCTCAGCCCCGAGATGGTCGCTCGCCGGCTGAGTTGCTCCACGGTCGTCCTCATCGAACCTTGATGTCTTTGCTGCATCCGCCGCATCAGGTTCCTGTGCAGCGGCAGCCACCTCCTTTTGCTCCAGGCGACGTTGTATACCATCGCAACTATCGAGGTTCACGGCGTTGGCTCGCAGGGCGCATTCTTCGCTGCCTCGGCCGCGCTATGTATCTGGTTTTGGGGGCCTCTGGTGAGGTGCGTCGGCATCTCAATCAGTTGCGCCTCTGGCGTCGCACGGGTTCTGCCGCTCCCCGTCTGCTTTCAGCGACGGTGCCGTCCGGTCAGCGCCCTGGGGACCCGTCTACTGGCTTGCCTCATCCCCAGGTGTTACCGACGGTGCCTTCCATTTTGCCCCATGGCGACGCGCCGCCGCCGCCGCCGCCGCCGCCGCCGCCGCCTGTTCTCCCGCCGGCGCCGCCCGCAGTGGACGCGTCGCTGCAGCCGCCATGCGCCTCCCTGGGTCACGCGCCGCCGATCGCTTCCAGTGACCAGCTGTCCTCCGGCATGGAACTCTTGCCCGCTCCGGACCATCTGTCGTCTTCGCCAGTCGGGTGCTCCGACTCGATGGAGGTCGACCCTTCGGCCCCTCCTGACTTCCTTAGGACGCATAGCCCGCATGTTGGCGTGCACCCTGGACTAGGTTTTCAGGCGTTTGCTAGCTCCCCTCGGACCGAATGGCTGGGTGCGGGTGGCACAGCCTCGTCTGTTGTTAGGCTCCCCACCTCGTCGCATACGTCACAACATGCGGTCCTCCCCATGGCGGGCGGAAGCCTTATAATACAACCGTTCGCCGATTTGCGGGGGAGGAATGTGGTGTCACCGCCAGACACCACACTTGCTAGGTGGTAGCCTTTAAATCGGCCGCGGTCCGCTAGTATACGACGGACCCGCGTGTCGCCACTGTCAGTAATTGCAGACCGAGCGCCGCCACACGGCAGGTCTAGAGAGACGTCCTGGCACTCGCTCCAGTTGTACAGCCGACTTTGCTAGGAAAGGTTCACTGAGAATTACGCTCTCATTTGCCGAGACGATAGTTAGCATAGCCTTCAGCTAAGTCAATTGTTACGACCTAGCAAGGCGTCAGTTATCCTTTGCTATGTATCTAATGACGCATATACTGTATCAACAAGACCAATGTTCACCAATTGTGGATTAAAGTTAAGTACTCCAGCAGCTACGTACTTTTCTTTATAGCATTCATTACGTATCCTGTTTCAGACCTCACGCCAGACTGCGTGAGTTTAAGCGCGTGCCTTTCGGTTACCCGTCACTGTGGATTGGCTGTCTTGCCAGTCCACAACACTATGGTGAATGTGGGAAGAAGCTGGTGGTTGTCAGCAGGCTCGAGGAGAGGAGACCCTTGAGGCATGCCCTCTGATTGAGCTGTCATGTTACTCGAGTATCTGTGATCTCATCTCAGTGCTTTGGAAGCACAGGTCAAGATTTAACTGGAAGTGATGACCTGAAGATTGCAGACGAGCCGCTGAAATTACATCCAATCTCTGTACGAACGCTTGGTCATTCAGCTGTATTACGAATAAAGCCATATGTTTGTCTATTCTAGCTAATGTAGATATTTAACTGCTGATTGTCTCGACAAAACATCCTGGATATTTCATCCTGCATTCCACTTCGCTGTTAACTTATAGCTTGTATCAAATTACATTACAAATTCGAGACTGCCATCAGACGTCTGTACAGAGCTCTCGGGAGTTAAAGAACTTTTCCTTTCTAGCTATTTTTTGCTTGTGTTTGTTGCAATATCAATGCCACCAGAAAAGATATTGATATCACTGCAGTGACAAAATTCATCTCCATACACAATACTGATATTCATTCCGTACCAATTTTATTTTGTGATAATCGCCACTGCCAGCACAACTAGGAAATGAAGTTGTTCTTTATCAAGAAGAATAAGGAAACACCTTATTAGTTTCAGTGACTACAAGCTTAAACTTGTAAAATAAGTTCTAGGACGTCTCTTAGCGGATTCAAGAATCGGTATCGGACTCTATAATTTTTTAAAACTTCAGTTATCATAATGATCTAACCAAGCGATTAACGAACGCTACAAGAGACCACTGCATTTATACTATTGTGTTCCAGAAACTAAATTACAACTAATTTTAAACTCAACAAAATACTAAATAACACATAATGGTAGCACGGTTTACGCCTCGATCATCAGAAATAGAAATATTTCGTTGAACATTTATATTCGTGTTAACTGCCGTCAGTCTTCCCAGTGAAACAACATTCCATTAAGTGGGAACACATGTACTTAGTATTTCCATGAGCATAGACATTTGTGATATAGAAATGTACCACGCAATGCGTATCTGTTTCATTGTGACACCACAACTTTTGTTCTGCAGGTCGTAACATAAAGCTACTGTCAATTCCCAGGACACGTTTGTCATACATACAAGAGGAAAATATGTTACACGAATATCAGTCCGGAAATACTTTATTTCCATATTGTTTTTAAAATTCTTCCTAGAGCATTAGTCACGGATCTCGTATAGGAACAGAATGTACAAGCCCGACACATGAAATTCATTATTACGAGAAATATTTAAAGTTTTCCCTGTTATCACTGACTCTATTTGTTTGCAACATCCTGAACATAATCCTGGATTTCGACTAGACAACTTTTGTATACAGCTACGGCCAACATGGCGATCTGACAATTCAGTATCATAATGTACCGCAGCGATTACGAATTGACTGTTGTGTTGTGCTGCGTGCAGCCTGTAAGCAAATGTGTAGTGCCAGCATAGTGTAACGAAAGTGGTGCGGCTCGTTCCCTGGTGCCGTCTCACCCTCTCGGCTGCCCGTGTGCTGCGAGCTGGTGTGAACAGCTTGCTCCATCCACTCCTCGTTCACTCCCCTCTCCATCTAAGAAATCGTGGATGACGTTGTGAACAAACTGTACGTGCATCAGCCCACCATATAATTCAATCATGGATGCTCAGATTGGTCCATGGAGTACTGTGTATGGCTTCACAGCATTCAAGACACACAGGCACCAAGATTCTTTGTACATGTTTCAGAGTCTGATACACCAAAGTTGTCAGTTATTATACAAATGAATTATTTACAAGGACAAGGAAATGTGGAAGCCCACGAATCTGTGCACCTTTCCCTGTCTCTTCGTGTCCCAGAACCTCTTATTCAGAGTAGTAGTAGCAGTAGAGGGGTTTTTTGGGCGCACGACAGCAAGGTCTTCAGCGCCTGTTCAGTAACATAGTGAGACGGGTGTCAAGAAAAATCCCAGATCAGGAATATAAATCGGAAATAAAACACGGTTAACAATCGTTGAAAAATATGTGCTCACCCACACCGAAGCGTGGGAAGAAGCAGGGTGTCAGCAGTAAAACATGGACAACACAGGAAGAAAATGATAGAGGGAGCTAAAACAATGTAGCAGATGGAAGTGGCTGGCTGACCGCAAGGAAAAAAAGGGGAGGAGTCAGCCACTCTGCAATACATTAAAACCTCCAGCCTAAAAGTTTAGGCCAGAGTCCAGACACATCACAAAACTTAAAAACCCTAGACACACACGTCAACTGGAATTAACACTGACGTAAGGAGGAAAAGTCGGAACATTACATGCAAGGATGTTTCTTACAATGCAGTATAATAGTGTGATTCATCACTGGCTTATATTGATGGAACAAACAACCTACAAAGTAGTGAGTGTGGGTGGTGGAGGAAGGATAGGCGATCCTGAAATATTCAGGGCCTGCTTGTAGCCCTCACTAAAAAGAACCTGTTTCTTTACCATGTTGCTAGCAGAACAATGAATCAGTGACGATGTTTCTCTCATCACTGTAATGGACGGTTGTTTAATGGTTCAAATTGCTCTAAGCACTTTGGGACTTAACATCTGAGCTTATCAGTCCCCTAGACTTAGAACTACGTAAACCGAACTAGTCTAAGGACACCACACACATGCATGCTCGAGGTAGGATTCGAACCTGTGACCGTGGTAGCCGCGTGGTTCCGGACTGAAGTGCCTAGAACCTCTCGACCACAGCGGCCGGCCGGATGCTTAATAAAAGCCAGTTAAAAATACAATTATTCCTCACCTAATAATAATTCACGCTGCTCAATGGCCTGGAGAAGGATTTTTTATTGGACACCACTTCGGCGACTTTCATCAACTGCTTGATGTTAGATAACTTGAGAGAGCACTAAACCAGCAAGAATAACATTTCTGCACTGCATTCGATGGGTACGTAATAAACAACCAGGTAAAAATCTGCATTTACTAAATGTAATGATCTTCAAGCAAATGTGGTTAAAAGTGTTTAGTGGTGCCTTTCCTGTAAGGTTTGCTCAGGTTGCCACGACTGCGTTCATTCAGTTCTATCCGAGAATACCCGACGAAAGTTTCTAAAATAATTTTGTTTGAATGAAGAAGTAATCAGGTAGGAAAAACGAGTGGAGAATCCTACTTTCTCGAATTCTGAATGACTTTGCTAGAACAACTATTACTAAAGCATTAACGTCTTTTGAAGTTAATGGTTATTGACCTAAAGTCAACCAGAAGGTCTCCACCTTTATTACATATTATTAAAGTACTTTAGAAAGAGTAGTACTATTGTGGGGTTTTCGTCTTTTTTTGTATCTTACCTGCCTGAGTAATAGTGCCGCAGTGTGGGTGTACTGTTGGGCCCCCTATAATGCACTTTATGATATAAACTGAAAAATGTGAAACGCCGCTCTTCCCTTTTAATCAGGTCAGTTATGCACGCAATAATAAATCCACCATATAGCAAGAAAACCTTAGTGATATATGGTTTGTATTGTCGGTACGTTCATGAGCGTCTTTATCCACCCACTACGAAGCCAAATATCACGGTAAACAAACGAAGTTCCGACTGTCATAACAAAGTTTCGATTTCTGATTACGAAACACGCTGGTACGTTGCAGACCTAGATGTCCTTAGAGACGTATCCCTAAGTCGAAGAGCGTTATGTTCGGGTGAGTAATTTGTCGCAGAACTCTGAAGGAAACCTTTTGCAATTCTTGAGTATCTCAAAAAAAAAACAGTCTAAAATGAAAATAAAGTTTCAGATGTGATGTGAACATAGTTGTTCCGTGGATTTGTTCGGCTTGTAAATTCCTGAAAGCGAGTCAGATGTTTCTGTCGGTTTGAGAGTAATAATCAATGGACATTTGCTCCACGCACGTTGCTATTCAGGGATATGAAAATGTGAAATAATCTGGACGATGCGTCCTGCAAATGTGACCTGCGCTTACCGCCACCCGTAACGTAGCTGCAGTACTACAGCTGCAGTGGCCCCCATGAAAAATTGCGTTGTCATTAAGTAGAAAAAACAGGTACAGGTCGCAGTCCTGGTAGAAATTGAAGTCCCGCTCATAGCGTCTTAGGGCGTCGCTACAGGAGCGAAACGAAAATGCCGTAGTACACTGATATGTTGGAGGTGGATGATTTTACGACTAGACGCTCTTACGCCGAGAAAGTGAAGCCTGCCTCCCCCATATTGATGAAATGTTCGTATTACAGTGCTGGTCTTCAATTTCAATTAAGACAGAAGAAAGCGTTCGGTCTTTTTGCCTCGATGTACGCCATGCTCGACAGGTGAGAACTGGTGTTTAAAGATTTTGTTCGCTACTGTCCGCTGATGAATATTCATTCACTCAAGTATATTATTTGTAAGTACACACTTAGAACTGAATGTTAGTTCTACGCATTAAAACTAAAAGGGGAAGTTTAATTCAGCGCTTCAAGATACAAATACTCTTCTGAGGTTCCCCAAGACGGTCTGCATAGAGAACGCCATCTGTACTTTATTTTAACCTCCTTCGTGGAGGTGGGATACGCCATTATGTTCTGGCTCCTGTAGCACCATGCTACGGTTCTGTGTTTTCGAGATTTGTATGCTACTGATGTGCGGATTAGCCGCGACAGCAGCTAAAACACCTACTTGGGCATCATCATTTGTTGCAGGTCGTGGTTGAAGTTTCACATGCGGCTGAAATAACGTAACTATCAGGCGAACGGTCCGGGCACTTGGATGATGTCGTCCAGGATACCGAGCAGCGTACATAACACACGCCCGTTGGGCATTTTGATCACAATAGCCATACATGAACACGATATCGATCTTTTCCGCGATTGGTAAACGGTCCATTTTAACACGGGTATTGTATCACGAAGCAAATACCGTCCGCACTGGCGGAATGTCACGTGATACCAAGCACTTATACGTTTGTGACTATTACAGCGCCATCTATCACAAAGCGAAAAAAGTGGTCCAACTAAAACATTCATATCTCTTTACGTACTATACGAATATGTATAAAATATGGGGGTTCCTGTTTTAAAAAAAACACAGTTGATATCCGTTTGACCTATGGCAGCGCCATCTAGCGGGCCCACCATAGCGCCATCTGGATTCCCCCTTCAAGTTAGACAAGTTTCGTTCTTTGTAGTTTTTTCGTTTGACGCTTATTTCGTGAGATATTTGGCCCGGTCACGATCAATGGACCACCCTGTATATATTTATTCTCTCTGGAAAGCGACCTTTCCCCAATGCGAGACTTATGTGCTTATTGCCATCTGACTAAGTAGTACAGGCCTCTGTTGGGTGAGGTAATTTGCCTCATAGAATGCAGTGATTGATGCATGTAAAGTATTAAGATCAAGTTAGCAACACAAAAATTTTTGACTAGGTTACAGGATTGTGTTTGTGTTTCAATATATGTAGTCTGGAATAATGGGAAAGATAATCAAATTTATTCAACTTGAGAATTTACATATACTCATAGATCGCGTTAACGAATAGATGCCTCTTGAATGTAGTAGTTGTTGTTGTTGTTCTGGTCTTCAGTCCTGAGACTGGTTTGATGCAGCTCTCCATGCTACTCTATCCTGCGCAAGCTTCTTCATCTCCCAGTACCTATTGCAATCTACATCCTTCTGAATCTGCATGGTGTATTCATCTCTTGGTCTCCTCTTCGATTTTTACCCTCCACGCTGCCCTCCAATGCTAAGTTGGTGATCCCTTGATGCCTCAGAACATGTCGTACCAATCGATCCCTTCTTCTAGTCAAGTTGTGCCACAAACTACTCTTCTCCCCAATTCTATTCAATACCTCCTCATTAGTTATGTGATCTACCCATCCAATCTTCAGCATTCTTCTGTAGCACCACATTTCGAAAACTTCTATTCTCTTCTTGTCCAAACTATTTATCGTCCATGTTTCACTTCCATACATGGCTACACTCCATACAAATACTTTCAGAAAAGACTTCCTGACACTTAAATCTACACTCGATGTTAACAAATTTCTTTTCTTCAGAAAAGCTTTCCTTGCCATTGCCAGTCTACATTTTATATCCTCTCTACTTCGACCATCATCAGTTATTTTGCTCCCCAAATAGCAAAACTCCTTTACTACTTTAAGTGTCTCATTTCCTTATCTAATTCCCTCAGCATCACCCGAGTTAATTCGACTACATTCCATTATCCTCGTTTTGCTTTTGTTGATGTTCATCTTATATCCTCCTTTCAAGACGCTATCCATTCCGTTCAACTACTCTTCCAAGTCCTTTGCTGTCTCTGACAGAATTACAATGTCATCGGCGAACCTCAAGGTTTTTATTTCTTCTCCATGGATTTTGATACCTACTCCGAATTTTTCTTTTGTTTCCTTCACTGCTTGCTCAATACAGATTAATATTTTGACAAGGAGAAAGATTATAACACGAATCTATAACTATAAAACCGAGCAATGCGGATTGGCGCTTCCCCTTAACTGAATGAGAGCACAAGATTATAATAAATCAATCAAAATGACAGTCACAATCGCGTCATTTATTTTATCGGCAACCGGTTTCAACCCGCGATGGGGTCATGTTCAGGGCAATTTACACCATTTGGTCGCTCGATGTAGTTGTCACCCTGCCTGTGCACGGTTGGTAACTATCCCCATCGCGGGTTGAAACCGGTTGGCGACAAAATAAATGACGCGATTGTGTCATTTTGATTGATTGATTATAATTAAAACAATCGCTGTTATCTCCACGCAACTATGTTGTCTAAAAATTTACACAAGATTGTAGGCCACGTTTTTTCCGTCAGTATCTAATCATAGAAATAATGCGAGAATGTACTGCGATGCTCAATGGGCTAACGGCCACCCGTTTAACTTCTAAAATCAGGAGGGCTAATCGTGCTATGGTCGGAGATGCGTATACTGCCTATTGTGTTCTTCTGCTCCATGGCAAAGTACCCAGACAGCTGTTCTCTTCGTGCTGTTATGCCAATCAGGTGTGATATCACTGCAACGACAGCGGCGCGCGTACACGACACAATTCCACAAAATTATCTGGAGGTCCGAATAAGGTGTGCAACTACTGCGCGATATTACTTCTTTTACCCAGTGCTGGATACTGCATCCTTATCCGACGGACGCTGAAACGCGACTTTCACATTTCTACCAAAATGTACTGCAGCTTGCAGCTTGCGCTGCTGTGGCCGTCCAATCGCAACATTTCAACAAATTTCTAACCAAGGAGCGCTACTTCCGCTCTACTGGGTACGTGGGAAACACTACTTGCGTCACATCTATCTGGCCAATAGCGGTTACCTGTGGGAGTCACCGCTCATCCGAAAACCTTTCCACACTCTTCCTTGGCGCCAGCATCTAAATGAACACATTCCGCTCAAAAAATATGAAGCGGGGCATTCGTGGAGGTACATTCCATGCTTGCAGTGTCTCCCGCAATGCTTTTGTGTGCCCGCAGTGACACGGCCAAGGGGGAAACAATGTCTTCCGCTTTGCGGAGACATTCAGCCGGAGACGGCACTTGCTGTCAGGCCGCATCGAAGCTCTGCCACCTGAGACCATCCTGGTGAGGCTTGCACCTCCTGGAGGATGCTGTAGGTTATAAAATTCGACCTTCGGGCTAACGTACTACTGGCTTCACGCCACCGGCTCTCTAAGTAAAATCCCACACGAAACTCTGTCTACAAAAATTATTTGCACTTACTACAATGTGAAACGTCCCCTTAGAAAAATTAATCAATTACTGTGCTGGTAAACCATTTACGTTATTTGATTTTCAAACAGCTGAGCAGAACTGAACGTACCCAGACATTTCTCTCTTTACTTATTCTGATCATCACTAAACTGACACGCAATATTTTTTACGCAACGCAATCTTTCAATAATCCCTACAAAAGAATGGCCCTGACTAACAATAACCTATACCTTTCACGAATCACTTACCTCACAAAAATTTTCGTTACTCGAACTACTGCAATACAGCTAGCGCCAATACTGCCAGCTAAATAAAAGATTCTAACTACTGAAGACACTAACTACTGATAGACATAGTTAGCAAATGAAAGAATTTGAATGAGAACAAACAAGGTATTTACCTTATTAGTGTTCAAAAGTCATAATATATATATATATATCAGTTATGACATACAGTCTTACAAATTTACTCTCTCTGATGGACACACATCCAGATCATCCGCTCTCAAAACTCCGCCATCTCACTCCCCACATCCACCACTGCTGGCGGCTCACCTCACCAATGCTACACGCTGTTCACATCCAACTGCCCACCACTACATTAGCGAATATTCCAACAATGCAAATCAGCCACAGACTTCACACAGCACAGCCTGTGATTTTCATATAGAGTGCTACGTGGCGTTACCAGCATAAAAGCCTAAACAGCCTACTTACAAATCTAGTACATTCTCATTCCTCTTCCCTTAGCCATCTCTGTTATCACAGCGCAATGAGCCGTAAATCTGTTCACATCAATGCTGCTACTTGTCATTACTGAATAATTAATTACTGAAAAATACAAAGTGGCGATTGATGTGGACGTTGTACTCACAGGGCTGGCACCTTGCATCTCCTAAGAGGCATTAGGTGCATTTTCTCTGGCGTTTCGACAGACATTTTCTATTTCGTTTTCGGAATGTGTAGCAGGAGTCAGTTCAAACAAACACTGCTCACGTTTTTCATGTGACGGCCAGTGTCGGCGAAAAACATCCATTTTTTCTCGTCACGAACAAAGTGATATTTAAACTGACATTTTTGCATTCGATAGAGCAGTCGCTTTTTATTCCGGTGAGGTATTCTGTTGAGCTATATTTATTAACAGCGATAGAAAAACGCGAACAATAGCCATAGCTCCAGCAGCAACCAAGCAGCGCTCCTGCATGGCGGTAGCTGTCACAGCGGCCCGGGATAGTGGTTTCGCTGCTGAAGTACTTGCTGTGCTTCGTGTTATACTGTCTCTCTTAAAACATATCGATAAACAGAATATCAGACTAGACTAATTCGGGATCCCTCTATTGAATGGGCATGCAAAATTCTCGTCGCATGAAAGACGAGATAATCAGTATTTGTTTGGGATAACTCCAGCTATGCACTGCATCAACTAAATTCCAAACATCTGCCGAAATACTAGAAAAATGCGCCTGACGACTCTTAGGAGAGACATCCTACACAGTGCACTGCACGTATTCCGCGCATACGTCAAGATCAGGTTAACTGACGGACTTCCCGGACACAGTGCCTTCGCTGGTGGAAGTGTGAAACCCTACTATCCCCTGCGTTCTCGCTTGCTGCGGCCGTCGGCGCACTGCCGTCTTCGATCTGAGCAAATTGTGGAGATGATTGTCTAGCTGGTAGCAGCTGTCACGGCTCATCTGGCTTTTCGCCAGGCATGATTCCACGGATTCTTCAATGCTGGGGCCCCAAAAAGAGGTTAGTGTGGTAGAATCATTGTTTTATCATAGTACCCCGTTGCGCGACCAGTGGAAAAACAGTGGTCGGCAATAACAGACATACATTGTTGCAAAAGACATAACACGTTGGCATGGTATGTTGAAAATTACTGCATTCGGCAATACCAAATTGTCCTTCGCTGAACCCAGATCATCTCTGGTCTCATACCGTGGATGGAAAACCAGTTTCACTTGAAATTTACGGAGGATTCTTGCTACACTAGTTAAAATGTTGCCAACAAAAGAAAGAAAAGCTTAAGATTTTGTTGGCGTGGTCTCCTCTTTATCCATTTCCTGGTCCTTGGTTTTATCTGATAGTGCCCTGTTAATCTGTCACGTAGAATAACGATTTTCTCTTAACACTGTCTTTAGGTGCACGATCTCTTTAGGCAAGTTATGTACATCTGGAACTGTCTGAGCTCTATCTGCAATCATTTTAAGCACCCTCATAGTTGGTGACACAAATCAGTCTAAGTGGACTTAAAATAGACTGAATGCCCTAGACAGCCATCATTCTTTCGTCTAACCAAGATATCTAAGAAAGGTGGACAACCATCTTTCTGAATTTTCAGAGCGAGCTCGATGTTATTATGAATGGAGATGAAGTGGTGCAGAAGCTCCATTAATTTATCTTCTCCACTGGGTCACGCTATGAAAGTATCGTCGACATACCTCCTTCAAAGTACATTTGGTTTAAGAGCTGCTGACTCAAGCCCTCTCTACTCGAAATCCTCCATAAAAAGTTGCTCACCAGAGAGCTATCCACATCGACGCCCTAAGACTGAGAAAAAAATTTTTGGTTGAACATAAAATTCGTTGTAGAAATAATGTGCTGAAATAAAGTAGTGGTGTCCAGCTGAAATTTATCAATTGGACTACGTGATTTTGACTTACGTTTGGGAACAGAGGACATCGTCGTTCTTCAACAAGTGGCAGGCACCCAAGTGAAATGTCGTGAAATGAAGTGAATGACGACGGGTTGGAATCCTGAAATTTGTTTGAACATTCAGTTCACTGGAATAATTGAAAAATTCACATAGTAGTAAGCGAGTTATCCTATCTGGGTAGCAAATCAACTGCCTACAGGAGAAATAAAGGGGATATAACTGTAGACTTGCAATAGTAAGTAAAGCCTCCCTAGAAACAGATATGTGTACAAAACCGTTAAGGCTTTCCTGAACACTTTTTGACAAAGTGCCTGTTTATTTCCGTCTCGGGTTCTGCGAACGACGTTTGTCTTACTGTTTTTCTGACGATCACCAGTCCCATAGATACCTACCACAAATTTAAAAAAAGAAAAACTTACCCTCTCAGTTCCGCATGAGCAATGAAAGAGGAAGGTTTGACAACAATCGTGTATGGTGCTGGTGAAACGTCAATCAAACGCAGGCAGAAGAATCCGAAGCAGTTTGTCAACAGAAACGCCTGTTAGTTACGGTACGCAGCCACACCCACAGACGGCATCACACGTCAGGAAGTATCGAGCGTGGCGCGCTATGATCAGTCGCCACATAGATGGCGCACATAGCAAGAACTACCATATGCGTCGGGCACAAGATATCATACTGTACGATCCATACTAGTATATGACACTAGAAATTATTTTGTGTATCCGCCAAATATGACTAGTTCGCACGTGGACATGCTACCGCTGACCAAGAAACGTTGTCGGATAGATGCCCATAACAATATATCTACACCCATACCGTTGGTAAACATGAGCCGGCCCCTAGTGGCGAAGGGGTTCTAGGCAGGGTCGCAGGTTCGAATCCTGCCTCTAGCATGGATGTGTGTGATGCCCTTAGGTTAGTTAGGTTTAAGTAGTCCTAAGTTCTAAGGGACTGATGACCTCAGATGTTAAGTCCCATAGTGTTCAGAGCCATTTGAACCATTTGAGTAAACATGAACATGGATTACGAACTTCATCTCGCTCTGCTCATCCATGAGATCACGAACGCCATAGAAAACGGCGCCCTTGTTGATATTCTGTTCCTTGGCTTGGAAAGAAATCCAGCACAGTTCCACACTGTCAGTATGTGAACAAAATAAGAGGATATCGAGTATCGGAGGAAATTTGTGAGTGCTTCATGGCTTTCTTGCAGCCAGAACTCATCACGTCGTTGTTAAGGCGACGAGATCATAAATGTAAACGTAGTTTCGGGATTGCTTTAGTGGATAGGTTCAAAAATGGCTCTGAGCACTATGGGACTCAACTTCTAAGGTTATCAGTCCCCTAGAACTTAAAACTACTTAAATCTAACTAACCTAAGGATATCACACACATCCATGCCCGAGGCAGGATTCGAACCTACGACCGTAGCGGTCGCGCGGTGCCAAACAGTAGCGCCTAGAACCACTCGGCCACCACGGCCGGCTTTAGTGGATAGGTCCGTTGCTGTATAAAATATGTGTAAGTGATTGCTTTAGTGGATAGGTTCAAAAATGGCTCTGAGCACTATGGGACTCAACTTCTAAGGTCATCAGTCCCCTAGAACTTAAAACTACTTAAACCTAAGTAACCTAAGGATATCACACACATCCATGCCCGAGGCAGGATTCGAACCTGCGACCGTAGTGGTCGCGCGGTTCCAAACAGTAGCGCCTGGAACCACTCGGCCACCAAGGCCGGATTTAGTGGATAGGTCCGTTGCTGTTTAAAGTATGTGTAAGTGATCTACTAGATAAGACGGGAGGCTACGAGATGTTGTAGACAGTGCTCAAGTTTATAGTAACGCCAGAAGAATACAGAGAAATGTAGGAAGGCGCACAGAAAACCGAAGATAGTGCAGGGACTACCAGATGATGCATTTCATATAAATATGTTACGCGATTTAGTGATGTTAAATTAAGTTACTAACGTTATGAGTAACCGTCTGGAGCGATATAAAGTGAACTGGACACGTAAGATGAATGATACCAGCCGTACATTCATTGGAAGAATCTTAGTATAATATAATTAAACTGCCGAAGATCTTGACTACTGGACACTTATTCGACCGATTCTTGAGTACTGCTCGTGTCTAGAATTTATATTAGAATGGATGAAAGTGATATGTAGAGAAAATCCCACGAAGAGCGATGTGTTTCGTCACGGTATTATTTAGCAAACGCGAACCGTTACGAAAATTCACCACAAACTATCAGACGATGCAGGAGACTGTTGTGCATCACGGAGAGGTTAACTACTGAAATTCGAAATCGTACTTTCCAAGACCAGAGTACCAACCTATTACTTCCTCCCGAGCAGATCTCACGAAATGATCATAAGTAAATCAGAGCAATTACTGCTCATATACAAGATTACCTTCTTCCTCCCACTCACCATTCACGAATGGAACAGATAAGAGGGATAGGTACTAGAAGTAATGAAGATATAGTATTTCACATGATGGAGTAAAGAACTATACGGCATAACTCGACTATAATATGAATTGATTTATAAGACACATTCCTTTGCATCAAATAAAAGACGGTCTGGTAATGGAGGGAAGTATGTGTGTGTGTGTGTGTGTGTGTGTGTGTGTGTGTGTGTGTGTATGTAGGTAAGGGGGTGGGAGGAATAAAATTGTAGAGGAAGATCAGAACTAGGATAGATTAAGTTCAAACGAGTGTACAGCGCATTATTTGTGCAGATAGGAGACGAATTACACGAAATGCAGACTGGTGACTAATGAGTATATGAGTATACGAATGTAAATCTCCATCTAACACGGTGGACGTCTTAGATTCACAAACTTAAGAAGGGATGTTCCCTCGCTAAGTCATATTCTGCTTGCTACATTCACAGACGCTGTTCTCTGCGGGTCAGTAGGTGTGTCCGGTATGAGCCTCTTTTCCAGAGAGTGGGGAGACTGGACAGAGCAACAAACGACATGGCGCGAAGAGTCGGTAGAATGCGCCATGCTAATGCGGACAGTGCACCGCGATGGTGTGAGGGAGCGACACCCACGCGGACAGACACAATGCCAGCCAGCGCAGGGTGTGTTTTCCCCGAGATGCAAATTCGGAACCAAGACGTCTACTCCTCTTTCTCTCTCTCTTCCTGGGCTTCTCTTTTAATGTGGCACGAGTCCCATGCAGCGGTGGGCGAAGTTTATAAGTTTCTTCCTCCTGAATGTACAATGAAGATTGTAGTCGGTGTCCGCAGACCGCCCGTGACGAGTGTTGCGTTGTGAGGGGTTGGTGACGCACGGTGGGAGTGAGGGGTGTGAGGAGGCGGAGGCAGCGTCTCCCACGCGCCCCACCCCCTCACTCCCCCCACTCCCCTCCCACAGCTGTCCTCTCCGCCCGCAAGTCGTGCCAAGTCAGTGCGGTAATTCCCCCCCCCCCCCCCCCCACCCACCCACGCACCGCGCCTGCTCCGTAAACCGCAAACTGCGATTACATGATGATGCATGCGGTGTTCGGTACCTTGTTCAATACGATATTTTGTATCGATACCATGATCTGAAGTGTCAGCAGCTCATTACCTAGTGGTTGTCGTTGCTGGATCTGACCCTGGGTTCGCGGGTTCGATTCACTGCAGGGTCGGGGATGGTTCAAATTGCTCTGAGCACTATGGGAGCTTACATCTGAGGTCAACAGTCCTCTAGAACTTAGAACTACTTAAACCTAACCAACCTAAGGACATCACACACATTCATGCCCGAGGCAAGATTCGAACCTGCGATCGTAGCAGTCGTGCGGTTCCGGACTGCAGCGCCTAGAATCGCTCGGCCACAGCGGCCGGCTGGGTCGGGAATTTTCTCCATTTTGGGACTGGGTGTCTGCGTTTTCCTCATCATATCACCTAATCGTCACCAATACTCAAGTCACTGGCGGCTTTTCTAGCCCAGACGGTGCCTAACGTCCAATATTGTCATATCATAATTTCACTTCTGTGTCTAAAGTGGCGTCGTTACTTTGACGATATCGGAACAGTACTATGAATATCGCCAGGGCTAATGGTCATTATTAGAATAGAAGGAAAAATAAGGAAATTTTGTTATTATATCATAAATCGTCTAGAATTTAAAATCAATACTCGAAACCATTTTCCAAGTAATAAGAACAATACTACAAAGTTAGTAGACTTTATTGCTGAAATCAGGTACATTTATTGCAGTTTTGGCTGTTGCACTTGTGTTACATAATACATATGTTACACTTCTAAGAGGGAAGTGAAAAACTATATTTGGAGAAAATTTCGTAGCCAAGATCCCATTCAGTACTATTTATTTCTGTTTACAGCAGTTAAGACTTTCATCCTGTGATTTTTAAAACACTTGTTGTTATACGTTCCGTTCCATTGTGACTGTATCACACGTACCAAGTTCCCGTTCTAGTGAATATTATACAGCGCATTCCACTAGAATGTCAACAAGGCATGTGTGATACAGCCATAATGGAACAGGACGTATATCAGGTTTTTAAGGATCAGAAGATGACCGGTAACCAGGAGTAAATAGTACTGAATGAGAGCTTCGCTATTAAATTCCAATGAAATTTCAATTTCAATGAAAAATTATCATTCTCCCTCACATCGTTCGATACCGATAATGTGGCATTTATGAAGATACTAAGTAACCATGGAACAACTGATATCTGTACCGATGCTACACGTATCGATGAAAAAGTGTTGATATTGGTATACGTAACGCTGAAACATAGCTACTACAGACAGTGTAGTGGTCAAGTTACAAAACTTGATTACTGATAAGCGTCTGGAATCCTTGAAATCGTTTTCGTAATAGTACGAACCGATAGGATGTGGAATTAGTACGTGACACCATTAGCAGGAACAGTGTAGGGAAGGCTATGATTTATTTGGAGAGCTCTGGGAAGGTACAGTCCATGAGCTATAATGAAAGCTTAATATTTGCTCTAGGGTGATACTGCAGCTCACAAAGTGTCTACTTCGATCCCAAGCGAACTTAAACATGAATGTCTGCAAGAGGCGATGTTCGATGTTTCTCTTACGAAACTCTTTTGGGTGAATTCGGTATTGCGAAAATATTGTTCAAAACTACTTCTACCTTAATCCCATATCTCATATAAGTATTACACTAAAAATAAAATAGAGGCATTAAAACTTATTGCTTCGCTCAATACTCCAACATAAAACATCTTAGAATGGTTTATATTCTCCGAAGTACCCTCCTCGGTGCACTGTATGGAGAGTTTCGGAGTATAAAAATCACTTTGCTGTCATGCAGCGTAAATGCGATTAGCAATTTGATCTCTCTTCTGCTTCGTTTACTGTTACGCTTATGTCCCATTCATCTTGGCCAGACCAGTTAAGATTCTGTCCAGAAGCAAAATAAAAATCTATTAAGCAAATATTGTTTAGCTGAGAGAGGGACAATAACCAGCATGACTGCCTTTTTTTGGAATTTTGTTTACTACGAAGACCTAATTAGCAGCCGGCCGGTGTGGCCGTGCGGTTCTAGGTGCTTCAGTGTGGAACCGCGTGACCGCTACGGTCGCAGGTTCGAATCCTGCCTCGGGCAGGGATGTGTGTGATGTCCTTAGGTTAGTTAGGTTTAAGTAGTTCTAAGTTCTAGGGGACTGATGACCACAGATGTTAAGTCCCATAGTGCTCAGAGCCATTTGAACCAATTTTTTGAACCTAAACGGCAGTACGTCTTTTTTGGTTACCATACTGTTTAATTTTTTCAGTATTTCATTTCTTCCCCCCCCCCCCCCCCCCCCTCCCAAGACCAGTTCAAAAACATATCACGTATCCACGTAAAAACAACGAGCTGTCCCACGACCTATCGGTTAATTGTGGCACATTTTTGAGTCAAGGATCCTGGTGAACGGAACAAGTAAGCGAGAGGACGCGCTTGTGACGGTAAACGGTGATTTGACAGTGCGGCGCGAGGTGAGGTGGAACTACGTGATCGTCGATATGCCGACTGAAGCGGTGCGGTGTTATCCCGTGGTCTCTGGCTTCCAAGGCTCCTGGGTCCGATTGAATACGTCGTGGTCACACAAGACAGAGGATATGGAGAGTGTGACGTTGGTTGCGACATCTGGATGGAACGCAGGAGAGTGGTCCGAGGGGTCTGGTCTGCCTGCAGTAGGATCGCCTGTTCCAGGTCTGACCTGTTGGAATTACGTCCGCTGACCTTCCTGCAGCTGCCAGGCAGATCAACTGTCTTTAACCCCCTACCAAGAATGCAGTGACGAATTATTCGAATTACGGTTCCGTTTCTGTTCTGCATTTAAGTGGTTTTCGATGCAGGTTAATTCGACGGCTATTTCATGGCTCCGAAGTAACGGTTCCCACGAGAATCGTAACGGTCACTGGTTTTACTATCGGTTGCCGATATTTAATTAAGCAAGGTCTATAGAGGGCTTCTATTCAGCATCCCTGTACTCTAAGTGTTCCCGGATTACTTGTACCAGTGTCCACTCTGATGTATTGTGGCTACCTAGCCGGTAACCTGCGGGTCCCGATAAAATTAATACTGCTAATTATTTTCAATGTAAGACAGTGCTATGGATGTTGATTTTACAGTTATATTTGTGCATCTGCCTGGGGTCGCTCTGTTATTTAACTTGCTTTCGCCCTGGAGTGCGCTTTTTCAGTTTTAAAAGGAATGTGAGCGAGCCTACTTAAATTTTCTGCCCCTTCCTGCTACTTTTCTGCACTCTGTTCTCTTCTCCTGTGTTAAATTGTGTCATTCGTCTAACCTGACGTCTTTCTGGAGCACCTCGCAAGTCGTTTACTGTTGCGGGGGGGGGGGGGGGGGGGGGGGGGGGAATGGAGAGGCAATTAACATTTGAAAAATAATTATTCATTGCGATCTTAACTCGCTCACCTGAATACACTACCGGCCATTACAATTGCTACACCACGAAGATTACGTGCTACAGACGCGAAATTTAACCGACACGAATGAGATGCTGTGATAAGGAAATGATTAGCTTCTCAGAGCTTTCACACGAGGTTGGCAACACCTACAACGTGCTCACATGAGGAGAGTTTCCAACCGATTTCTCATACACAAACAGCAGTTTACCGGCGTTGCCTGGTGAAACGTTGTTGTGATGCCTCGTGTAGGGAGGAGAAATGTGTACCATCACGTTTCCGACATTGATAAAAGTCGGATTGTAGCCTATCGCGATTGCGGTTTATCGTATCGCGACATTGGTGCTCGCTCTTGTCTAGATCCAATGACTGTTAGCAGAATATGGAATCGTTGGGTTCAGGAGGGTAATACGGAACGCCGTGCTGGATCCCAACGGCCTCGTATCAGTAGCAGTCGAGATGACTGGCATCTTATCCACATGACTGTAAGGGATCGTGCAGCCACGTCTCGATCCCTGAGTCAACACATGGGGACGTTTGCAAGACAACAACCATCTGCACGAACAGTTCGACAACGTTTGCAGCAGCATGGACTATCAGCTCGGAGACCATGACTGCGGTTACCCTTGACGCTGCATCGCAGACAGGAGCGCCTACGATGGAGTACTCAACAGCGACCCTGGGTGCACGAATGGCAAAACATCATGTTTTAGGATGAATCCAGGTTCTATCTACAGCATTATCATGGTCGCGTCCGTGTTTGGCGACATCGCGGTGAACGCACATTGGAAGCGTGTATTCGTCATCGCCATACTGGCGTATCACCCGGTGTGATGGTATGGGGTGTCACTGGTTACACGTCTCGGTCACCTCTTGTTCGCATTGACGGCACTTTGAACAGTGGACGTTACATTTCAGATGTGTTACGACGCGTGGCTCCACCCTTCATTCGATCCCTGCGAAACCCTACGTTTCAGCAGGATAATGCACGACCGCATGTTGCAGTTTCTGTACAGGCCTCTCTGGATACAGAATATGTTCGACTGTTGCCCTGGCCAGCACATTCTCCAGATCTCTCACCAATTGTAAACGTCTAGCCAATGGTGGCCGAGCAACTGACTCGTCACAAAACGCCACTCTTGGTGGACTGTGGTATCGTGTTGAAGCTGCATGGGCAGCTGTACCTGTACAAGCCTTCAAAGCTCTGTTTGACTCAATGTCCAGGCGTATCAAGGCCGTTATTACGGCCAGAGGTGGTTGTTCTGTGTACTGATTTATCAGGATGTATGCACCCAAATTGTGAGAAAATGTAATCACATGTCAGTTCTAGTATAATATATTTGTCCAATGAATACCCATTTATCATCTGCATTTTTTCTTGGTGTAGCAATTTAGTGGTCAGTAGTGTATTTTGTTTCATCACTCTGTTCTAAGCCGAACTCACACTCGACATTGCGGTCGGAACCCTGAATTGATTATATATTGGCATGTGTCCTTCTAAGAGGGTGTTTTGTGTGTTACAGACATTTCTGCTCCCGTACTTAGCTGAAAGGTAACTGCGCCGGGGCGGTTAGCCAGTCGCTGCCGGACGTGATACGTAGTGTACTCCAGCCTTGGCGGCTAAGGCGATTGCCGACCGGTGTGGCCGTGCGGTTCTAGGCGCTTCAGTCTGGAACTGCGTGACCGCTACGGTCGCAGTTTCGAATCCTGCCTCGGGTATGGATGTGTGTGATGTCCTTAGTTACGTTTAAGTAGTTCTAAGTTGTAGGGGACTGATGACCACAGATGTTGAGTCCCATAGTGCTCAGAGCCATTTTTTGGCTAAGGCGATTCTGATGTTGCTGTATTTACGATACCGCTGTTATTCTGTAACCGCCCTTGTTGGTAAAATTCTATTTTATCTTTGACACAGCTTGAAGCACTTAATCTTTCCCGTTTCGGGTTTCTAGTTAGTTAATTACCACTCCTGTAAAGTCTAGAAACTGCTTAATAATGCTTGTAAAATTGCATTCAGTTTGGGCGGTGGTTTGATTCAAATGGTTCAAATGGCTCTGAGCACTATGGGACTTAACATCTGTGGTCATCAGTCCCCTAGAACGTAGAACTACTTAAACCTAACTAACCTAAGGACAACACACACATCCATGCCCGAGGCAGGATTCGAACCTGCAACCCTAGCGGTCACGCGCTGCCAGACTGAAGCGCTTAGAACCGCACGGCCACACCGGCCGGCGGTGGTTTGGTGATAACACTTCAGAATAATTGTTCAATTGTTAATTGAAAGCTCTAGCGAAGTGTAAAGGCTCCTGTTCTGTATTAATCGAAATATTGTCGTCACTGATAAAACTGTTTAAATTATTCTCTGAAGATAGCATTGTATCTTGTTACGTAGTTTTAAGTAAATTATAGTATGTATTTTACGAATGATGCTTAATCTTCATTTGGGCCTAATTCTTTCAGCCCTTGAGCAATCAGAAGAAGCGTGCCAAACAACACTCAACTTATTAAGAAACAGAAACCGGGATATTTAGTGCCTTTTATAATACTGTAAACCATTGTGGGTACAAGAAGGTTGGAACATGCAAAGTTCTTCAAAGTGGTGACTATGGACAGTGGTACATTGATGAAAGTGGTTGAACAGAGAATTCATCGCTGCTTACAGTGTTGCTAGCTGAGGTGAATTACAAAGCACCCACGAATCGGTCTTCCATATCGAGATAGAAAACGTCTTTCATACATCCCCAAATAAAAACGTCCAGAGAAGTTAGGGGTTAGAGAAGACCGATCTGCTATTCCTCCGCGGGCAATCCATCTTGCAGGATACCTTCACTGTGCGCGCAACGTTTTATAAGCTAGCATCCATCGTGCTGGAATCATACAGCTATTCTGGCTCTTAGCGGCACTTCAGCTAGAAGACGGAGAAGAGTTCGTACGAGAAAGTGGGCATATGCCCTGCCGTTTAGAGGACCATTGATGAAATAATTTCCAGTAATTGTTGTACCAAGCATCCCACTCCAGACACTAACTTTCCATAGGCATTGAT
This sequence comes from Schistocerca americana, assembly GCF_021461395.2. Lineage (NCBI taxonomy): Eukaryota > Metazoa > Arthropoda > Insecta > Orthoptera > Acrididae > Schistocerca > Schistocerca americana. The sequence goes on along the minus strand of NC_060120.1, from coordinate 517,651,368 downwards.
GTTCCTACTGTCTAAACCGTGCCAGGTTTTCTTTACTGTACACAGCATATCTTTCAAAAGTGCTACAGTTCTGTACTACAAGTACTCCTACTGTCAACACGAAAACATTATTGCTAACTTAACATTCTCCTTAGATGAGTAGCACTTGTACATGGTCTTCGTTGGTGTACCATGTACTGACACAAGCTACAGCTGAACATGGTTAACTCAATGACCAGTGAGCATTTTTCTTGTGATTTCATTCGTTTACTGTGAGCTCCAGCAAGTTGACGTTTGTTACCTGTGCGCCTGGACTATGCGCTAGTATAGGGGTATCAAAGTCAGTTTTGTGTTGTGTTTGTAATAAAGTTATGTTCACGTGTATGATACACTTTGATACGTTTTGAATAGATATTCAGGAGGAAAGTGGATTACCAAATGAAAAATATCGTCTGCTATTTAGTAAAAGACTTGTCCTGTTCATATTTCTGGAGGGAACAAAGCCGAGCGGTTCTAGGCGCTTCAGTCTGGAACTGCGCGACCGCTACGGTCGTAGGTTAGAATCCAGCTTCGGGCATGGATGTGTGTAATTTCTTATGTTAATTAGGTTTAAGTAGTTCTAAGTTCTAGGGGACTGATGACCTCAGATGTTAAGTCCCATAGTGCTCAGAGCCATTTGAACCATTTTTGAGGGAACAAAGTTACAAGAAAGATAATCATACTGGTTAATGTCCCCATGATAGCTAAATAACAGTTGTTTAATACATTTTATATTTTTCGTGGATAAAAGGTTATGTGAGGTGTTCAAATGTTCTTTATCAGTGCTGACTTCAATTGCGCTAATCGTATGTGTTTCTGAAGCTTTAGATTTATACGCAGCAACCACACTCTTCTATTAACTGTTTTCTCAGATTGGTTACTGTTCAATGCCAACTGTTTGAGATTGATGTTGCGGTTACCTAGTTGAAGATAATGACCCAGTCTCCGACTCCTCTTCTCGATACCTAGCAAATGAGCGGCTACGTTTGGTCGGACTGCCCTACACACCAGAATAGAACATCAAGGCCTGAGGTCTCACATCAATGGAGCTGTTGGTTTCATGTTATGAACTGATTTTCAGAAGGCACGTGATTCAAATGCCAATCCAAACTTCGTGGTTTAGATGTAGTACTTTTTACCCCCGCAACTCCCTCTAGAATCACGGAAATTATTCACTGATGTCTTAACAGATGTCCTGTCATCCTATCGCTTCTTCTTGTTAGTGTTTCCCACACGTTTCGTACTTTGCCGATTCTGCGAAGAACCTCCTCGTTCCTACCTTCATCAGTCCACATAATATCCGACATTCTTCTGTAGCACCACCTCTTAAATGCTTCTATTCTCTTTGTGATGTCGTCAGTCATACGATCACACTGCCGCCTGAGAGATCGATCCGCCGGATGAAATTCTCTCGATAAACGGAAAAGAAGAACATCTGTGTTAGCCAAAAAGTACACAGCCAGTCGCAGTACTTGTGCTCGCCGCGAGCCACCGCTAGGAAACTTCATGTGCATCAGGAGAGTAGTGCAGTTGTGCCAGTCTACAGTTCGTAGCGCCGCTCAGTGGTCAGCCAGCGCCGATGTTAGTCATCGTCTCCAGCTCACTCATTGCTGCCATTAAGTCTTTGTAGCTCCTTTCCAAATAAGTCTTCAAATTCACCGGATTCGACATTCAAGATTACAATAGATTACTTCGTCACTGCAATATTTGTGACTTGTAAATTATGGCATTCTACAGACGCTTAGTTTAGTCGCGACTTCTATAATTGTCAACCAACTGATCATGGACTACAGCAGAGTTAACTAATAAATACTTCCTTATTTTTTACTCCTGCTAATTAATTGTGTTTTCCTGTTGTAGCTACCAAGCAATCTTGACCTACTTTCCACCTCCTTGACTACCTCATATTTGCCACCCCATGTTGATGGACTCGATTATGGTGGAAGATCGTGAGTCATCACTCTTCTGTTCCGGTTTACCACAGTCCATGTTTCATTAACATGCCATGCTGTGCTATAAACGTACATCTTCAGAAAGTTGTTCCTCATATTGAGACCTATGTTTGATACTAGTGGACTTCTCTTGACCAGCAATGCCCTTTGTGCTAGTGGTAGCCTGCTTTTTATTATCTCTAGGCTCCATTCGTCCTGCGTTATTTTGTTGCCTACGTAGCTCAATTCCGTAATTTCATCTTCTTCCTGACCACCAGTCCTGAAAAGTTTCTCGTTCTTCACATTTTGGCTGCTTATCACTACTTTAGTCTTTCTTCTGTTTACTCTCGATTCATATTCTGCATTCGTTAGACTGTCCATTACATTCAGGAGGTCTTGTAATTTGTCTTCACTTTCACTGAAGACAGCAACGTCATCTGCGAATCTTATCGTTGATATCTTTTCACTTTGAATTTTATATTCCACTCTTGAACATTTCCTTTACTTCCTTCATTGTTCCTTCGATTTATAGATTGAACAGCAGGGATGAAATACTACATCCCTGTCTTACTCCCTTTTTTAATCCACCCCCCCCCCCCCCCCCTTGTTCTTGATTTAACGCTCTTCTGGTTCCGTCTTGCTTCCTGTACATATTGTACACTATCCGTCTTTTCCTATTGCTTACTCCTATTTCTCTCATGATTTCGAACATCTTGCACTATTTTACATTGTCGAACGCTTATTTTAGGTCGACAGCTCCTATGAACGATTCTTGATTTTTCTTCAGCCTTGCTTCCATTATCCACCGCAACATCAGAACTGCCTCTATGGTGACTTTAAAAGCCAAACTAAGCGTCATCTAACAAGTCCTTAGTTTTCCTTTCCATTCTTCTGTATATTATTTTTGTCAGCAATTTGGATGCATGTGCTGTTATGCTGGCTGTGCGATAGTTCTCATAATTTAAAAAAAAAAAAGTCATTTCTTTTTAGAATTATGACGTAATGCCATGAGCAGTGAACAGTAATAACAAAATATAAGGGACACTGCATAGCTGTAACGCACCAGTAGATCCAGAAGAAGACCGCTGAAACCGTGGTCGAAACGTTTGTTTCTCTCCAGCAGTAGTTTTATACAATATGACACGGTACTATACATAGAAAACTTTTAAGTCGACTGTATATGGTACCCAAGCTTCAAGTTTAGTGAAGAACAGTTTAGTGAAATCTTGTCTGAGTTTAAGCGTATGTTACTCGAAATTATAGCTCTTTGTTCGTGTTCTTCACAGATTGGAATAGTCGGATGTTCGATTTCCTGTTCTCCATGAGTTGAAATAATACAGGGTATTAAGTTGATTTCTTTGCATAATTTTTCTACTCTGTGATTAAGCGGATTTGTTTTACTGTTTAAGCTCTTGTCGGCTAATGTTCTGTTGTTTGTTAACGTACAAAGTAATTCTTTTTGTTCCTCAGCATTTAGCGTCAATGTTCCCACTTGTTCGTTAATTTCTTGTACCGCTGTGTTGAGATGTTCGTTCTGTTCTTTTATCGGTATAACTATCACACTCGGAATTACAATGTTGATTTTAGATAACAATTCGCCTTGTCATTACGCTGATTTGTTTTCAAATTTTCGTATTATGTTTCAAGGTCACGTAGTCTAGTTGCAAAACTGGTGATGATTGGGTGAAGTCCATTTTTAATTTCTTCCATAAGTGATTTACTAATTTCTTCCTGTGACTTGTCAACTTTCTTACTCATTTCATCTTGTGTTTTGTCGATTTTCTTATCTCATCGTGTGTTTTCGTCTAGGAAATAACTGTTCACTGAAGGTGATGTGTGTTGTGAACGTTCGAAAGACACTGACGCAAAACCTGATTCTGAGGTGTCTGTTAGCAGATGTTGAAAAATTTCACATGACAGTGGCGACTTTGTAAGCTTTCCCTAAACTGTGGCGAATTATCGCCGACAGGTTGAACTTCAGAATTTATGTGTTCATTATCCGTAGTTTGTTCTGTTTCATAATTGTTAGCTAAACTGGTTAATAATTGTGGAACAGCGCAATTTCCAGCAATCTCATGTAAAATATTAGTATTTGCCAACTGCTCAAGGTGATTTAACTCATTCCGTACCGAGCCGTTATTTTCCAAAACCCTCTGTTGCCTTGTACTACGACGGATTTTCATGCTGTTTACTGTTATATCAAAAATGATGAAACACTATTTCTTGAAAGAACAAAATTACTACAATGTCCAGACAAACAAAAATAATACTTTACTACTGTGCACACAAATTCTCGAGAATAAAAGAAACCCACATAGAATCTGTACTATTATGCCAACTGTTTATGTAATAAGGTAATCAATAATCATCATACGACACAAAATTTCACAACTTGACACAGAATTTTAAACGAATTGCCTGAAGAAGAAGTACTACATTAGTAAAGTTAACGCAGCGGCACTTTTGCTTTCGAGAACTCCTACACTATCTGATTACGTATTACCAAAGAACCAACGAAGTAACCTGGCACTCAGATCGACATATCTTAGTTATTTCGTCTGTGAATGCAATTTAGCCCAACTTCACAGAATCTAGTAGGAACCAAACTTTAACTGACCTGAATTCAGCTTGACATTATATTAAATGCGCAGCGGAAGTAAAAAATTTCCACTTACCTCTCGTCTTGACAACATTGTTGTAGCTTTCTCGAAAGCACAACAGCAAACAGCAAGCAGGCAGCTCCTAAGCTGGATTTCTGAGTCATTTTCTACCTCCCGTGATCTTCACGTGAACGGGACAGTGAACCCTAGCCACCTCCCTTCCCATCTGCTGCGTGCTGAACAACCGCTGGTGACATCGCACGCAGAATGCAAGCAGAGTGAGTTGCTCAACTTGCACACTCCAGACGTAACAGCCCCCGCTAACGAACTTGCACTGCTATCTGCAGCTGCAGCTCAAAGAGCCACTTTCTCATCTGCTGTGTAATTTGCGGCTGCTGCATAAATACTGACGGTTCGGATGCATTATTGTAGATCGCTTTAACTGCTTTCGTGAATGTGCTGTCTTGCGTTTTTCAGTTTTCAGGGTATCTGCATATTTACCCGTTAATGAACGAGGCGTTGCTGGAGAGACATTCGCAGTAAGTGAGCAGCGACATTTTCTCTCCGACTAACACAAATCGAGGCTTGCAGTGTCTGCATAATGAACAGGTACAGACGGTAGGGCGGAACCTATACCCAGCCCTTGATTGAATTCAAAGTGTGCGAAAGTGTCAGGGTCATTAATACAGGTACAGCGTGCGAAGTGGTAACGATAAGTGAGCTACTAATTTTACGCGTTCCAATCGATGCGTTTGTGGGTGAGATTAATCAGTAGAAATGATATAAGGAAAGAGGGAATTACGCAATTTTATTGGGATAATAGAAAACACTGGTCGAGAGTTGACTCAATTGGTTAGAATCACGGCAAAAGTAGTATCGATTCTGTCCACGAACCACTACAAGATATTAGGTACCACATTCTGTGCTGTCCTACATTTATGTGCATACTCTTCAAGTCACCGTACGGTGCATGGCGGAGGGTACCACGTACGACTACTAGTCCTTTTCTTGCTTCTTCCTTTGGTGAACAACGTGAGGGAAAAAGACTGTCTAAGTGTCTCCGCATCTTATATCCGTGGGTTGTCCTTATGCGAAATCTTCGTTTGTGGCAGTGGAATCGTTCTGCATTTGGCCTCAAATGCAATAGTGTCTTTCAAAAAGAGCGCCGTCCTTCTTCCAGAGATCCCCCATTTCAGTTCACAAAGCATCACCGAAATTCATGCTTGCCGATATAAACCGTCAATATGAAATCTAGCAGCGCTCCTCTGGATGGTGTCGTGTATTCTCCGCCCTGCGAATGCCGGCCGCGGTGGCCGAGCGGTTCTAGGCGCTTCAGTGCGGAACCGCGCGACTGCTACGGTTGCAGGTTCGAATCCTGCCTCGGGCATGGATGTGTGTGATGTCCTTGGGTTGGTTAGGTTTAAGTAGCTCAATGTTCTAGGGGACTGATGACCTCTGATGTTAAGTCCCATAGTGCTCAGAGCCATTTGAACCATTTGCTCTGTGAATTCTCCGCCCTGTGAAATTTTCGCCCAGAAAAGGTCGAGGAAGGGCACACTAATCCCCCGTGTATTTTCACTAATCCCCTGGGGACGCGAGCTAGCATGCTGAAGCAGTACGGTACTAGACATGTTGCATGTAACAATTCAGCGTTATTAGTTCTGATATGTATTTGTTTTTACGTAGAGTGTTCTTACTGATTTAAAAAAAAAAAAAAAAAAAAAAAAAAAGATTTTATTAATTTAGGCAGAAATTTGGTTTGGAACACATATGCTGCGACGTTGCCCAAGTGGAGCACCAAACAAATAAATAAATAAACTAATTGCGGTCAGGTTTTTGAAGGGTAATTTGTTGGCTGGTTCAATGCTGAAATTTGTTAAATTTACGTCAGAGAAGCACTCGACCCAAAGGACATGGAAGAATGCGCAAAGTATTGTAGTTTAAGAGCGCATTTGTAGATGGTCAAAAAATTAACGAGACTAACAAAAATTAAGAACCTATTAAGAAGGTGGTTCTCGATAAAACTGAAGGACTTAAAGAAAACCTAGAAAATCTGGCACATAACTGTCATGCAATAGAAGACAGTGTATTAGTTGAAGAAAGAGCAAATAAGAAGAATCCAATGAAAGAAGTACTAATATTTTGTTTTCTGACATCTGTCAGTTAACTTTGACTGTCTTGGAAATCTAACAGTTGTATCATCAAAATAATAAGCGACAAAAAATTTAAAAACAAACATTACTGACTCGTTTTTGTTTAACAGCCAATGAGATAAAAATAAGCGTTAACTAACAACGTCTGACTCCTTCTACATCAGCCATAGCGTGAGAATGTTTTTAGAACTTGGATGGCACATTCAACTAAAAATCACGGTTTGTACTATTTTTGTTGTAGTCTCTTTACCACAGGCACGAGTTTGAACAACGCATATAAATTTGTTAAAAGTTTTCAAGCGTGGTTGAATTTTCAAACCTTAAAATCTTAGGAATAAGTCTAACTGCAAACAGAAATACCTTACCTAGACAGCACCTCAAAGGAAAGAATGGTGCTATCGGAATTAGTAAATAAATAAATGATTTTGTGAGGACGGTAATTGGTGAGGATGACAGAAGTCCGCATTGGGTTCCAAAATACGTAGTTAAACCATTGCGTAAACGTCAGTCTGAAGCAAAACAAAATATTCGACGTATACGTAACAAAATAGGAAATTAATACAGTTCGGTGTGAGCTCGAAATTGATCACGGCAAATATCGCCAAGTCATTCAATAACTTAACATTTAAATAGCTCAGAAGTCTCATCTTTGCATCATTAGTGCGCGTCTTTCGAAAGTGAATGGGAACTCACAAAAATCAAGTATACATTACAAATATATGCTTAATTTTAGCTCAGTATACGATCATTCATCATTACAACCTAGAGAAAACCAATTTTGCGTTTGGTGTTTCATGTCACGTCCACAGTTGTGCTCATTAGAGATTTTGATTTCGCCCGGATTGTCGGTTATGGGAGAGGTGAAGGAGGGGGGAGAGGAAGCCACCATGACCTCTTTAAGGAACCTTCACAGAATGTCCTTAAACAAGGAAAATCAAATACAGTAGATTATGGACGGTCAGATGATTGAGCCGTGGTTAGCCTCTGCGCTAACCTCCCTTGGTACAATAAACAACAAACAGACAGTAGATAGAACAAAATAAGACTTCACAGAGACTTAAGAATATTTCAGTACATAAAGAAGATTCGGTTCTTTTACAGCACCAGACAGCAGTCATGTCAATAGATATATTTTCATAAAAGTGCAATTATTAAGTACACGGAAACATTAGGTTGCATTATGTTCACACGAGTGTCGTCTACCTCAATTTTAACTGTTAACTTGTAGACACTACTGAGGTATGGGACTAGTGGCGCTTTGGGTTTCGATGCGTTACAAATCACATACCTGCACTTTTAAAACGAATCGGATTACTATCGCTCTTTATCCAGGACTTGAACTGGCTAAATGGCAAAAGTAATTTTATTGTCATTTGGGCGTGTTTAAAATCAAACTATATACTTCGTCTTTTTTTGTTTTTAAATTTTTTTAAGATTGCTATTTACATTTCATACATTTTTTTATTCATACACAAGTTCTGATTTATTATTTAGTCTAGTTTTTGAACGTAGGAGATAGCCTTCAAGCAAGCCCTTATCTCTCCATCCTCCTCGTACTTTTTCAATATTTTCTTTAGTTTTCCATCCCGCTTCATGTACAGTTTTCGTTCTTTTACCTTCCACACTCGGCTCTGTTTTCATTAGCGCGCACACTGAATTCTCTGCTTCTGTTTTCATGCAAATAATTACTTGACTAATTTTAGGATTTGGTTTGGAAGGCATATTATTAATTTTGTTACGCCAGCCCTCTACGGAGTTAGTTGTTCGATGGAGCCGTTTGTAGCAGCTCCAAAGGCTCATAGGATTTTCTTCATTTTCCAACCATCTCTCTACAAAATAGTAGAAAAAAATCAGAAATCCTAGGAACATCCGGAGCCTGTGAATGTATCTCCGGCGAGCCATCGCATACATCTTCAAGCCGTAGAAACGCTAGCGCAGCACACATTCGAATTTGTTGTCTCACTTCTTCATTTTCTTTATATTTGCGAGTGAGTCCAAGATCCTGTACTTTCCTCCAAAGCGACTTTCTCGTGTGGAAATAGCATCCAGGCACTGCCTAAGTCGGTAAAATATTTACAATTGCAGAAATCGCTGCTGACTCAAAATCTACAGTCACACTTGCAGGGTTTCATTCTCGAATAATTTCCAGCGCATTTCTGAAAAGTCTGATGTATGTCTGTTTCGTTTTATTTGGTAATAATGCAAATGCAACTGGCTATATATTAGTCTCATTTTTTATTACTTCCAAAATCTGCATGCATTGTATATATCTGTGAAAACTGTTTGCTACAGCACTTGAACGTACCATCCATAAAATGTCTCGTTTACTTCTTAGAGCCTCTCTCCCTACTCTTCCACAAAAACTATTGTCCTGTCTCCTTATTTATAGTCACTTAACAGGAAATTGGTGCCATCATTCATAGTTAATAGCTCTGCTTTAAGTTCAATCTCTTCTCTCGTCTCTGGATCCCTCTCACTACCCTGCGACTTTTCCCTTTGCTTGTATAATGTTCTCTTTGTTGTTCTCTGCTCTGGCATTTCTGTCACAAAGTCGTACCCTCAATTATGCAAGCTACCTAGGTCCACTGAATAGATTTTGGAAATAGACGTATTTTCCTATCGTGCCCTCTTCTTTGCCCGGTTCAGAGTGTACTTCCAACCTTGCGTCATCCTGAGCTCCACAGTGACGCTCGTGCGAAAACAGCACTGTAGAATCCTTGGTTTTAAGCTTTTCTCGGCAATGTTGCTCTTTCTGTTTTAAACAGCGCCAAATCACTGTCCCATCTTCATTCGTTTTCTTCACTGTGTAAGAATAACCTTCATAGTGGCAACTAGGCTTACCACGAATTGTCGTTGAAACTTCCATATCACAACTATTGAGGTGGTAATATCCAAGTGGCACGATGTTTAGTCTACGAAAACTAGAGCGATACTTACTAACAGGCAGACGGGACTGTGCGGGCAAAGTTCGGCCGAGACTACGGAAGAGGTAGAGCAAGGTGATTAGGACGGTCCGGCTGCAGGTAGGACGGGACACAATGGACGAGGTACGAGCCGGAGAGTTCACAGATTTCTAGAGGGGCGGAAAGTTCGCAGGGCGGAGCATTCATACATTCCTCTGGATTGCTTCGACTCCTTCCTTTAATCTGACCTCGTGCGCATTCACAACACTAGAACACCACTCAAGGCTGGGTCTACACGCCGTCTTCTTTATCGATGAGCTAAACTTTCCCAAAATTCTCCTAATAAGACCATGTCAATCATTCGCCTTTCCTGCTACCAACCTGAGGCGCTCATGCCGTTTGATTGTCACTCTGCAACGTTGCGCCTAGATATTTAAACGATGTACCAATGCCAAGCGATACCCAAATAATGCTAATATTGAACGTTACAGGATTGTTTTTTTCTAATCATTCGCATTAACTTTCATTACTCTGCATTTAGAGCAAGCTGCCACTTATCACAGCAACTAGAAATCCTGTTTAAGAAAGCTTATACAATTCTACAGTCACTCAACGACGCTAACCTTGAGTTAGGAAGAAACATCGTAAGGAGAGGAGGATTCTCAAACCCACTAAAATATCCCTTTGGTGACCATCAACATGTTTCCGCTGTGATCCACTTGGAGGTAACCGATATGAATGAATGGCGGAAATACTCATCACCACAATTTGGACGACAAGAAAAAGTACAGTGGCGGTGAGCTTTGATCATGGCAATTAATGACACTCTTAATCTCTTATGGTGCTGACTGTGATATCTTGAAGTATACTCCTTGGGCTTTAAGTGAAAGACCTTTTCTGTACGTCGTGTGTTACAGACGGGTGCTGGAAATTAAGTGGAGTGATGACAAATGAGGTTCTTGGCGGAGACAATGTCAAAACGAATATATGGTAAACACCGACCAAAAGAACAGATAGGATGGTAAGACATGTATGAAGACTTTATAGAGGAGCTTCCATGGTGGAAAGGAGAAGATTCAGGGCAGAGGTGTACAGGACGACAGAGACTGAAATAATGGAATAAACACAGGAGAGGAAGCTCGTCATCAAACCAGTGTCCACCTTTTTTTTTTTTTTTTCTTTTTCTAAGAAATACCTTTGAGTATCTATGTAGTTTGATCTGCTGGTAATTTTACGAGCTGGAACGCATGATTCGAAATACATGATAACGACGTTGTAGGACATTTCCTCTAAAAACTGTGCAGTTATCGTGATATGTTCCTGTTGCACATACATGCAGAAAACAAAATAAGAGCATCACACCTACAACACACTACAAAGCGTGTTCCGAATTTTTAGTTTTAGGATGATGTCAGCGCGGCCCTGCCTTCAATACTTTAGTCGTAACAGGGATTTGTACGATAAGGTCCATGCCTGATGTTACGAGAGTAGCATAAGCTACAGACTTTGCAGTAACCTGTAGAAAATAGTAAACATGTGTAACATCTGTTGCCTGTGATGGGCATCGAACAGGTCCCACCGTAACAATGTGAGTATGTGATTTCCAGGTAGTGACGCGTATTTGTATCAAAATCAGCTACAGCTCCGCCGTTTTGCAGCCTCATTGTGAACAATCTGTAATGTCATCTCACCCCATACGGAATGAAGAACATCTCTCATGAAGATGACGTTGATCGGTCTTGTCAGTCTGACTGGCATTAGATGTGGCCCTGTGACTCGATCACATATTACCCCGACCCATAGGTTCACAACGAAACTCTGTTGGTTTTTTCTATCTGCTTGTGTCGGTGGATTTTAACTTCCCTGATATGAGTATTACCATCCTAAACGAAACTGCATTCATGGCAAACAGCAGCAAAATTGGAACTGTGAGTGAAGTGTTGCACAAAGTGGCTAGTCGTCCACTGATACCAACCTTTCAGCAGGTCGTATATATAGCTTTGCTTCACAGACACGTCAGCATTAGACGTACCCGTCAGCAAATTATTGAAAAAAAACGTGCATTTCATTTGGAAACACTTGTAAACTCTATACATCAGTGGAAAACATTTGACTATATTAGCATGCAGAAATAGTGTCAAGTATATTAGAAAAATACGTACCTAAACGCCACACGCATGCATTTAAAAATCTGTAAAGTGGTTCTGACTTTAAACGTTAGAATCGAAGCAGACTCGCAGACGTCTCCGCTGACAATACGTCGTTTCCCAACTTTTTTATTCCTATGTGCTAAAAGTGGAACAGAAAAGGATTATGAAAAGGAACAGAAAATAAAGGATTTAAATACAACAATACTAATTCCTGAATTCAGTATTATTTCAGAACGGCCACCATTACACAAAATTATAAGTGAACTGCTAAGTCATGTCTTTCTGCTGCAAGAAATAGGTGTGGAATATAATTTGCATATGTGCACGAGAAGACAGACTCCAGCGATGAAGGGTTGATTTACAGACTGATGTTTTCAAGAGCGTTATCTTTAGAAAGTGCCTACATCCCTCGACAACTCTGATAACGCCACCCCAGTAACAAAACAAATTTTGTAATATTTGCGAAATCATAAAGTAAAATTTAAAATAAGATAAAAGAATGAAAGTTAAAATGACTTTTTCTTCGTCGACTTCAATGTATGAAACAGTACAGCATCTTGTTAACAACGAGATTAACGTGCAATACAGGAATTTAAACCGAGGTTTCGGAAGTATTTAGAAACGTGAACAAAGTTAGATAAATGCCACAACAACGACGTTTGTAACCACTACCCTCAAGCATTAATAAAGACGATGTCGAAATTGCAACACTTAAACTGGGTCACATACATGCTTTAGACTTACTCCATGTGTGCCCCAGTTTACGCGGAGCATGAGGCTAAAGGAACATATTGCTCCCTTCTATGTACCGTGAAACTACAATGTTGCACCGAACGAAGTGGAAAAATGAAATTCAGAGCATTTCTGTTTCCGTGATGTAAGTGTGTTCTATGTTTGTAGGCCAGTTAGTTCTTAGTGGTCAGAATAACACTCCAAACCATATGGGCTAGTCATTTGTAAGTTCACATTTCCATCTGTGCAAGGTATTTTCCTGCGACAGTAAAGCAGGCATGGATCAGCATCTAGTAGTGGTTTGTACGTAGTGTAGAACGCGTATTGGACCACGAATTATGATCAAAGCAAGGAATTCTATCAGAAATAGTTAACAATGTTGTCGCTGGAGCACTGCAAGGCTGTAGACCTCTGTGTACCGACGTTTCAACGCATATCTCTTCGTGAGCCTTCATTATGAAACGACGATACTATCTGAATACAACACGTAACTTAATGCAGAAGCCGGCGGGCTGATTTGCAAAATAAAGAGTTTCCTGACGACTGCCGCTTGAACGTGTTGTACGGGGATGGTCGCATTCAGTCATTTTCCCTCCGCCCTATGTACGGTCTGGCTATAACTTAAGTGTCTCGCAGAGGTGCAGTGTGAGCCGTAATTATCGCTTGGCAGCGAAACTCGCTTGATATGCTAATATATTAATGAGGAACCGATTTACGCTAAAAAATAGTTCCAGATGCAAATTTGGCACTGTACACTGTCCGCATAACGGTTTGAAATCCACACTGTCTTTTTACGAGGCACACCGATAGTGAGCCGCTAGGCCATCCAGAAGACAGGCTTTGCACTCTTAGTGAATCTTTTTATGTAAACGGTGGCAATTGCGGTGCTACATAGAGAGAATATCGCTGACTGAAAGGTCGGAGGAGAGGCCAGCTGTCATTAAGTAGTTCAAAAAAGATGATGACGAAGTACGACAACACGAGTAAGCTTGCTGCGTCGCCTCAAAGAGCAGGGCTTCCCATCCAGGTGGAAGTTACTGTTGAGATTGCTGTTGCCGTAACTGACCATGCAGCACGTGTCTCGGATAGTGCTAGTGCTCGTGCAGCGTCATTGCTCGTGCAGTGTCACGAAAATTGTCCCTCCCATGGTCAACAGTAAGGGACGTTTTGCGGTTTGTTTTACACTGGTACCTAGTGCAGCAACTGAAACATCGTGACCAGCAGTAACGTTCTGAACTTACTCTTCGGTCTCTGGTACGGATCGAAGTTGATGCCATTTGGCAGGATAATATTCTATGCAGTAATGAGGCTCATTTTCACTATAGGCTGCAGTGAATACATAGAAGTGCCGAATTTGAGGTACTGTTAAACTGCATCTTCTGCACGAAAAATCCATTGCGCTCGTCGTACATAACTATGTGGTGCGGTTTCTCTAGCACTTTTATTCCCGATTCGTTACTCTTTTTAAGAGAATACACCCAGAAGGCTTGTCACGTGCACCACGAACTCTCCTCGTTATCGAGATCTCTTTGTATGGCATGTGCTTCCTGCTTTGGAAGAGTGCAACAGTCCGTAAACCATTGTTTTCGTCCAAGGAAGTTGATAATAAAATCATCGTTATGCCTTTCTCACTTCTTTGACCTTTTCTAAACGTGTCCTGTTCCTAATCCATTACAGATGGGGATATTTCTGTACGTCTTTCTTGCATTCACAGTGCCAGATTAGCACATGGTACCCAAAAATGGGAACTAATTTTTTGCCAGCGTTAATCGGTTTCTTATTAACGCAAGGGCATATCAGCCAAGTTTCATTGACATACAATATTTACAGTTCTCACTCCTCCATCAGTAACTGTACTTAAATTATAACCATCCGGTACGAATTAAAGAGGACAGATAATGGCTAAAAACGTTACGCAATGCCCTCCGATTTGTACTAGTAATTTGTGGAATATACACTCTCATAAGCCAAACCATTGTGGACAGTGGCCACTGTGCGACTGAGTGCCGTCTGGTAGCATTCCGGACACGTGACGTGAAAAGGAAAGTATATAACGGAGCAGAGATCTACGGAGAATCATTGTAACAACGCAGGGCGCAGGTGCGGAAACCCCCTGACATAAGCGACTTCTATAATTACAGATTGTTGTAGCTCGGTGGCTGGGACCCAGCACCTGGTCGCTTGTTTGCATGTTGCTGTCGTGAGCGTCTGTGGGAAGTTAGAATTATGTATTAACACCTTCAGCTGCTGACGGGCGTCGATATATATCAACAGGGATAGGTGAAAATCTGTGCCCCGAGAGGGACTCGTACCCGGTATCTCCTGCTCACATGGCAGACGCTCTAGCCATCAGATGGAGATCCCAAGATCGAGTCCCGGTCGGGGCACAGATTTTCACCTGTCCCCGTTGATATATATCAATGGTCGTCAGCAGCTGAAGGTATTAATATATAATTCTAATTTCGTTCTAGACGGCTGCAGGGCCATATGAGTATATACACACCTGGAAATGGAAAAAAGAACACATTGACACCGGTGTGTCAGACCCACCATACTTGCTCCGGACACTGCGAGAGGGCTGTACAAGCAATGATCACACGCACGGCACAGCGGACACACCAGGAACCGCGGTGTTGGCCGTCGAATGGCGCTAGCTGCGTAGCATTTGTGCACCGCCGCCGTCAGTGTCAGCCAGTTTGCCGTGGCATACGGAGCTCCATCGCAGTCTATAACACTGGTAGCATGCCGCGACAGCGTGGACGTGAACCGTATGTGCAGTTGACGGACTTTGAGCGAGGGCGTATAGTGGGCATGCGGTAGGCCGGGTGGATGTACCGCCGAATTGCTCAACACGTGAGGCGTGAGGTCTCCACAGTACATCGATGTTGTCGCCAGTGGTCGGCGGAAGGTGCACGTGCCCGTCGACCTGGGACCGGACCGCAGCGACGCACGGATGCACGCCAAGACCGTAGGATCCTACGCAGTGCCGTAGGGGACCGCACCGCCACTTCCCAGCAAATTAGGGACACTGTTGCTCCTGGGGTATCGGCGAGGACCATTCGCAACCGTCTCCATGACGCTGGGCTACGGTCCCGCACACCGTTAGGCCGTCTTCCGCTCACGCCCCAAGATCGTGCAGCCCGCCTCCAGTGGTGTCGCGACAGGCGTGAATGGAGGGACGAATGGAGACGTGTCGTCTTCAGCGATGAGAGTCGCTTCTGCCTTGGTGCCAATGATGGTCGTATGCGTGTTTGGCGCCGTGCAGGTGAGCGCCACAATCAGGACTGCATACGACCGAGGCACACAGGGCCAACACCCGGCATCATGGTGTGGGGAGCGATCTCCTACACTGGCCGTACACCACTGGTGATCGTCGAGGGGACACTGAATAGTGCACGGTACATCCAAACCGTCATCGAACCCATCGATCTGCCATTCCTAGACCGGCAAGGGAACTTGCTGTTCCAACAGGACAATGCACGTCCGCATGTATCCCGTGCTACCCAACGTGCTCTAGAAGGTGTAAGTCAACTACCTGGCCAGGAAGATCTCCGGATCTGTCCCCCATTGAGCATGTTTGGGACTGGATGAAGCGTCGTCTCACGCGGTCTGCACGTCCAGCACGAACGCTGGTCCAACTGAGGCGCCAGGTGGAAATGGCATGGCAAGCCGTTCCACAGGACTACATCCAGCATCTCTACGATCGTCTCCATGGGAGAATAGCAGCCTGCATTGCTGCGAAAGGTGGATATACAATGTACTAGTGCCGACATTGTGCATGCTCTGTTGCCTGTGTCTATGCGCCTGTGGTTCTGTCAGTGTGATCATGTGATGTATCTGACCCCAGGAATGTGTCAATAAAGTTTCCCCTTCCTGAGACAATGAATTCACGGTGTTCTTATTTCAATTTCCAGGAGTGTAGTTCTGGCAATACCGGCCATGACCTTCTTCTGTGTGGATGCAGACATATTACTCGAACCCTGACGGGACTTGGTAAGAAAGTCTTCCACGAGTAATGAGTGTGTTGGGTAGCAACACTACGAATGTAGTGTGTCGACATATAAGGTGAGAATGTGGGTCTCACGGGAGGCGTGCGCGAGACAGTCCCTGCAGTCGCTACTATCCTCTGTGTCCTCGGTAGCTCAGATGGATAGTCGCTTTTCGGCACGCTAATGGCATAGACGTCTTGTTTACGTCCTCGCCGCGCAGCTCGCTTGTGGAGTTGATTACGTGATTCTGCCGTCTTAGCGAGCTATATTTCCTTCGACAGAGACTGGCTTATGCCCACAGAAAATCGACACTGAAGATTAGCTTTGCAGCTGAATATGCCCGACCAAAAGCACTGGAAATCGAACACTTTATCAGAGATGAAGTCAAAATTGTTTGCAACGATCCTGTTGGCATCCACCTGTCTATAGTGAGCAGTGTGGCCTACGTGAAATTGTTTAACGAAGCCATATGTGACACAATTCTAAGTGCAACTCGGAGTGGTCTTAAGTTCCGTCACTCTGATGGACACATCGGTGACGTAAATGTGGAACATGCTGGACTTAGACTGCGGACGATACGTGTATTTGAACTCCCTTTCGAGGTGCCTTCAGAGGTAGTGGTATCTGCATTCCGCCCATATGGCAAGGGGATGAATCATACAGCTGAAACGTGGGCTCAATACACTACATACCCGGTTCTCAATGGAGTACGTCAGGTCCGCATTGAGCTAACCAAACATGTGCCGTCTTACTTATACACTCCTGGAAATGGAAAAAAGAACACATTGACACCGGTGTGTCAGACCCACCATACTTGCTCCGGACACTGCGAGAGGGCTGTACAAGCAATGATCACACGCACGGCACAGCGGACACACCAGGAACCGCGGTGTTGGCCGTCGAATGGCGCTAGCTGCGCAGCATTTGTGCACCGCCGCCGTCAGTGTCAGCCAGTTTGCCGTGGCATACGGAGCTCCATCGCAGTCTTTAACACTGGTAGCATGCCGCGACAGCGTGGACGTGAACCGTATGTGCAGTTGACGGACTTTGAGCGAGGGCGTATAGTGGGCATGCGGGAGGCCGGGTGGACGTACCGCCGAATTGCTCAACACGTGGGGCGTGAGGTCTCCACAGTACATCGATGTTGTCGCCAGTGGTCGGCGGAAGGTGCACGTGCCCGTCGACCTGGGACCGGACCGCAGCGACGCACGGATGCACGCCAAGACCGTAGGATCCTACGCAGTGCCGTAGGGGACCGCACCGCCACTTCCCAGCAAATTAGGGACACTGTTGCTCCTGGGGTATCGGCGAGGACCATTCGCAACCGTCTCCATGAAGCTGGGCTACGGTCCCGCACACCGTTAGGCCGTCTTCCACTCACGCCCCAACATCGTGCAGCCCGCCTCCAGTGGTGTCGCGACAGGCGTGAATGGAGGGACGAATGGAGACGTGTCGTCTTCAGCGATGAGAGTCGCTTCTGCCTTGGTGCCAATGATGGTCGTATGCGTGTTTGGCGCCGTGCAGGTGAGCGCCACAATCAGGACTGCATACGACCGAGGCACACAGGGCCAACACCCGGCATCATGGTGTGGGGAGCGATCTCCTACACTGGCCGTACACCACTGGTGATCGTCGAGGGGACACTGAATAGTGCACGGTACATCCAAACCGTCATCGAACCCATCGATCTGCCATTCCTAGACCGGCAAGGGAACTTGCTGTTCCAACAGGACAATGCACGTCCGCATGTATCCCGTGCCACCCAACGTGAAGGTGTAAGTCAACTACCCTGGCCAGCAAGATCTCCGGATCTGTCCCCCATTGAGCATGTTTGGGACTGGATGAAGCGTCGTCTCACGCGGTCTGCACGTCCAGCACGAACGCTGGTCCAACTGAGGCGCCAGGTGGAAATGGCATGGCAAGCCGTTCCACAGGACTACATCCAGCATCTCTACGATCGTCTCCATGGGAGAATAGCAGCCTGCATTGCTGCTAAAGGTGGCTATACACTGTACTAGTGCCGACATTGTGCATGCTCTGTTGCCTGTGTCTATGTGCCTGTGGTTCTGTCAGTGTGATCATGTGATGTATCTGACCCCAGGAATGTGTCAATAAAGTTTCCCCTTCCTGGGACAATGAATTCACGGTGTTCTTATTTCAATTTCCAGGAGTGTATATTGGTGGCTGCCGTTCAATTATTATTTATGATGGCCAGCCGAAGACATGCTCGGGATGTGGCAAAGGAGGGCACCTCCCTTCCAGCTGTCTGCGACGCAGAATCACGCAGTTGCCGCCAGGGGTCTTGCCAGCCACGACCGCTCCGACGACGCTACCGCTGACGTTTGTCGAAGTTCTCCGTAACGACCCCCGACCGCGACCACCAATGGCTCCTACTACTGCCACACCGTCGTCACCGGTACTGTCTCAGGCTGCTGAGGAACGACAGGCGCCTTTGCCTCCTCCTCCCGCCATGTGCGTTGGTGACCAATCTCTGGGACAGGGGACGGCCCTTGACTCCATGGTTGTGCCTACGGATGCTTTTGTGCCCGAACATACGGACCCCCAGGCGCCTTCGGACACTGAACATCACGTGCGCAAGCAACGGTCACCGAAGAGACGTCGGGAACGGCGGATCGTCCCGTCTCACACCTGCAGATCGCAGTCTCAAGACGATGACGTTCACACCTATCAAGATGTTGCCACGATGGGCGATTCCGTGTTGGAAACACCAGTCTGCACCCTTTCGTAGGTACAACCATTTTTGCTTGCACCAGACGCTGTACCTACGGACGTTGAACAGCAACTGATCCAGCACCACTCTTCCACCGTCGTCGTGGCGCCGCCTTCGGACTCCACAGGTATTCCACCGGACACACACCATCCATACACCTTTGCGTGTTCTGGCGATGTAGACGACGATACACCCACCGCTGAGACAGCAGCGAATGCTGCTGCTCCAACCCACGACTGCTAATCGACAGGATTGGTGGATGGGGATGTGCAGCCTCCTGAGACGACATTCCTGTTCGCCGCTGCTCTTCGTACCTCCATGAGCGTCTCAATAGTCCCAGTTCCACGACAAACTTACAGAGTTGGCTCCATCAATGTCGCCACCATTGGCACCCCTGTCAAACTTCAATTGCTCTGTGAAATGTTGAGGACGTCGGACCTCGATGTTGCCCTTTTGCAGGAAGTTCGCATGACGACGTTTCCTAATATCTATGGCTTTGTGTCCTACCTCATTCCGTTTGCTGACGGTGGCAGTGGTACAGCTATTCTTTCAAAGGAAGGCATTTTGAGGTAGACGATGTGATTTACCTACAATCGGCTAGGGGTCTTGCTGTGACTTTCCACGGTGTCCGAGTCATCAGTGTTTACACTCCCTCGGGCACGGACAAGTGACGGAAACGGTCGCGATTATATACAGAACAGGTCGCTCCTTTGTTTGTAGGCCACTACGACCATATTTTTCTTGACGGCGACTTCAATTTTGTGTTAACCCAGAAGGACCAACATCCGCATTTCACCACATGCCAGGAACTCAAGCTGCTCGTGAATGAACTGAACCTCGCCGATACTTGGGAGCCGGCCGAAGTGGCCGAGCGGTTCTAGGCGCTTCATTCTGCAACCGCGCGACCGCTACGGTCGCAGGTTCGAATCCTGCATCGGGCATGGATGTGTGTGATGTCCTTAGGTTAGTTAGCTTTAAGTAGTTCTAAGTTCTAGGCGACTGATGACCTCAGATTTTAAGTCCCATAGTGCTCAGAGCCATTTGAACCATTTTTGATACTTGGGACAGAGTGCATGGTGATCGGCCTGGATATACGTACGTCACCAGCCACTCAGCAAGTCGTTTTGACCGTGTCTACAAGGAATCGTAACTGCCATGCTCGACGCTGAGTTATGGCCTACCTCCTTTTCCGACCATATCGCCTATATTTGCACTGTTTCGCTCCAGAAGCGGAAGGTGTGGCGTGGTTGAGGCCTGTGGAAGCTGAATGTCGCCCATCTAAAGGATCGGGAATGCAGGCAGGTCGTAGAAACGACGTGGAACAACTGTGTGAGACGCCTTCCAGCGTATCCTTCAACACTCCGGTGGTGGCTCGGCAGCACCAAGCCGGCTTTACGTAGTTCAATGATGAATTACGGTCACGATAAAATGCTGTGACAAAGACATACCATGGAATACTGTTTCACAATTCTCCGGGAACTCTCAAACCATGCCCCCTCTGTTCAACGACAGTTTGAAACTCAACGTATTAGGGCGAAGATAATTTCTCTTATGCGTCACCGACTTCAAGGCACAATAGTACGCGCAATATATCACGATTGTGTACTAGGAGAGCCCGCGACAATGCATCATATTATCCGAGAGAAGCAGCGGTGTCGGAGAAAGCTGATCAACGCCCTCAACATGCCAGATGGTCGTCGATTGACGTCCCAGAATGACATCATAAAAGCCTTTGTGGACCACTACAACCAATTCTATGCAGCAGAGGACCAGAACATAGCGGTAACGACTGATGTCCTCCGTAGATTCTCACAGCAACAATTACGTCTGATGACGTCGCCGGATCTCATCATAATGGCATGGCGAATAAAGCCCCATGGGTTCCCACTAGAGTTTTACCGCACATTCCATGACATCATGGGCTCACTCTGGACTGCGATGTATAAAGAACTGATGAACCCTGATCGTCCCCTCCCACCCGAGTTCGTAGGAAGCTTGCTTACGCCGGTCCCCAAGCCATCGGGAGGTCGGCGAGTTGGGCATTATCGGCCGTTGACAATGTTAAATTGTGAGTACAAGATTTTTACCCGGATTCCTGCCGCTCGCCTTCGGCGCGCCATTCCTCAAGACATTTCTCTGTATCAAACGTGCTTCGGTGGTGAAGGTAACATTCAGACGGCATTTAGCGATTACCGTGACGTCATAGCATTAGCCACGACCTGCCGCCTTCGCGATCCTTTAGTGACAGTGGACTTCGGCCACGCCTTTGACAGATTGAGTCATGCCTTTCTAGAAAACGTACTCAGACGGATGGCCTTTCCAAATGGTTCAAATGGTTCTGAGCACTATGGGACTTAACATTTATGGTCAACAGTCCCCTAGGACTTAGAACTACTTAAACCTAACTAACCTAAGGACATTACACAACACCCAGTCATCACGAGGCAGAGAAAATCCCTGACCCCGCCGGGAATCGAACCCGGGAACCCGGGCGCGGCAAGCGAGAACGCTACCGCACGACCACGAGCTGCGGACATGGGCTTTCCCCATGGGTCTTGCGGCTCCGCCGAGGTGCCACATCGCGAGTGCTGGTCAGTGGCCGTGTGGCGGGCCCTATTAATGTCATGCGGTCGGTCCGTCAAGGATGTCCACTGTCGATGCTGCTTTTCACCAGCGCTCTTGAGCCACTGTTTTACGGTTTGAGGAGCCGTCTCACAGGGATAACAATGAGGGTGAATTCTTTCATCTGCCACGCCTATGCAGTTGACGTGGTGTTCTTGGTTCTATCGGAGGATGAAGTGCGAGAGGCACTGGCATGGATCAACCAGTACGGACTGCTGCGGGCTGCCGCGTGAACCTGACGTAATCTAGAGCTGTGTCCGTCGTAGACGTCTTCCAGCAGAGAGTGTGGCTCCACTGCCATTAGTGGACAAGTTCAAATGTTTGGGGATCACCTTCACGCGTCACATACGGCGCACGATCTCATTTAAGTATAAACGCCTGCTTCAAGCTATCCGCGCGAACGTTCGTGGCAGCCTCCTGAGAGCATTGGACATGATACAAAGAGAGGACTTTGTTAACACTCGTCCAGTATCGCGACTGCCCCATTTAGTACTAATTTTACCGACGAACAAAGCAATGGTACACAGACTTCGGGCGGCGTTCGGCTACTTTGTAAGTGCGGGTCTTATCCTTAAAGTCCGCCGGCTGGAGTGGCCGAGCGGTTCTAGGGGCTAGTCTGGAACCGCGCTACCACTACGGTCGCAGGTTCGAATCTTGCCTCGGGCATAGATGTGTGTGAAGTCCTTAGGTTAGTTAGGTTTAAGTAGTTCTAAGTTGTAGGGGATTGATGAGCTTAGAAGTTAAGTCCCATAGTGCTCAGAGCCATTTGAACCTTAAGGTCCGCTTCGACACGCTGGCACTTCCTCCACGAGCTGGCGGCCTCGGCCTTGTCAACGTCCAAGCGAGAGCGGCTGCCCTTTATGTTAGTACGTTGGTTAAGTCGTGGCCCCGCCGCCGAATCGGATTATTGGGACGCCTTATTGACGAACTGGCCCCTCCCTCTCGAGTGGCACCTGTTGCAGTAGCGCATATTTCTTCCTGCAGTGTCGGCAGACTTGCCAACACTACGCACACTAATTGAAAGAAGCGGCCAAGATGCACGCGCTAACTCACGCAGGCGGGCGTTAGGTCTGAAACAGGATACGTAATGAATGCTATAAAGAAAAGTACGTAGCTGCTGGAATACTTAACTTTAATCCATCATTTGTATACAGCGTTCTTGATGATACAAGTGAGACTCTCTCTAGATAAATGCAATATAATGGTAATGGCACCTTGCTAGGTCGTAGCCATGGACTTAGCTGAAGGCTATTCTAACTATCTCTCGGCAAATGAGAGAAAGGCTTCGTCAGTGTAGTCGCTAGCAAAGTCGTCCGTACAACTGGGGCGAGTGCTAGTAAGTCTCTCGAGACCTGCCGTGTGATGGCGCTCGGTCTGCGATCACTGACAGTGGCGACACGCGGGTCCGACATCTACTAATGGACCGCGGCCGATTTAAAGCTACCACCTAGTAAGTGTGGTGTCTGGCGGTGACACCACACTTCCTCCCTCTCACATGTCAGGACCTTTTTCATCGAATACTGTTAGGTCCATGCCGACTTGCTTAGTACTAGTAACCCTACCGTAGGTGATGTTTACCGCCAAATGATGATAAATCGTACTAGGAATGTCGTGGAAAGCCGACTTCCAACGATCGCATGGCCCGTGGTTTGGCGTTCTGTGCACCATATCCTCATCGACACGAGCGCTCGTGTGACCTGGTATCTGATCGTCAATGGAAAATACATGACACAACTTCATCTACATGCCATAAAAATGACTGATTCGCCGCTGTGTTCTCGTTGTCACACGATTGATACGAACGAACATCGACTGATGTGTGGATCATCTGCAGAGGTGTGGCAGCCCATTCAGAAGATGCTTGCCTTTCTTCTACGTACGGCTACCCATGCCATTACACCGCAATCTCTTCTGTTCCCAGATGAGACATGCTTCCCACGTACGAAGACCAACGCTGTGATCTGGATAAAAGGCCTCTCGATCTCTTATTTGTTCCATGAAGGTGATAAGGGTATTCTTGAGCTTTGGACGTACCTGTAAGATCGCTTTACTTTTCTCGTGCACCATCCGCGATACCGTCAGTACTATGCCAACTTCAATCCCCCGTGCAGCTGGGGTGTCCCAGGTATGAGAAGGTGATTTAATTGACATTGTGTAATACCAGGACTCGATCCAATATATCGGCAAATGCAGTATTCTTCGTGAAGGCGTGCCTGGTACATGGATGACTGCCTTGGGATACAGTGTGCGTCTACCCACAAGTTGGCGGGACGCGGATGCCATTTTGTCTATTCTGCCAGGAGGGCGTTTCCTTTAAATTCTACAATTCCCTTTTTTTTGTTTGTTATTTATGGTAATTACACATAGTTGTTTTTCGCCTGGAGGGCGTCCTATGTGATCTCAATATATATATAAGATGGATAGAGCGTCTGCCATGTAAGCAGGCGGTCCCGGGTTCGAGTCCCGGTTGGTCCACACATTTTCACCTGTCCCCGTTGGTATCAACGGGCGTCAGCAGCTGAAGGTATTAATATATATAATTCTAATTTCCTTCTAGACTACTGCAGATCATCAATGGTGTCTGTTCTTTCGGACATGTCCAAAAGAACAGACACCATATTCATATAAGTATCTGTGGGAAGTGGTTGATAGACGGTGAAGCGACGAGTAAGTGACAAGATCTTGGACATTTTACGCCTCACCACAGAACGCGGACTTTGGAGGTTTGCCCACACTGTAAAGAAGACTGGACGGCAATCTGTGGCAGATTTGGTGATGGAGTAGAATAAAATCTTTATTGACTGATAGATGTTGAGAAGCGGATGTGTAATTTCCATATGTAGTTCCTTGTAGGTTAATACACGTCTCAGTCACCTTCAGGGAAACAAACTGAATTAGGATACTGCGGAGCACTAAAAATTGCAACGATATAACGATCAAAAAGAAACATTTTATCTCAAGTATTTTACGATTGTAAGAGCAGAGAACAACCAAACTTGTCACGTCCAAAACTGATAAAACAGGAAGTGTAAGAATTCATCAGAGCATTAATCAGTGAGGAGTACTGTTTAAAAGGAAAAATCTTGCGTCATTCTACCTTGTATCTAACTAAAAATCAGAAGACTCTTGATACCGAAAGTTAGGAAATCAGTCAAGAAGGCTAGGAGAGTGATTCTGAAAGACAGGGCGGATAAACAGTTGTTAGCATCTCACCTGGACAGTGAACTGACGCCCTTAATTCCATAAAGCTGGAAGCAGATAAATTATGGGCAAAGTTCAAGCAGACTGTAAATCCCGATCTGGCGAGTTATGGGCCTAGTAAGTGGATTAAGGAAGGAAAAAAAAGGTTCAAATGGCTCTGAGCACTATGGGACTCAACTTCTGAGGTCATTAGTCCCCTAGAACTTAGAACTAGTTAAACCTAACTAATCTAAGGACATCACTCACATCCATGCCCGAGGCAGGATTCGAACCTGCGACCGTAGCGGTCTCGCGGTTCCAGACTGCAGCGCCTAGAACCGCACGGCCACTTCTGCCGGCAAGGAAAGAGAAGATCTACTTGTTTAATACTGAAATTCGTAAAATACTGAGGAAGCAGACGCTGTTGCACTCTCGGTTCAAAAGAGAACGCACAAATGACAAGCAAAGGTTAGTAGAGATCGTGCATCTGTGAAAAGATCTATGCGCGAAGTATACAACAGCCTACCACCGTCATATCTTAGCAAACGATCTGGCAGAGAACCCGAGAAATTTCTGGCAATATGTAAAGTCACTAAGCGGATCTAAAGCTTTCATTCTGTCCGCTATTGACCAGCCTGGTGTGGCAGTTGAAGATAACAAAGCGAAATCGGAGGTTTTAAATCTTGCGATCAAGAAATCGTTCACGCAGAAGAATCGTAAAAACATACAATCATTTGATCGTCTGAGAGACTCCAGTATGGACGACAGAGCAACAAGCTAATAACAAACATCTCTGGTGTAGAGAAACAACTGAAAGTTTGAATGCAAATTAGTCACCAGGTCAGGATGGAATCCATTTCGGTTTTACAAGGAGTACTCTACGGCAGTGTCTCCTTACTTAGCTTGCATTTATCGCAAATGTCGCGCCCAGCGCAAAGTCTCTTAGCGATAGTGTGGTCACAACTGTGGATAAAAAGGGCAGAAGAACAGATCCGCAAAACCCTAATACAGATTTACTGCAGAATCCTTGAACGTAGTCTCCGTTCTCTTGAGAGTGAGAAGCTTACGTGCACGAATCAATATTGTTTTAAAAAGTACCTCTCGTGCGAGACTCAGATTGCCCTTTTCTCTTATTATATACCGCCAACTATGGATGAAGGGCAACAGGCGGATTCCATATTTCCGGAAATCAATTGGTAGGATACCCCACTGCAGGCTGTTACGAAGATACGAGAATATGGAATAGTTCACAGGTATGTGAGTGACTCAAAGACTTTTGTGCTAATGATGCTGTGATGTACAGTAAGGTGTCGAAGTTGAGGGTACAAGATGACTTAGACAAAAATTTTAGTTCGTGTGATGAATGGCAGCTAGCTGTAAATGTGGAAAAATGTAAGTGAATGCGGATGAGTAGGAAAAACAAACCCATCATACTTGGATACAGCATTAGTAGTGTTCTGTCTGACACAGTTAAGTCGTTTGAAGGTATGTGCGTAGCGTTGCAAAGCGATATGAAGTGGATCGAGCACGTGAGGACTATGGTAGGGAAGGGAATTTTAGGAAAGCATGGTTTATCTTTAAAGGAGACCGCATATAGGACGCAGGTGCGACCTACTCTCGAGTACTGCCCGAGTATTTGGGGTGCGTATCTGGTCGGATTAAAGGGAGACATCGAAACAATTCAGAGCTAGATTTGTTACTGGAAGGTTCGAACAATATGTAAGTGTTACGGCAATGCTTGGGGATCTCAAAAGGGAATCCCTGGAGGGACGGCGACTTTCTTTTCAAGAAACTATTGAGAAAATTTAGGACATCGGCATTTGAAGCTGACTGTCGAACGATTCTACTGTTGGCAACATATATTGTGCGTAAAGGTCACGAAGATAGGATACGAGAAATTAGGGCTATTACGGAGGATTATAAGTAGTCGTTTTTCCCTCGCTCTGTTTGCGAGTGGAACAGGAAAATAAATGTCTAGTAGTGGTGCAGGGTACACTCCGTCACTCGCCGTATGGTGGCTTGCGTAGAATCTATGTAGATGTAGATACTATAGAATCCTCTGAATATTCGTAAAATCTTCTAAGGCCCATCTTGTCGCAAAGCATCAAATGAGAGCATTGTATAATTTGTTAAATTGTAGTAACGCCCAGAATTGTCTGATCAGTGGAAAACTGGGCTCTTATACAGGAAAAGAAGCAACGGATACGACCTGTCAAGTGATACGGAAAAAGCTTATCAGTAAACAAAATGAAGAAGTAAAGTTGGCGTAAGCTACAGAAGACACAATGAGAGAAATTAATGACTACTGGACCAGAAAGCAAATGCACCGTACTAGCTATAAAAATGCCACTTCGACTAACTGTGACTGTTGTTGACGCTAAAGAGGCTTCTTATGGGTTGCAGTGAAGTCATATCACCCACTTAACAGGGACACAAATAGCTGACAGGAAAGGTCACGTGGCTTCTACTTGAATTTACTCCCTACCACGCTCGCTTGTGATGCTTGCGTTGTCAGCAAACTATGGAAGTGATGCTGCATAAAACTGAACCAAAAGATGAGAGATATAATGCAATTTTTTGATTGTAAGTCAATAAGAAAGCTATAAGGAAATTACTCGGATGAAATGTTATATGAGACTAACTGTTATTACCAATCTATATCAACCAAAAATAATATTTTGTACTCATTGGTTACAGCTTTTGGGCAATACCCGCTAGAGTTTAAAACTGTGTTTGAAGCGCTGTGTATTTAACGACTTACATTCGAATATTTTTAGAGAAAACACTAGATGAACGGATTTAAATTATTTTATAAATAAAATAAAGTAATTCGTGACATAATAACTATTACTTTTAACCGAATAAGTCAGTCCTCATTGTCAAATCATACGAAGGCTTAATTCGGTCGTAACTGCTCATTAAAGTCACGAGTACTACTTTGATTTAACCTTTGGCAATGTTTAGTGGACAAATAGACTGAAACAATCTTTTGACTTTTTTCTCTACTGGACAATGTCACGACTTACCCTAAGGTCCTGACATAATGCGCGCATGACATATTAATCCACACAAACTCTCCTGACGATGGAGGTTTAAACCTCCGAAACGTGACGTGGGAAGAAATACATAGTGACTGGTAACACTAAACGTTTTGTTCCAATCGATAAATCAGATAAAAAACTGCTTTACCGAATTCTTTGAGGAGGCTCTATCGGCAGAAACTATTCTTCATTCTAAGAACTACGACTTCTGCATGAAGTATAGTGTAAATGAGGTGAACTGTGGATTGCGAATATAATACTCATACTACATTGTGTAGTCACGGAAGATAGCGGATGCAAAAGTTTAGGGATAGAAAACACACCTGGAGATATCGATATCGACGCTACAAAGGGATCTGGAGGAACGGAAATGACATCCCTTTAATCTGCACCTGCAGCAACAGTTACGGCTTGTGCAAATTCGACCACATCACATGCAAGTGTACTGGAGTGTTAACCTACGAATATGGTGTGGCATTCTAGGAGACAACATCAATGGACCAGTTTATTTGATTCCCAGGCTAACTGGTCTGCTGTACTGCATTTTACAGGGTATAAGACGCTACGGACTACAAGACGCAAATTAAATTTTGAGAAATTTTTAAACATCATTTTTACCTTTTTTGTCATTAGATTTCAAAGACAGACTGAAAAAAATCTTAGTTTATAAAATCCTTAAAAATCATCACCTGAGCTTCCTTCTTCTTCTTCTTCTTCTTATTCATCGTCATCGTTGTCTGCTTCATATATAAGATTGTCTTCACGGCCATCGAAAGAGTTACTTACGAGGAACTTCTTGAAATATTTAACAATAATGTCTTCTCTCACTGTAAACTGCGACAGTTCCATCCACTGACTAAATTGTTTGATTGTAGGTCGTTTTAAAGTTCTTTTCCGCGTGAATTGAATCCAGTGTTGCCAGAGAGAGATACGTTTCCCGCGACGTTGAATATATGGCCATTCTTAAGACTGGCGGGTATTATAAGTCAACCAGTGGACACTTTTTATATTAATTTCGACTGTGAGACGCACCTGAATTTTAGAGACAATTGTTGAAAGAAAAAAATGCATCTTATAGTCCATAAAATACGTTATTTTAAGTTCCTGCAGAATGAGCTGAACCTTGGGCATCTCCTAAAAGACATCCCACTTCAGTTAGCTTTGAGGCACTGGTTCAGCTCGATGGTGCAACACCCTATTATTGTAGAGGGGTTACGGAATATTTCGACAATGTGGTTGCATTCGATGGTCAGCGAGATCGCCTGATTTAATACCTTTGGATTTTTGCTTAGGGGGTTATATGAAAGACACGGTTTACGAAACGGAACCGGAAAAACAGATCTGTTAAAAGAACGAATACGTCTTGGTTGCGCTTTAGTATCTGCATCAATGTTAAGAGCTGTCCATCCTAACACCGAGAGGCGCTTACATCAATGCATCCAACAAGGCCGACATGACTTGAACATTTGTGTTATGAATAATGCAGTTGCAATGATTTGTACGTCTATAACATAGATTTACAGGACCATCATTCATGATATTCATTATGTTCATTGCTCTTTATTGTAATAAAAGATCTGATGGTATTTATGTAATGCTGCCAATTGTGAGGCACGAATCGGTGCATTACGTGTTGTTAATAAATTAGGTGTCATATGCTGATATGCGTTGAAACAGATATTAATATTCTTTGACCCTTGCATGTATTGTTTTGGTCAGGGACAATCATTCTTCTACACAGGCACCTTTCTCGAACCCAGTAATCGAAGCTGGCTCCCCTCCTACAGCAAGCAAGGTTTCTAGCGTCGAGCTAAAAGATCAGTTATGGCTGCCAAGTGCTTGTTTTGAAGCGCTGGTCTTACGCTTAGCAGGGTCACTTTTCTGATTGGTATGAAGCCCCTTTACTGTTCTGCTTGGGCAAACCTTCGGCGTCTGTGGTATCCAGGATTAACTAATGTCGCTGGAGGACGGCGTGCGTGGGCCACCTGGTATATAAGATATTTCATCCATCTGGCGAATCGAGATTTTCGACGATTATTTTCCTTTCATCGATATTGACACTGGCAAGATATCGATTCTGGGAATTCCAGCATTTTCGAGAATTAGCAGAAAAGGATACCAAAAGCCGAAGTCTTCCAAAAATTTTTATTATTGAGCAATCAGCTGTACTTCAGGCCCTGTGTGAGAAACGAATTGAGACAGTTTGCGTATAGGAGCTTGAAGATAACGTTAATGAAGTGTCGAAACAGATTCTTAAATAATAAAACTTTTTAAGAAGACAAAGGATGTTGGCACTCTTTTTCTACGAATTATTAGTCAGCCGCAATCCCTCATCCATGTATAAGTGATGGATCTACCAAAACTTTCGAGGACGTTTTAAATTTGTTTAAATTTTTGTATTAACCTGTTGTTATAATTAGCAACATCAATTGGTCAAACTTTCATAAACTTCATTATTGAATAATATATGAGTTACGTGAATCAATTTTTTTTTTTGCATCCAGTAACATTTTTCTGTTGTGGCTTTAATGGGTGATGAATACAGTGAAAGTTCTGAAGAGAAAAAATATTTTTATGTAATAATTTTATGATTTTTTCCTTTACTGTGTACTTTGAAATATTGCTTCTTGCCGAATTTCATGATTGTAGGTCAATTGCAACTACCCTATAGGGTTTGGCGAATGGGTGTGCGAGTGCTAAAATATGTCACATAAGTGACCGTAACTTTTTATTATTTGGACTTGGAAGCTTAAATGGTATACACCATAGAAGGACCATAGACCATACTATGTGGCATAAATTTGAACTTAAACGGAGAGATATGTCTGACGTCCAGAAGGGTATTATCAGTGGCTCTCCGGCCAAAGGTGGAAATATCTCCGCAACGGCTAAGTTTGTAAACTGTTCACGTACCGCTGGAAAAATGGTGTTCTCCAAATCCCTGACCGAGGCAGCTGTGGTGCAGCAGGGCCTTAGATGACAGGGATGAACGACGGCTGTGGAGATGTGTACCGACGAACAGACGTGCACCTATAGAGACATCGACGGCCCAGATGAAGCCAAGGGCTACCAGTAGGATCTACTCGATGATCGTTCAGCGAACGTTACTGCGTATGGGTCTTTGCAGCAGGTACCTGGCTCATGCATCCTTGCTGGCTGGTGTTATTAGTCCACAAAGATTTAAATGTGCACTTCGCTGCCGCAAAACTGATGTCCACATAACGGCCACAGGTGGCTTTTTCATTTGAAATACGTTTTATTCTTCATCGGAGAGATGGTCGTTAGCGTGTACGGCGTGAAACGTCTGAAAGCAAACACCCTGCAAGGATCGTCCAAAAGGTCCCGTATGGAAGGAATTCCCTGGGCGATCTCGTCATTCTGGAATACAGAATGGATCAAAGCAAGTACGTATCCTTCCTTGGGAACCATGTCGACCCCTACGTGCAGTTCGTTTTTCTAAATTTTGGAAATTTGTGGTAAGCCGTTATGGGACCAAACTGCTGAGGTCATCGATCCCTAAACGTACACACTACTTAATCTAACTTAAACTTACTTACGCTAAGGACGACGCCCACATCCATGCCCGAGGGAGGACTCGAACCTCCGACAGGTGGAGCCGCGCTGACCGTGACAAGACGCCCCTAGACCGCGGGACTACCCCGCGCGGCGCATTTTTCTATGGCACGGTTGCATCTACCAACAACAATTCACACGGCTTGCAGTGTACGTGTATGGTCCGAGGAGCACGAGGATTTTACCGTACTCTTCCCGCCACCAAACTCCACGGATTTAAACCCAACCGAGAATCTATGGGATCACCTCGATCGGGCTGTTCGCGCCACGGATCCTGAACTGAGAAACCTAGCGCAAATGACCACGGCACTGAGCTCGATATGGGTCCAAATCGCTGTCGGTACCCTTCAGAATCTCACTGACTCTCTTCCTGCACTTGTCACAGTTGTCTGGGGAACAAAAGTTGGCTATTCAGGCTTTTGAAAGGTGGTCAGATTAATGTGACTGGACAGTGCACGTGGTCCATTCCTACTGAGTAAATATTGCTTGTCGTTGTTCCACACTGTTTCACACATCTTCTGCGCTCATTAATGAGTCCGTAATGATCCTGTCGCAACAGCGTGATTGCACTCCAGATGACCAGACCGTTAGCGTTTCAGTAGACTTGCTACTGTGACGAGAGACCGAGCCAGTGTAGTGTGTCAGCAGTGAGGGGACCGGATGGTACGCGACTCGCCATTCCTGCCGGTCGTACCACCCCGCCCGCCGCCGTGTTTCCATCTCGGCTGGCGGTGGCGAGTAATCCGCCGGCGTCGTGCATCAGCCGGCCGGCCGGCCGGCGCGCTATCGCGGCTCGCATCAGCGCCGACTACCGGGCAGTGCGCGAGATGCTCGCCGCCCTCGCACTTTACATATTATCCTATTAACTCGATAGCTGATCGGGCAGGCCATCAGCGGCGGCCTAAGTGTGGCGCGGAGTTGAAGGTCAGCGTGCGGGAAAGAAGATTAATATTTGACGGCGGGTTATGTTAATGGCGCGGGACGCGCACGGAACGGAGCGCCATTTCATTTTCCTTTTTTGCCAGGCGCAGACCGTGGCTCGTAATCTCTTTTCCTCGCTTAACAATTAGGAGCGGGCGATATTAATCAGCAATCAGGGCTGCGGGACGTAGAAATATCGCGTTGCGGAGCAGCGACGATATTGTCGAAGGGCTCCACGCTGCCCTGTGGCAAGCAGTCGTCTTCGCTACACGGGGATTACGTCGACGGAGTAATGGTTTCTGTAAAATGATCCCCGTTGCCTTTGAAAGGAGTTACAATCTCGACTGATGGGCACGATAGGGAATCCAGTTTCGGGTAACGAAACACCAGAACTTACCGCTTTGTCTTTCGATATACGATGTACCGCAGCAGAAAAGCGGATCACGTGTGATACAAGGGACATTTATTATTTTCAATAAATTTTTCAGTGTGTGTGACCACAGTCATATTGCGTTAGTGACCGACATGTGGCCTTCTGTTACATATTCAGTCACATCAGTGGACTGTGTTTACTACTGGGCCAGCGCCGCTTATAAGCTCGCGTATCGTGTCATTTCCGGAAACCCAGAATCTATTCTGTAGGAATCAACACGGATTCCGGAAACAGCGATCGTGTGAGACCCAACTCGCTTTATTTGTTCATGGCCGGCCGAAGTGGCCGTGCGGTTAAAGGCGCTGCAGTCTGGAACCGCAAGACCGCTACGGTCGCCGGTTCGAATCCTGCCTCGGGCATGGATGTTTGTGATGTCCTTAGGTTAGTTAGGTTTAACTAGTTCTAAGTTCTAGGGGACTAATGACCTCAGCAGTTGAGTCCCATAGTGCTCAGAGCCATTTGAACCATTTTTTTTTATTTGTTCATGAGACCCAGAAAAAATTAGATACAGACTCCCAGGTAGATGTCATTTTCCTTGACTTCCGGAAGGCGTTCGATACAGTTCCGCACTGTCGCCTGATAAACAAAGTAAGAGCCTACGGAATATCAGACCAGCTGTGTAGCTGGATTGAAGAGTTTTTAGCAAACAGAACACAGCATGTTGTTCTCAATGGAGAGACGTCTACAGACGTTAAAGTAACCTCTGGCGTGCCACAGGGGAGTGTTATGGGACCATTGCTTTTCACAATATATATATATATATATATATATATATATATATATATATATATATATATATTTATGACCTAGTAGATAGTATCGGAAGTTCCATGCGGCTTTTCGCGGATGATGCTGTAGTATACAGAGAAGTTGCAGCATTAGAAAATTGTAGCGAAATGCAGGAAGATCTGCAGCGGGTAGGCACTTGGTGCAGGGAGTGGCAACTGACCCTTAACATAGTCAAATGTAATGTATTGAGAATACATAGAAAGAAGGACCCATTATTGTATGATTATATGATAGCGGAACAAACACTGGTAGCAGTTACTTCTATAAAATATCTGGGAGTATGCGTGCGGAACGATTTGAAGTGGAATGATCATATAAAATTAATTGTTGGTAAGGCGGGTACCAGGTTTAGATTCATTGGGAGAGTCCTTAGAAAATGTAGTCCATCAACAAAGGAGGTGGCTTATAAAACATTCGTTCGACCTATAATTGAGTATTACTCATCAGTGTGGGATCCGTACCAGATCGGGTTGACAGAGGAGATAGAGAAGATCCAAAGAAGAGCGGCGCGTTTCGTCACAGGGTTATTTGGCAAGCGTGATAGCGTTACGGAGATGTTTAGCAAACTCAAGTGGCAGACTCTGCAAGAGAGGCACTCTGCATCGCGGTGTAGCTTGCTCGCCAGGTTTCGAGAGGGTGCGTTTCTGGATGAGGTATCGAATATATTGCTTCCCCCTACTTATACCTCCCGTGGAGATCACAAATGTGAAATTAGAGAGATTCGAGCGCGCACGGAGGCTTTCCGGCAGTCGTTCTTCCCGCGAATCATACTCGACTGGAACAGGAAAGGGAGGTAATGACAGTGGCACGTAAAGTGCCCTCCGCCACACACCGTTGGGTGGCTTGCGGAGTATAAATGTAGATGTAGATGTAGAAGCTGGAACGTAATACTTCACTGATTATCATTCTTATCATATTATAGAATCTCCTCGCTTAAAACTTCCGGGCTGATAGGCCGTGGTCTCCGACTGTGAGAGACCGCAGTCGGAGACGAAACGTCAGGACAGAGTTTTTTATATCGATCACGGCCTATCATCCCGAAAGTTTTAAGTAAACACAAACCTGGCCGCGAAAGCCTACATTTTATGATCATTACAATGTCTCCTCACTGCTGTCATTCAATCAAGCGACTAGATTTGAAACTTTTATCACATGCGATATTAGCGCTAGGGTGAGATATTGCTACTGCCGGCCGGAGTGGGCGTGCGGATTTAGGCGCTGTAGTGTGGAACCGAGCGACCGCTACGGTCGCAGGTTCGAATCCTGCCTCGGGCATGGATGTGTGTAATGTCCTTAGGTTAGTTAGGTTTAAGTAGTTCTAAGTTCTAGGGGACTTATGACCTCAGCAGTTGAGTCCCATAGTGCTCAGAGCCATTTGAACCATTTTGATCCATCACACACTTACATACCCGAGGCAGGATTTTAACCTGCGGCAGTAGCGTTCGCACGGTTCCAGACTGAAGTGCCTAGAACCGCTCGGCCACAGCGGCCGGCAATAAAAAGATCATTCACTGTTTCTCCGACTATGCGGTACTCTTTTATCGACCCTTCTGGTGCATGCGGCTCTCAGTTAAGCTGTCTCAACATGGTGCCTAAATAGTGCGACCATGTGGTCCGGAGATTTAAGCAGTCACGGAAACGCGTCTTGGCGACAGAACATCTCGGGTCCCACTGTGGGATCATTTATATCAACGGCTTTCTCAGGAGGCAGCCAACTGTGCAGAGGGCTCTGCTTTTCATAGGCAACATAACTGCTCTCATTCGCACAGTTTTTGGCAGGTTGCTTGGTTGCGTTATATTGCCTGAAACCGACTTCTTGTAACGGCTAGATCAGCTTCTCTGGCAAACTTTGGGGGTGTTTATGAGCGCAAGACCGTTCAAACGTGGAGCAATGGGTTACCCTACAATGGGAAGTACCTTTAGTGGCGTCCTGCCTTAATATACATTGTTCCTTTGATGGAACAACATCAGTGTTTCAGGTATTAGGGTATTAGTGTATTACCTTCTGACTAGCTTTTATTGCTACAGATTTTCTAGAATGTATGCAGCTACCTTTTTGTTCTGATTCCCGTGTTTCGTGGAACTATATTCCATGTTGTCCATTATAGGACAAGGCTAATTTTATTGTTGGAATTGGTAATTAAGTTAATGATTACAACAAACAAATATTAAGAAGCCCTTTCGATTTATTTACATCTCACCGTCAAACATAAAACTTGTTGATTTCTGAGCATCTTCCACGTGCATTTATATTTTTACGTCAAACAGTACTTTATCTAGGAACAAGTTATCATGTACTTTCTGAGTTCAGCGGAATTATTAAGAAAACTACAGTTGCCATCAGCAAATATACAACCACTGACAAGAAAGTTCAGTGAATAGTCCTGTAACGTTAACGGAGTTGATTTATGAACTACAGTTACCTTACTGTCCTTCGAAACAGTCACCTCCCATAACTAAATGGCTCTGAGCACTATGGGACTTAACAGCTGAGGTCATCAGTCCCCTAGACGTAGACCTACTTAAACCTAAATAACCTAAGAACATCACACACATCCATGCCCGAGGCAGGATTCGAACCTGCGACCGTAGCAGCAGCGCGGTTCCGGAATGAAGTGCCTAGAACCGCTCGGCCACAGAGGACGGCCCTCCCACAATTATGCACCGCTGTGCTCTGCAATGCATGTCCTGAAAACTTTGCACAAAATCTTCCTTTGGAATGGTGTTCAAAAGCCGCGTCACGTTTCGTTGGGTATCAGGAATATCGTCAAATCTCTTTCCTTTCAAAGGGAGTTTGAGTCGAGGGAATAGGAAGAAGTATGGAGGATTGAGTTCCGGCGAGTATGGTCGATGTTCAAGTTGCACCACCCCCTTTTTCCCGGGAAATGTTTGACGATATTGGCTGTATGTGGGCAAGCGTTGTCGTGGACAAAATACCAGGAACGTTGTTGTGTGTACTGGGGTCGCACCCTGTATAGACGTTGCATGATACGGGTCAAAATTTCAACGTATGTTGCAGAGTTCAACGTCGTTTCCTCCGGTAGAAATTCCTTGTGGATAATGCCTTGACTATCATAAAAGGCGGTGACCATCGGTTTGATGTATGATTTTTTCTGCTCTGAACTTTTTCCGACGAGTTGATGTCGGAGAATGCCATTCCATGCTTTGCCATTTCGTTTCCGGGTCGTACGGACAATACGGTTCAGGAAATTGGGTGTCGTATCCACCGTTTGGACAAATTCCTGTGAAGCCTCTGTTTCTGATCGTCAGTCAAGTGATGTGGCCCGAGACGACAGCACGTTTTCCTCTTCCCTAACTCCCGGCTATGGATTTGTTGCACGGATTGTCGGTTCATCTGCAGTTCATCCGCTATCATACTCACAGCTAATCGACGGTCCTTTGTGATTACTGTCCTCACTTTCTCAATGTTTTCGTTACTGACGGCGGTCACCGGTCGTCCGCTCCGGCTATTGTCAGAAACACTTTCCCGGCCTCTTCGAAAACGGGAGAACGACTCGTACACACACTTCGTAGACAGTGCTTGATCCCCATAAACAAGTACCAGGATTGCATGTGATTCTTTCGGTGTCTTGCCAAGCTTAGAACCAAATTTAAATGGCTCCTTCGGTCGTTCATTGTTTTGTCCTCAATTCAGAACCAACGCAATAGATAAGCACTTGGTCACTAGATATAGCATGGAACACACACGGTTCTCAACTGAAGTACGGTGGGGGTAGGTTATCAACACTGGCCGCTACGCAGATACAGCGTTGTGAGTCGCCCGTGTTGCCCGATCGACCGTTCTAACTTCATTCACCGAACCTTACTGTCGGAGGTTGTATTTAGGATCATTTACATGCAAATTACAGAATGTAAGTCACTGCTGGCGACTATTCGAGATTTCATTCTGTTCCAGACTATGTTGGAAGTGACTTTTTTATAACGATTTACTTTTTGTGAAATTTTGTTCTCTTATTTATGCACTCTTCCGTTAGTTCTTGATAGAGCAATTCAATATTGAAGGCCAAATATCAAGTACACTGTTTTTTTCTACTGATTCTTATTTATTTCTAACTGGTTTTCCGCTTATTGCGCCATCTTCAGGAAACAACTGACTAGCATCTGGAACGAACGCTACTTCTTAGGTAACTAAACGCGATAGGCGAAGATACAGTCACCTGCATAGAGTTTCTAGCATCAAACTTGTGTTGAAACTTCACTATATATAGTGGAGAATGTTAAACACAATAAATAATGAAACTACACGTTCCTGCCCAGTACCTAAACTTTAGTTTACAATGTTGAAAATCGTATTTATTACACAACGTAAATGAAGAGTATTCAGTTTAACAGTTTATCAGCCAACGTCAAAACCACAAAAAAGATACTCTATGCAAATGATTGTATCTTGGCATCTAATGTTTGGTTACCTAAGAACCAGTGTGCCTTCCAGAAGCTAGTCAGTTGTTTCGTAAAGATTGGCTAATAAGCTGAAAACTAGTTCGAACTAAACGAAAATCGATAGAACGAAAATAGTGTACTTGTTATTTAACCTTAAGTATATGTTATAGTTACAAGGTGATATTTTACATCCTTCACCTGTTCTGCCTATAAGATAAGTCATAATCAAACTTCTACATAGCGCTAGGAAGTTAGAGCGTCTAATCATAATCTAGCATTCATTCAAATATTCTTTCAAGTTCTTCTTTATTTCTCTATTCACAATGAAAGCATTTCCTACTGCTGAATATTTCAGTCAACCCAAGGCTGGAGAGCGTTAGTGTTTATTCTTGGGTCAGAATGTTACAAAAAATGGGAATATTCTGAAGGCATTTTACTGAGGTCACATATTTTATACATTCAGTTTAGTTAAAAAGAAAAGACGCAGGAGGATTTCGAGCTATGGTTTTCGACATGTCACAGTAAACATGTAACGCTATCGGATTCGTGTGAGTGTATGCTATGAAAATAATCACTAAAATTATTAGCTGTGCAAGACACAGTTAGAGGCTCACTTGCGAAGTTCAGGAAAACGGAAAAAAGTGGTAAGATCATGTAGAAAGGCAGAGCAGCCGGTGCCAGCCGTTCGGACCGATCGCATACCCATATTAAAGGATTAGCCAGACAAGGAAGGCAAAGATATGCGCCAAGAGTAACATCATGCACTGCGGAAAACCCACGCCAACAGTCTGAATAATACTTTCACTAGCTTTGAGCTGGACGGTATGAAGAAATCAGCACTGTGCCGCAAGGCGTAATGCCAACCAGGAATAACGGCTTTTTTGAAGCAAGAACTATTAGCATTAGACTCAGCAACTGATTTTCGCCGAAAGAACTTTATTAACTTGATCCTACTAATACCAACACATTTTTCATAAAGTACATTACCAAAATGGAGGGGAGGATGGATGTGGGTACTTTATGTCCTCCCTAACAAATTTTAAAAAATGTAAATTTCGTTAATTGTTTTTGACTTTTACTCACAACATTCTTTTTAAAGATATACTGATGTGTAAGTAAGGTCCTGAACCAGAAAATATTGAATATGATGTTCTACTTCAAAACTTAAATTTTTGGGTTACGTTTAACTGAAAAATTTCAAATATTTATGGAATCAGGTCGAAGAATTCATTAGAAACAATAAATATTTTTTTCCAAACATTTAAACTGTAAAGTAACTGACTAGATTGAAATATTTTCAAATGGTGCGGACAAAGTATTACCCGACTCCCCTTGGCATTGCGAAGGCTAATGGAATATGAGTTTATAACCTTATAGGAAGTTTCAACGTCTAACATTCGACTAACATTCACTCAGTCTACAGCTTTTGAAGCATGCAAGCAAGTCATTTATAGACAGATTCCGAAACTTCTTAAATATGATCTGCTCAGGAGATGATACACCTGACAGATGCACTAAATCAACTACAATTCATAGGAGACCTGAAGAATTATAGTACTTACCAAAGAAAAGCTTTCTGAATTCGGCGAATAATTTTTTTTTTTCAACATCATCAAGAAAAGACCGTACACACACTATGAACCCATCATGTAAGAGCAGCAAAATAGCTTTCAAAAAGGAAGACCATGCTGAAATGTCGATTGTGCGCTGAAATTTTTAATAGAAAACCGCAGAGAATTGTATTTATAAACACATATTCCCTTCGTAATTTTTTTTAAAAAAACCTCTTTTTTATACAGTCAACAGCAACAAATTATTATAGATTCTGACAGATGACCATTTTCACAGCAACCTATCGGCCATATATACTAAATTTAAAACAAAAATTATCTGTGTCAAGCAAGAGGGTAAATTATCAGAGTTGAGCAAAATCCATGCAGGAGTACGACAGCTGTATGTCATTTCACCACTCTTGCTTATTATGTGCATGAATAAAGTCATCTACGCTATTTCAGTCCAATCAACACAAACACAAAATTAGATGCATTTCATTTTGCATATGATTTAGGTCTTGTAGCATCTTCAGAGGATGACCTGCAGCGTTCTGTGCACAGTTGACAGATTATATCCGATAAATAAAGGATGTACAAAAACATCGAAGCAATAAAAGTGTGGCTTCTGCGAAACAATCCGGTGCAGAGTAAGAGCTGTTTGAAAGATAAAATTCTAGAAAGAGTGAGGCTATAAACTACCCTTTCTGGAAGAAACAGGTCTAGCTGAAAATGCCACCACGTATACAAAAACAATGGGAGTCATTAATAATGCAGTTAGACCTTCCCTAGGCCAGAAACATACCAAAATACTCCTTTATTATGCCTTACCAACACCTTTGCTGTGCTGTGACAGTGAATTAAGGCAAGGTATCACAAGAGACTACTAGCCTCTGAAATGAAATTCTTGTGACGAACAGCTGGTTACACCAAATGGCATCACAAAAGAAACGAAGATGTGTTGAAGGAACTTAAAATGGAACCAATTACACATTATTCTCCAAACGACCAAAACAGATGGAGAACATTTTCTTAACCATGTAACCTGCAGGATATATTACGTCACAGTAGAGCATTATGCAGAGGGTTAGTAGACAATATGCTGCTTGATATTTTATTTTTCTGTACAAGCATATTTCGGCGTTATTGCCTTCATCGGTACATATGCCAACAGCTGCATTTATTTATATTTTACGTAATATATAATTTATAAAGGTTTCTTACATTGGATGTTGTACTCACGCCTTCATATTGTAGACGGGCGTATGTCAATTTTGTGTACACTGTTACTGCTGTCTATAGTTGTCGCACGTAATATTTTTTGAGTAACGTTTTAAAGTTTTCAATGAGATGATATTGCACTATATTACATTAACATGTTTTACTTTGACAGTCGTAGAGAAATGGATAAAACGTTTAAAACAATTGAGATCAAAGAGGACTCCTGTTTCTACGGTCCACTGCTACGCCAACGCTGTAAAGGCCATTAGGTCTACCACTTTTGCCAATAATCTGCTCGTGAAAGCGAGTTTAAATGCAAGCTACAACAAAACTGTACGATTTGTAATGATTTCCACTAACATTTAACCGGGTTTTAAACGTGACCTATACGAAACATATTTTACAAGTGTTCTACTGTATTAAGGTGGCACTTAATATGACAAGTATTTCGTGCATTACCAGCTTGATGTGGAACATCATGAAAATGAATTGTTTCCTTTTTTTGCCTGTTGGCAAATATAGTTCAATAATAAATGTTTTTTTTTCTTTTTATGTACAACTCTACTTCCGTACGCATAATTTGCCTGGCTGTAGGCTTAGTATTCAGCATGTTGTTTGGAAAAAGGAAACAAATTTGTAATATAATTTTTTCAACTGTTCAGCTGTGGGATATGTCATGAATCATACTACCAGCTTACGCCAGTATCCAGGTAAGCAAACTGTGCTCTTTGATGCTTACCATCTAGTACTTATATTAAAAATAAAATGTCAGTCTTTTACGAAAGTAAATTGTTGCCACATTAAATATTTACACCCTCATACGCTGTTTAGTGTGGTATGGGTCAGTATCCTGAATGGTGACACTTCTTCCGAAGTTATGTGACTGGTTTTTATTTGTTTATATTTATATTATAGTAAGAGTTTAGGTTTGAGTACAGCAGCAGCCAAAGAAGTTGCTTTCTGAAAAAGATTAACATCAATTTTGCGTCACAAAACTGATGCACCAAATCATACTCACTTGTATACGTCTGAGTTCACCAATAACATAGTATATAGGGCTCCCGTGTGTTGCAGAGCGGACTGACGTCACCAGTCACAAACGCCCGAAGCCAGCAATGAGATTCGTGTGTAGCACATAGTAAAATTAAATTCACGGCGTTCACAATTGATATCCCTTAAAATAGAAAGAAATACAAAAAACTGCCGGCCACAACACGATGTTTCTGATGTGCCATAAACTCAAAGAACTGGGACAAGCTTAGCAATGAAACAGCCTGAATAAGAGAATACGGGCCGCGACTTCCGAAATACGCTAAGTTCACTGATGACCAAGACATTTAAGATTAAAAGCATGATAACTAAGTATCACTCTAATGCCGTGCCGATAAGATCAGGGTAATTACAGAGCGCATAGAGGCATTCAAACAGTCTCCCTTCCCGAGTTCGCCAGTTGGCTACTGTGTTTCCTCTGCAGAACTGGTGGCCATTTCTCGTGCTCTTTAGTACATCCGCTCATGCCCTGGCGAGTCATTTTTCTTGTGTACTGACTCATTGAGCAGCCTACAAGCGATCGACCAGTGCTACCCTCTGGTAGCGTCCATTCAGGAGTCCATCTGTCCATTCTGTCTTACACCGTAGGGTTTTCCGGCTTTGGGAAAAGGAATGGCATAACAGCACACGTAACAAACTGCATGTCATTAAGGAGACTATGAACGTGTGGAAATCTTCCATGCAGAACTCTCGCAGGGAATCAGTTGTCCTCTGGCGGCTCCGCATTGGCCATACGTGGCAAACGCATGGATACCTACTCCGTCGCGAGGATCCTCCTCAGTGTCGCTGTGGCTCCCAAATGACAGTCGTCCACCTCTTGCTGGACTGCCCACTTTTAGCCGCTCTGCGGAAGACTTTTAACTTTCCCAGCACCCTGCCTTCGTTGTTGGGTGACAATGCCTCCACAGCAGCTTCAGTTTTAAGTTTTATCAGTAAGAGTGGCTTTTATGCTTCTATGTAAGTTTTAGCTCATGTCCTTTGTCCCTCTGTGTCTTCCACCCTAATGCTTTTGGGGTGGAAGTTTTAATGTGCTGCAGAGTGGCTCGCTTTCCCTTTTTATTCTCGTGGTTGGTCAGACACTGTAATCTGCTTTCATGTTTTACTCTCTACTGTTTCTAGCGTCTCTGTTTTCTTGTCCTCTTTTAGTGCCTTCCCTTCGATCTAGTGGCTTTTCCTTTCTTTCCGTTTTGTGTTATATGTTTCGTTCGTTTAATCCTCAAACTTTTGGCACTGTTTTATTAGGAACAGGGGATCGATGACCTCGTAGTTTGGTCCCTTCTCCCGTCTTTAAACCAACCAACCAAACTACCCGAGGTCTACACGTAAATCGAAAGAGAAGAAACGCTAGTAACTTGTAAGATGGGAAGTACCCTCTGCCGTTCATGTCAATGTAGTTTGCCAGGTACTGGTATACTAGAGCTTACGGAAAATTAATGCCTCCAAATTCTTTATGTGAAAACTCTTAAAACTGTTCAGATAAACGCATGCCCATATACTCA
The DNA here is from genome assembly GCF_021461395.2 of Schistocerca americana. NCBI lineage: Eukaryota > Metazoa > Arthropoda > Insecta > Orthoptera > Acrididae > Schistocerca > Schistocerca americana. The sequence goes on along the minus strand of NC_060120.1, from coordinate 517,607,881 downwards.
TATCTCAACATAGTCTCACTGGCGACGAACTCATTTTTGCGACCGAGAGAGCAGTTTGTTGATACCATCACCGTAGAATGTCTGAGTCACAAAATCACCTCTTCTTGCACCACTTAGTCACAATCACATTGAAGTCCGCAAAGGTGCTTTTAAGTTTTGGAAATAGATAAAGTTCGGTTGGGGTGAACTCGGGTCTGTAACGAGAATTACCGATGACAGTGAACTCAAGACGACAAACTGTCGTAGATGTGGCAGCACTCGTGTGTGGTCTGGCACTGTCATGCTGAAGGAGGGGGTGCTCCACGTGAGGACGAAGTCTTCGAATTTGGAACTCGATTACAGCAGACGGTTTCTCACACACTCACATAGATACGTTACACACTTCCATGTCACACACTACAATTCTCAGCTCTCTAATGTAAAGTGCTGCAAGTATGTCAACGTGAATAATGAAGATGTATGTATTTATAACGCTTCCAGAATGAGATTTTCACTCTGCAGCGGAGTGTGCGCTGATATGAAACTTCCTGGCAAATTAAAACTGTGTGCCCGACCGAGACTCGAAAGGCAAAGGTCCCGAGTTCGAGTCTCGGTCGGGCACACAGTTTTAATCTGCCATGAAGTTTTATAACGCTTGTTTTCTAATTCTTCTTTCGTTACACCCCTTTTTGAAGCACGGCGAATCAATTATTTCTTTGCGTGTTCCTTCCTTTGGGTCCAGCATTTCTTCGTTTGCTCTGACCTTCCTCTCTCCTCTTCGAAGATGATAGGTTTAATCTTCATTTTAAACTTGTATTGGAACCATATTCTTTCTTCTTTAGTTCGAATCTGACTTCTTCTGTTGGGTAATAACTTTCCTGTAAATTTTAATTCTTTTTCAGTTTAAGAAACCCAGTTAGGTTCTGTTATGCAGTTATAGAAGAATACAAACAGTCATTCAGCTGGAGTTCATTAGAGATTGCAGGGCACTCTCACTTCTGATTCGGTATTATGCCACTTCGTGTTCATAGGGAATACGATCTTTACTGCTATTTGGCTTCATAAATTATGATGAAATGGTGGGCAGTAGTTAATGGTCTTGTCTGCATGCTCTAGGGAAGGAAATACGGTAAGCTTTACCTTCGCTCAAAGGATCAGGGTGCCGATGGAACCGCAAGACCGCTACGGTCGCAGGTTCGAATCCTGCCTCGGGCATGGATGTTTGTGATGTCCTTAGGTTAGTTAGGTTTAACTAGTTCTAAGTTCTAGGGGACTAATGACCTCCGCAGTTGAGTCCCATAGTGCTTAGAGCCATTTGAACCATCAGGGTGCCGACTTAAATGACAGCAGTAAAAGCACGGTGTTGGTGGGCTGACAAAGCTCGTTTTTGTGGGGAATGGTGAGGAGACATTTCCAGATGGCTGCGAGCCCCGTTGCATTGTGCAAAACACATTATGTTGGCGCCGGACAGAAGGCAGACGTCCAGGTATACGGCCTAGCGCCGAGAAGTCGCCGCTGCACCGGACAGCGCATTGTAGGCCGGGAATAAAGCAGACGATGGACCCTTGTTAGACAGGAAGCCGCCAGAACTGATGTAAACGTTCTGCACATTTCCATGGGACAGGGAAACTGGCGTTCAGACATTCAGACTCTGTTTCAAAACGTGTTTGAAAGTAAGAGGCTTTTGGCAAGTTTATGGCCGTTCTCTGGAAACTCTGAAATGGATGCAACAGGGAAGATAACAAGCTGTTTATGGAGGGCTGTTCTTCCATCCTGTATTGTGTTAGTAAAAGACATGGCAAACGCGTGGGAAAGAGGCTGCGAAGCTGAATCTTCTTTCCATTTTCTGCCAAATAACTTTAAAGTATGATTGGTTGATTCGGTTTGCAGTGCAAAGACCATTCTCCAAGCTTAGAATGCCAGGCTCCAGCTTGTGATTGGTTTGTGAGAAAGTGGGGGAAGTCAAGAAAGAGAAACGTGCTTTTGGAACCGAGTTGAGGACGAAGTGGTGAGAATTATTATGGGTGGAGGTTACACTAAACAACCGAACTAGGTTAATAATTGGCTCCTTTTACCGACCTCCCGACTCAGCAGCATTAGTGGCAGAACAACTGAGAGAAAATTTGGAATACATTTCACATAAATTTTCTCAGCATGTTATAGTCTTAGGTGGAGATTTCAATTTACCAGATATAGACTGGGACACTCAGATGTTTAGGACGGGTGGTAGGGACAGAGCATCGAGTGACATTATACTGAGCGCACTATCCGAAAATTACCTCGAGCAATTAAACAGAGAACCGACTCGTGGAGATAACATATTGGACCTACTGATAACAAACAGACCCGAACTTTTCGAATCTGTATGTACAGAACAGGGAATCAGTGATCATAAGGCCGTTGCAGCATCCCTGAATATGGAAGTTAATAGGAATATAAAAAAAGGGAGGAAGGTTTATCTGTTTAGCAAGAGTAATAGAAGGCAGATTTCAGACTACCTAACAGATCAAAACGAAAATTTCTGTTCCGACACTGACGATGTTGAGTGTTTATGGAAAAAGTTCAAGGCAATCGTAAAATGCGTTTTAGACAGGTACGTGCCGAGTAAAACTGTGAGGGACGGGAAAAACCCACCGTGGTACAACAACAAAGTTAGGAAACTACTGCGAAAGCAAAGAGAGCTCCACTCCAAGTTTAAACGCAGCCAAAACCTCTCAGACAAACAGAAGCTAAACGATGTCAAAGTTAGCGTAAGGAGGGCTATGCGTGAAGCGTTCATTGAATTCGAAAGTAAAATTCTATGTACCGACTTGACAGAAAATCCTAGGAAGTTCTGGTCTTACGTTAAATCAGTAAGTGGCTCGAAACAGCATATCCAGACACTACGGGATGATGATGGCATTGAAACAGAGGATGACACGCGTAAAGCTGAAATACTAAACACCTTTTTCCAAAGCTGTTTCACAGAGGAAGACGGCACTGCAGTTCCTTCTCTAAATCCTCGCACAAACGAAAAAATGGCTGACATCGAAATAAGTGTCCAAGGAATAGAAAAGCAACTGGAATCACTCAATAGAGGAAAGTCCACTGGACCTGACGGGATACCAATTCGATTCTACACAGAGTACGCGAAAGAACTTGCCCCCCTTCTAACAGCCGTGTACCGCAAGTCTCTAGAGGAACGGAGGGTTCCAAATGATTGGAAAAGAGCACAGATAGTCCCAGTCTTCAAGAAGGGTCGTCGAGCAGATGCGCAAAACTATAGACCTATATCTCTTACGTCGATCTCTTGTAGAATTTTAGAACATGTTTTTTTGCTCGCGTATCATGTCATTTCTGGAAACCCAGGATCTACTATGTAGGAATCAACATGGATTCCGGAAACAGCGATCGTGTGAGACCCAACTCGCCTTATTTGTTCATGAGACCCAGAAAATATTAGATACAGGCTCCCAGGTAGATGCTATTTTTCTTGACTTCCGGAAGGCGTTCGATACAGTTCCGCACTGTCGCCTGATAAACAAAGTAAGAGCCTACGGAATATCAGACCAGCTGTGTGGATGGATTGAAGAGTTTTTAGCAAACAGAACACAGCATGTTGTTATCAATGGAGGGACGTCTACAGACGTTAAAGTAACCTCTGGCGTGCCACAGGGGAGTGTTATGGGACCATTGCTTTTCACAATATATATAAATGACTTAGTGGATAGTGTCGGAAGTTCCATGCGGCTTTTCGCGGATGATGCTGTAGTATACAGAGAAGTTGCTGCATTAGAAAATTGTAGCGAAATACAGGAATATCTGCAGCGGATAGGCACTTGGTGCAGTGAGTGGCAACTGACCCTTAACATAGACAAATGTAATGTATTGCGAATACATAGAAAGAAGGATCCTTTATTGTATGATTATATGGTAGCGGAACAAACACTGGTAGCAGTTACTTCTGTAAAATATCTGGGAGTATGCGTACGGAACGATTTGAAGTGGAATGATCATATAAAACTAATTGTTGGTAAGGCGGGTACCAGGTTGAGATTCATTGGGAGAGTGCTTAGAAAATGTAGTCCATCAACAAAGGAGGTGGCTTACAAAACACTCGTTCGACCTATACTTGAGTATTGCTCATCAGTGTGGCATCCGTACCAGGTCGGGTTGACGGAGGAGATAGAGAAGATCCAAAGAAGAGCGGCGCGTTTCGTCACTGGGTTATTTGGTAACCGTGATAGCGTTACGGAGATGTTTAATAAACTCAAGTGGCAGACTCTGCAAGAGAGGCGCTCTGCATCGCGGTGTAGCTTGCTCGCCAGGTTTCGAGAGGGTGCGTTTCTGGATGAGGTATCGAATATATTGCTTCCCCCTACTTATACTTCCCGAGGAGATCACGAATGTAAAATTAGAGAGATTAGAGCGCGCACGGAGGCTTTCAGACAGTCGTTCTTCCCGCGAACCATACGCGACTGGAACAGGAAAGGGAGGTAATGACAGTGACACGTAAAGTGCCCTCCGCCACACACCGTTGGGTGGCTTGCGGAGTATCAATGTAGATGTAGATGTAGATGAATGAAGAAGGATCACTCTTGTACAAGTCTCTTGTACTGGCGCTTCAATAGTAAAGAATTGCGGGTCTTTAGCTATATGGTGAGACTTGTGTCGTTTGTTGGTGTGCTACTTAGAGCCTGTGCCAGTTCCCTTCTGAACTGTCAGAGGTACTGCTTATATCATCATGGTCACAACTAGTGATGCGTGCGTGTACTTATTTGTCTTGAGTCGGCCATCTAAACATTTGGCGTATTCCGACACGCACAGTCATGGCACGGAGTCAAATTTGTTTGGCAGATCAGCAAACACACTGGAATCCATCGGGGTTTCAGAGGCTCATAGGGAAGTACCTGATTTCTAAATTAACCGAACGTGAGACCATGTACTTGCATTTTTCGGGAGCGCGCATTTAATAACAGATTGCTGCCGTCCATGACTTCAGTCGCCGAACGCATCATGGTGTGCCGTCTTGACCAGCAGGAGAGTAAAGTATTCGCTCCTGCGACATAGAGCTATAATATATATTTCTCAGCACCCTGTTCTTTCGAATCATAATTTTCTCTTTTTTGTATGGTATAATATAGATGTTTGGTGGTGGCATAGTTTGGTGCCATAACCTGGATTCAAGTGTATGAAGTCAGATAGAGTGAGTAGTGTTCTGGTTAGTGTCGTGTGTTGACCCCCAGCATATCACATTGTCCACTATAGATCACATGTTAGTAAGGCGTTTGGTAAATAAAAATGTTTGTGTGATGTTTCTTTAATAATTTTGTTGTCTTGTCATGTTTGGATGAATAAATAGAATGTTAATTAGACTACAACTTCTCCCTGAGTTCTAATTAACAGTTTCTTCCCATTTTATTATTGCAGTCTACGTCTGAAACGCAAGGACTAGCTTCTCACTTGGTGTCCACTGCATGGATCTTTTACTTCGATAATATTCATTCATTCTGAGATGTCTTCAAAAATTTTTGTCTCTTTTTTTTTGCATAGAATCTGACAGTCTTTCAGTGTTTTGTAATAAGTTTTATTCTCGAAGTATGCTACTTTATCATCCTGAAATTTTGAACCCGTGATTTTTCTTAAACGCAAGGACTAGCTTCTCACTTGGTGTCCACTGCATGGATCTTTTACTTCGATAATACTCATTCATTCATTCTGAGATGTCTTCAAAAATTTTTGTCTCTTTTTTTTTTTTGCATAGAATCTGACAGTCTTTCAGTGTTTTGTAATAAGTTTTATTCTCGAAGTATGCTACTTTATCATCCTGAAATTTTGAACCCGTGATTTTTCTTAAAATGTTTCTTTCTCTTGGTTCCTCTATGTGGCCTGAGAAATTCGTGGTTGGGGTTTCTGCTGCGTGCAATGCTTCTGGACTGATCAATGATTTTTAACGTTTCTGGGCCCCCATCAAAGTGATTTTTCGTTTTAAGTCTCTTATGTGAACTGGAAGAGCAATTCAAGTTTGTTTTTCCTAGATTCTAATGCATTGCGTTCTTTTGGATTCTATGTAACCCTTTCATCCAGTATTTAAATTATTTCACTACTTCTTGGTTGTTTGTCACGATTTTAGTGTTTTATCAAAGGAAGTGTTAAGACCTGTTTTAGTTGCTTGTTTGTAAAGTTTGAGGATTTGTTTCTTTGCCTCCTCCATTCTTTCAGCACATAGATTTAGATCACCTGCAAAGGCAGTGCAGTGCAGTTGATTTTGAGAGTCTTCTTTTTTCAGCTCAGTCTTGTTCCACTCTTTATATTTGTATTCCATTCTCTGATGACTTTCTCAAATGCACAGTTAAAGAATAACAGGGAAAGGCCATTCCCTGGTCTTACTCCTGCTTTTATTTAATGTGTTTGATATCCCATCCATAAATGTAACTGTTGAAAGCGTATTGGTAGCATTGGCTTGTATTACGTTGGTTTTTTTCTTATCCAAATCCTTGTCTTCTATTACCGACATTAGTTAATGTCTATCGATTGAATCATACGACTTCTTGAAATTACTTACGCCTTTCTCCTTAATTTCTGGTACACCATAATGTTTTTGAGATTTAGCATCTGTTCTGAGCACGAGCAACGCTTTCTGAACCCTCCATGGTTCCCCCTCAGTTGTGGGTCCAATTACAGCTCCACCCTACATAAAGTCTTTGGAAAGAATCTTAAAAGTTACATCCAATAATGATATTTCTCTGTAATTGTTTTGATCTGTTTTTAAGCCTTTTTTATCAAGAGGATCGATTAGAGGTGTTTCTGGCTCTACTGGGATCTGTTCTTTCCCGCTTTTGTAAAAGACACATTGAAGAGATTTAAGGACAGTTTTGTTAACGTTTTTCCAAGATTCGACCATTATTTGATTTTCACAAGATGCCTTATTATGTTTTAATTCTGAAATATTTCTTTGTAATTCTTCAATCCTTGGTGGTCCTGAATCTGGTTTATCATAATTATTTGGAGTGAATTCAAATTTTTTGAGAATGGTTTCACAATGCATGAGTTTCTCAAGGTATTCTGCTAATGTATTACCGTTTCCTGTATTGTTTTAAGCAACGGTTCCGTTAGCATCTCGAAATTGACCGTTGGTGGGTTGTATTTTGATAGTTTTTGCTTGAAAGTTCTGTAGAAGCTTCTTGTGTTGTGTTCATTAGTTTGGACGCGAGTTCTGTTGTTGTGCCTTCTTACCATTTTCTTATATTTTCATCTACCGCTTTCCTAATTCTAACGGAATTTAATTTATTTTCTTCTGTCTATTTGTACTTGCCATTGTTGTCAAGCCTGTTTTCTTGCTGGAATGTATGTCTCGCATTCTATCGACAACCATTCATATTTTCTAGTTTTAGTTCGGGGTGTTATTTGTCGAATTTCCTTAGGTAAGTTTCTTCGTATATTCCCTGCTTTGAAACTGGATGTTTTCTGTTGCCTTTGTGAAGCCGTCTGAACTTAGTATGTTTTCCGTGCTATATTCTAGGCCTTCAATTTGTTTTATTTTGTATTATCCGTATGGGATGACTTTAAATCTGATTTTAGGCAGATAATGATCTCAATCCAGTTTAGCTCCCCTGAGCACCGTAACACTCATAATTTATTTGTGAAATGTCTTTAACTGCCACATAGTCAAGTTAGAATTCCCCTCAGTTGGTACTTGCGGAAGCCCATGTTATTTGTTTCCGTGATATTCTTTTGAATTCCGTAGATTTAAGAATTAGTTTGTGTGCCTGGCAAAGTTCTTTTACACTGATGCCATTTCTATTTGTTCTATAACCGTCGTGATAGTTTCCAAAGATTTTCTGACACTTTATTTCTTAGTCAGTCTGTGCATTAAGATCTCCAATATGGATGATGATGTTTGTACTGGGACAGTCTCCAGTTCTTCCTTATTTTTTTCTGTTGTCTTCTTTTATCGACACATGTGCATTAATGACAGAGTATATTTTGTCTGTGCTTTTGAGATTCTTTCGCATTGGGAATCAAGTTTAAGTACCGAATTTAAAAAGATTGCCTATATAGTAGGGGCTGCTCTAAGCTGTGGTACATTTTTCGCTATTTTCTTTCCTTCTTCCCCTCTATGTATCCTAAAACCTTTTGAATAAGTTTCCTGTGTCTATTAATCTCGTTCCTTGTAAAGCTATTGTTATTACACTACTGGCCATTAAAATTGCTACACCACGTAGATGACGTGCTACAGACGCGAAATTTAACCGACGGGAAGAAGATGCTGTGATATGCAAATGGTTAGTTTTTCAAATCTTTCACACAAGGTTGGCGCCGTTGGCGACACTTACAACGTGCTGACATGAGGAAACTTTCCAACCGATTTCTCATACACAAACAGCAGTTGACCGGCGTTGCCTGGTGAAACGTTGTTGTGATACCACGTGTAAGGAGGAGAAAATGCGTACCATCACGTTTCCGACTTTGATAAAGGTCGGATTGTAGCCTATCACGATTGGCGACATTGGTGCTCGCGTTGGTCGAGATCCAATGACTGTTAGCAGAATATGGAATCGATAGGTTCAGGAGCGTAATACGGAACGCCGTGCTGGATGTCAACGGCCTCGTATCACTAACAGTCGAGATGACAGGCATCTTATCCGCATGGCTGTAACGGAACGTGCAGCCACGTCTCGATCCCTGAGTCAACAGATGGGGACGTTTGCAAGACAACAAACATCTGCACGAACAGTTCGACGACGTTTGCAGCAGCATGGACTATCATCTCGGAGACCATGGCTACAGTTACCCTTGACACTGCATCACAGACAGGAGCGCCTGCGATGGTGTACTTAACAACGAACCTGGGTGCACGAATGGCAAAACGTCATTTTTCGGATTAATCCAGGTTCTGTTTACAGCATCATGATGGTCGCGTCCGTGTTTGGCGACATCGTGGTGAACGCACAATGGAACCGTGTATTTGTCATCGCCATACTGGCGTATTAACCGGCGTGATGGTATGGGGTGCCATTGGTTACACGTCTCGGTCACCTCCTGTTCGCATTGACGGCACTTTGAACATTGGACGTTATATTTGAAATATGTTACGACCCGTGGCTCTACCCTTCATTCGATCCCTGCGAAACCCTACACTTTAGTAGGATAATGCACGATCGCACGTTGCAGGTCCTGTACGGGCCTTTCTGGATACAGAAAATGTTCGACTGCTGCCCTGGCCAGAACATTCTCCAGATCTCTCACCAATTGAAAACGTCTGGTCAATGGCGGCCGAGCAACTGGCTCGTCACAATACGCCAGTCACAACTGTTGATGAACTGTGGTATTGTGTTGAAGCTGCATGGGCAGCTGTACCTGTACACGCCATCCAAGCTCTGTTCGACTCGATGCCCAGGCGTATCAAGGCCGTTATTGGGGACAGAGGTGGTTGTTCTGGTTACTAATTTCTCAGGATCTATGCACCCAAATTGCGTGAAAACGTAATCACATGTCAGTTCTAGTATAATATATTTGTCCAATGAATACCCGTTCGTCATCTGCATTTCTTCTTGGTGTAGCAATTTTAATGGCCAGTAGTGTATTTTGTGCCATTGAGTGCTTAAATTTTCGTGTTTTTCATTACGAATTTACAGTAAAGGTTTCTTAGTATATTGGTTGTTTAGATCTGATTTTGGATGAGATTTCAAAACACTCTGACTTGTCTTTGTGTTGAGTTGCAAACACCCCAGAATCCGAATGTCTGCTTACATACTTTCGTACTCTGAATCTATGACATGGAGTGATTTGTTTCCCATAACACACTACCATGACTGATAGAAGTTATGTTTGGAATTACCTAAAGCCACAGTTATGAAGCTCCCAGGCAAATGCCGGGATGGTTCCTCTGAAAGGGCACAGCCGACTTCCTTCCCAATCCTTCCCTAATCCGATGAGACCGATGACCACGCTGTCTGGTCTCCTTCCCCAAACCAACCAACCAAGTTATGAAGGTCTTCCTCTCTCTCTCTGCCGTTGGGAGATTCTTCTCTTCATCCTATATTGAGATCATTGGACAGTTTCCAACTAGTGATCCTAGGCAGGAGATCAGTAACACGTTGGTACCATCTGGAGAAAGACAGGCCCTTGATTTTTAACGAAGTTGTTAATCCTCCCCCCCCCCCCCCCCCCCCCTCGAGCCTGGAACCAGCAATAGCCGAGTTAACGTTTGTTTTATTTAAAAATGCTTCACGCGTCTTCAGAGGCAAAATTCGGAGGCATTACCTTCTAGCACGTATCGCAGATTTAGATGTAATATTATACTTTGCATGCATGGTATTAAAAACCATTGATTGTGGTCCTACATACTGACTAATACGTACCACACAAAACTTAATGTCTGTAGACGAACAAGCTGTTTCTCTTGTTGAATGCTGCACACATCTTGGGTTCCGTAGGTCACATCGGCAGTATCCCTGTTTCCTTTTTCGAAAGCAATACGACGCTGCCCTGCTGCTGTGCAGGACAGTGCACTTGAACACCTGAACCACAAACAATGTGATGCAATTAAAAAAAGTTATTGATCGCTACCACTAACTTGATGCGGTGCCTTTGACCAAACACTGTGTGTTGCAGTTTTTGTAGCCTTCCTGTTCTATACCTCGGAGGCAGACTGTGGAAGGCGCGGAAGCAAATAAAGCTGCGGACGGGCGGCGAGCCAGCGGCTTAGCGGTCTGGCCTGGCCTGGCCTGGCTGGCAATCGCGCCGCGCCGCCCATACCTCATCCAGAGGCACCGCATTAATCCTCATTTACTGGCGCGGCGGTGCACTATTCAGCACTCCGGTCTGAGGGCCGGCGGGGAATGTTGCCAGCAGGACTGCGTTTGCATGCACCATATGGAGTTCGGTACACTGCCATGAAAACGACTTAACAGCAAGTTTATCACTGGTGCCACCCCCATCTCAACCAGTTTACCTCTTTATGCAACCAGTGACTCCTTAATTTCAACGCCTAGAG